>NW_021604643.1:1453705-1462579 GCF_004785775.1 Grammomys surdaster | reverse complement strand
TCTCTCTCTCTCTCTCTCTCTCTCTCTCTCTCTCTCTCTCTCTCTCTTTTTGTGAGACAAGGGCAGAGATTCTAGTTGTAAGAATGATCATTCATGTGGGAAAGGTTGAAGTTCAATACTCAAAAATTGCGCAGAAAAATGAAAATGAGAGCTGGGCTTCAGCCTCTGTTCAGACACCGGCCACTCTGCAGCCATGTATCCAATTTCACTGTGGCTTTGTGATTTCTGCCTTTTAAATTTGAAGTTATCATACTTATTTTATCTCAAAGTCAAGGCATGAGGATGAACTGAACAATTTTCAGCCCATTGAAATTCTTAGAGGAACATCCTTGACCTCTAGTAACACATTTTTGACCTGCACTTTTTTATTTAATGCATCTATAATGGCACTTTAGGGGTGAGAAATGGAAAATTAAACATAATCATAATTATGGCTGATAATTTATGTGTTTGTTTCAGCTTCCAGTGATAATGGAAAATAAATTTTTGAGTCTGGTGAATGCACAGAGAGAGTTAATTTTATCCTAATTACACTCACATTTCATACTCTCCATGAGAAAAAAATGAAGAATTTTAATTCACCTCTTGGATTCAACCCTCTGAGAACATAGGGAATTTCTAATAACCTTTGTCTTAACCCCCTTTGGTGTGTTGAATCAACATAGCAAAACAGCATTTGAAAAGAACTGATTTTAGCCATATGTAAATAAAAATCTTTTATTTTCTGAATAAGAATCAATCAAGCATATATGTAGTGTTTCTCGAGTTTTACTTAGAGCCTGTAGGAGTAGAAGACATAGCATACTTGGTTATCTGAGTTCTTAGCAGTTTCAGGCTACTATCCTCACTTGGAGTCCTCTGTGGCTGTAGAAGAAAGTGAAGTATGGATTAGGTATGTTCAAGGAGGCTCCATGGTTGATGGCACAGTTGTGTATGTTTGCCACTATAGTTGCTAACTTTGTTGCAAATTTTCATTGTTTTGATTTTTAATTTAAATTTTTAAAAATTTGAGAATTTTATAATTGAGTCCTGTAATTACATCATTTCTACTCACTCCTATTTTCCCCAACTTCTCCCTACTCTTTCTCCTTCTCATATTCATGACCTCATCTTCTTTACTATTGCTGTGCTAAGGCATGTACACACGAGAATATAGCCTGCTGAGTTTATTTAATATTGCTCATATATGTGTATGTGTATACATATATATATATGTTTAGGGTAGGGCATGTGGTGTTAGATATCAGGAGCTCATCCTCAGAGGAGAGTGATTCCCTTTTAGAAGTCTTAATTGTAGGCAGCTATTCATCTAGAGTTGGAGTCTTGTGAGAGTCTCCTGTTCACACTGACATGTCAACTGGTGTTTGCATTGTATAGGTCTTGTTTGGTGACTAGACCTTTGAAGTTCATTGTTGCAGCTTTCCTGTCATATAGAACACAAAATCTCAGTGGATGTCACGGTCTCTATCTAACACAAAGATAAGCTTCTTTGATGACACTCTTGCAGAGTTTTAAGTTTTAAAAGATGTTCGATAATTCATAAATGCATCTGATTTTTTTGTATAAATTTTAAGCATTCTAACAGATTTTCTTCCAAAATATTTACCTAATGCTAAGGATTTCACAATGGAGTATAACCAGCTCTGTGAGTAAATCACAAATATCCATGAACAGTTACTATGATGATTAATTTTGTTGCTAATTTGACTGGATTAAGGAATTTCTAGGAAATTCATAAAGCTTGTTTCAAAGTGTTTCTGTGAAGGTATGTGCAGAGAAGACTGTCATTTTGGTCAAAGACCCAAGTGGGAAGACCCACCCTAATGTGGGCAGCCTGGTTCAATAGGCTGGATGCCTGGATGGAATGACCAGCAGAACTGGACAGCTCTCTTGGCCTGTCTTCCAGGGCTACATGCCCAGAAGACACTTGTTTTCTATGGCTGAGTCCACACTCCTTAGGTCCACAACCCAGGCTTTCCCCAGGAACTCTCCAGAGTGCTTTGGAGCTTTTAAACTTCAGATTTGGGATATATCATTTTGTTCTCAAGCTTCTGGCTTCTAAGACTGAGCAGAGTGGCTTGCCAGTTTGGAGTTGCTTCTTACTATATTCTTCCTAGATAGACAAAATAGGACTAGAATTGAGTTGGATTCTGAGAAGAGAAGAGGAAAAAATGGGTGTATACTCACCATTCAGAATCTCAAACTTAATTTTCTTTCTAAAAGATAAAACTTCATGCTTTAAAGACTTTTTCATGTATATGCCCACATGTGCATTTGCATGTGCATGTGTGTGTGTGTTTATGTGTGTGTGTATGTGTGTGTGTGTCTGAGCCAGAGTACAGGTTGTCGATGTCAGTTTTTTTCCTTTCACCAATTGATGTCTTAGGAACATAATAATTCAGGTTAATTCATTCATTGTTCAGTGACCTTGCTCCCTGCCCCCACCACTTTATATGCTATAGTCACATTAGAATAGTTGTTCTGTATCTTTCCTCTGTCTTGGATTGTACCACCCCATCCATCATACCCTTCTCAAACTCGCCAGGTCTTATGACTGGATGTATGGATGTATGACTGGTCTACTTCCACAATTCTTTCAGCCCAGTTTTTCTGCTCCTTCTGTGCTGTAACTGTATTGGGTTTTCTTGGCTTAGGTGCTCAGCTACCTAAAGCTCTTGCTGAAGATGCTTTTTCCTTACCTAACGCTTCTCCCATCTCTCCTATAACTTCTGTGCATCATCATGAGTGCTAATGTCTGTGACAAGGCCCCTTTATAGCAGGTTATATCCCCACACACTCGATCTACCATGGTGTAGCCTCCTACTCATTCACACATGTATCTTGAGAAAACTTTTATAATATAATATTTATTGTTTGATGATTTCATATAATATATTTTATCTTCACCCCAATCCTTCATCTCTTCTGAGATCCATCTCCACTTCCCTATGCCTCAACTTTGTTTGTTCTTTTAAAAAATACTAACTTATCATCCTGAGTGAGGTAATTCAAACCCAAAAGAGCATGCATGGTATGTACTCACTAATAAGTGGATATTAGCCCCCCCTCAAAAAAAGTACAGAATACCCAAGATACAGTGCATAGAACTCAAAAAGGTCAACAAGCTGAAGGGCCCAAGTGAGAACACCTCAGTCCCATTTGGGAGAAGAAAGCAATCACAAGGGGAGAGGGAGGGAAGGACCTGGGTGGGAAATAGAATTGGGTAAAGGGTAAGAGGGGAACATGATCTGGTATTGGGTAGGAGAAAAGGATTGAAGCCCCGAGGGCCAGCAGAAAGAATGAAAATAGGTAACTTCAGGAGGTAGGATGTTAGGGGGACCCTCCAGAATGTACCAGAGACCTGGGAGGTGAGACTCTCAGGACTCAAAGAGAGGGGGACCTTAGATGAAATGCCCTATACTGGGGAGAGGGAACTTGTAGAGCCCATGTACAGCAGAAAGAAAGGGCATCAAGTGAGGGATGGGGTTGCCATCTGACAGTCAAAACTCTGACCCGTAATTCTGGTCCTGTCTGAAAGAACTGCAGAGATGGAAATGGAGAGGAGCCTGAGGAAAAGAAGGTCCAGCGATAGGCCCAAAGTGGGATCCAGCTCAAGGGGAGGTCTCAAGGCCTGGCACTATTACTGAGGCTATGGAGCACTCACAAAAACAGGACCTATCATGTCTCCCCTCCGAAAGACTCAACAAACAGCTGAAAGAGTCAGTTGCAAATGTTTGCACCCAACCAATGAACAGAAGCTGCTGACCCCTGTGGTTGAATTAGGGAAAAGCTGGAAGAAGCTAAAGAGGAGGAGCCTCTGTAGGAAGACTAGCAGTTTCAATTAACCTGGACCCTGAGATCTCTCAGACACTGGACCACCAACCAGGTACTCCAGTTGATATTTGGCCCCCAGCAAATATGCAGCAGAGGACTTCTGGGTGTGGGTTTAGTCAGAGAAGATGCACGTAGCCCTCAAGGGACTGGAGGTCCCAGAGAGTTTAAAAGTCTGGTGGGGTGGGGGAGTGGGACCATCCTCTTGGAAACGGGATGGGGAGGAGGTATGGGATATGGAACAGTCAGAGGTGGACTGGGAGGGGATTAAAATCTGGAGTTTAAAATAAATAAATAAATAAATAAATAAATAAATAAATGATTTAAAAAAGAATGGTAGACACAAAAAAGAAAAAATTAACTCATCATATTGGTACAATGCAAATTTTTTATTATGAATATATATTTTTAAATATACAGATAAGCTGTAAATGTGGCAAATAGTACATCTTGTATATGTACACACCTATTGTTCATATTTCAACCTGTCAGTTTCATCGTTTGTATCTTCTTCTTACAGAAAATATAAACATTATTTTTATATATAACACTTTATATAATATATAATTATATATAATATATAACTATTATATATCACTCTGTACTATAACTATATATAATAATGTATAACATAGTTATATCTAATAATTTTAACATTATTTTTCTGAACTATTTGATTGCAGATGGTATGTAGGCATCCTACATATTTTTTGTGATAATACCCATATTCTAAGAGTAGAGGGTAATTGGGTTCAGTTAACAATCTTGTCACTTCGTTTATATCTTACTGGCATTATATTTTGTTAATTTGGTCCCTAGTGACTTCATGGAATCTTACTACAGTAAAGCTTATGGTCTAACCTCATTTAGTTACCTTATCTGTTTAGTCAGATTGAATGCAGAAAATCATAACACCTTTTTCTGTCTGTCTGTCTGTCTGTCTACCTGTCTGTTGGTCTGCCTTTCTTTCAAACAAATTCATATTCTTGAAAAACAAAATATCTTTTAAAAAGCTTCCCCTCCCCTGGGTATCTGTTAGACCCTTTCAGTACCTTTTTAATAATTTCTTGATTGGCTACCACCAAGGCAGGCAAGGGCTGATTTTATTCTTTTTGTTTTAGCTTAAAACAAAATTTGTTTAACTTAAATGTTTGTTTAGCTTCAGAGCTGGCCACAGGCCTGGAACACTATTAGATGCTAAGTGAACATTTGACACCTGACCAAATTGACAGGAGGCCATTTGAATAGGTGGAAAGCCTCCCTGGAATTGAGAGTCATCTGTACATCACTCTACAGGATTATCTTGTAGCTTCTTAGGAAAAGTGGGTCAGAATGGAGACCCCAGGCACTCACTCCTCTCTGTCAGGTTCTAGCCACAAACCTGAGGTAGGGTTGCCTCCTCCTGCAGTTCTTTCATTTTGCTCAGGGTTAGCAAACATGTCCCATCCTAGTGGCCCCATGGGACAAAGGTTCACATTTTTTTCATATTCCAAAAAGAAACAAAACAAACCTAAAGGCATTTTTCCTAGACAGTGATAAAAGCATATTAAATGAACTGTAATTGTCTGCTAAATGTATTTTATAAACAAGCAAACCAGAGCAGAGTGTTTTCAAGCCTCTAAAATACTTGGGAGACTAAAAATAGCCTGCCAACCTTGAGCACAAAGCTGTCAAGCCAAAGACATTAAGTATTTCTGAAAAAGAATTCAGAGGAGGTTGGTAGAGAAACATTGAAATTCATTGTGAATCTTTTTTTTTTTTTAAAGAATGAGGATGCAGTTATAACATCGATGCATATTTACTCTAAATGAGAAGAATGAATGAACAAATACCAGTCACACTGTAAGGTTCACAACTGAGTGCGATTCTGTATATTCTGGAATATTTTTCATTTAGTTTTCTGGATTGTTATGTGTGTCTGGTTTGTTAAACAGCTGTATCTTATTAGATTAATGTGGTTAATGCTAACATATTTAGAAATGAAGATATACATATAAGTTGATAGACATTGGAGAAATGCTGCTAAATATGTCTCAAAATGTTTCTCAGAGTGTGAGGAGTTTTAAAACACTCCCATTTGAAAAGTATCGGCAGTAATAAACTGTTAGAGCTGAAACTGAGAAAGGAAAAAACAAATAAAGCGGTGACAGAAAGCTCCTCACTGAGGAATATTTTCTGCTAGGGAGTCCATTGGCATTCAGTTGTCTCATTTAATTATCCCTTATGTGATTCAACCATTATTTATGAGCTTCGTGTTCTTAAAGAGCTCTGGGCTCTGCTTGCCAATGTTATGGCATATGATGAGGCCCAGCTATGCGGTAGGGGGATGTGTGTGCTAATGCGTCGGTCCACACTCCTGGCGTGTTTTCTATCTGAACTCATCAACTGCCAAAGGATGCAGAGCTCTCTCTTTAAAGATAAAACAGTAAGTAGGGTTTTAACATTGTGTGGGGTTTGGCAGGCATCACACACTCCTGCATTATTTAGGTAGAATACTGTCCCTAAAATGTGAGCAGTACATGTTCTACGCTCAATAAAAATCATTTGCATGGAACTTACACTAGCTTCTGATTTCATCTTTGCCACTTGCAGTGAGGAGATGAATTCACAGAAATAGTCTATTTTAATTAATGTAGCTGTTATGCATACGACTGATAGAAGAATTTCACAGTTTTACTTTGAATCCAAACCCATTCCCACCTCCAACCCCAGTTTGAATGAAATACTGTGGGTCGGTCTGGTTTTCTGCTGAGTTAGGATGTTTGTAGGAAATATCAAAGTAAGAACCATCATGGTTGTTTGGAGGATGGAAAAATGTCTGGGAGAGATATAATAAGTCAGAAAACATGTCAACATTGAGAAAAAGAGAAATGAGTGAGTAGCATTGATATGTAACATACAACGAAGGTAAATCGTCATTAGTGAAGTCAGCAATGGTTTTGTCAGCAGTGGTTTAACTTAGCTTCATCTAAAAATAAAAACTCAATGTTTAAGAAACAGCCTAAAATGAAAATCAATGTTTCTGTTAAAAGGAAATGAAGTTAAATGTCTTTCAATTAAAATCCAATGTCTCATAGGAACTTTCTTTTCCAAGGATGAAATAGATCCTCAGTTACAGAAGTCTAAACGACCAGATCTCAGATCTTACTGAGCACAGCGCATGCTTATGACTAAGCAAATGGGGAAACGATTGACTCTAGCAGTTTAAGACAATTTTCTTTCTAATTTGAAGTCCCAAATTAGATTGAGATGACAAAGGTAATATAGTCATAGTAGAGAAAATTAATGTTCTCATTCATATTATAGAAAGACTATGAATAACAGATACACAGGTCACAGCAGTGACTCACAGCCATTACTAAGTTGTGCTAAACAAGCATCCTAAGTCTATACAGACAGAAGGAGTTTCCATGTCTCACTTCTTTCAAAGAAACTTTCAAAACTTCAGTAGTGTAAATAAAATTCACAACTTTATATCTTTTGAAGGTTTTCCTTTCTCTTCATTCATGCAGAACATCTTAAACATTTCTCTTTGCCCTGACACACATGCAATGTCTGGCACACAAATCTTGTATCAGTCATTGAGTAAATACATTATTTTCAAGTTCAGCTATGTAGAGACATATTCTGAGATTTATTGATTTTGTGAGTCTGTCATTGAAGTCACAAATGAATAGCAGTGACATAAGTAGATGACACAACTCTATGATTATGGAACCATAATAAAAATGGCCTAAGAAGGTGTGTTGTTCCTTAAGAAGTTGTTATAGAGCATGTAAGTGTTAATGTTAGTGACTTCAAGTGCGAGTTTTCTGCTTTGATATTTTCTGTACATTGGGTCTGTCTTAGTTAGGGTTTTACTGCTATGACACCATGACAACATTTAATTGGGGCTGCCTTACAGGTTCAGAAGTTCAGTCCATTGTCATCAAGGTAGGAACATTGCAGCATCCAGGCAGATGTGGAGCTGGAGGAGCTGAGTTTTACATCTTCCTCTGAAGGTTGCTAGCGAAACTAGGATAAGGGTATTGAAGCCCACACCCACAAGGTCACACCTACTCCAACAAGGCCACACCTCCCAACAGTGCCAATCCCTGGGCCAAGCATATGCAAACCATCACAGGGTCATTAAGGTGAATAGCTTAGGGAGCCCACAAATAATTCTGTTTTTTTAAAACCCTTTAAGCAGATCTCTGTGTTAATAGTAACCTGAAACAAACATGCTATGCATTCTTCTGGAGGTGCTTGCTGCCTTACGTACTCATTTTTCAGCAATTATATTTATATATATATATGTTAACTTTAATTGTTAATATATTAAAAGGAATTTTTTATTATGTATCTACTCCCTTGAATTCTCTTTTGAAAAAAATATATAATTTAAAATATCATTACTTAAATTTCAAAACAAGTTTTTCTTTTCTTTTTGTGAAAATATTTATTTAATATCATTATTGGACATAAATATGTACTGATATAAATTAATAATTCAGAAGCAATTGATAAGAAATTTCCATATTATACATTTATACAAGTAGTACATTTAAAATATTCCCCTTTTATTAAAAAAGATTCTTTTTTCATATTATACATTCTGATTATAGTTTTCCCTCCCTTTACTCTTACTCCTGCCATGAAGAATACAAGTACCTGGCAGCTTTGATCCATAGCATCTTTCCTGTTCTTCACAGAGCAGGATATAATGCTATGTTCTTCTCAGGTATCTAGCTCCTCGCAAGTATCAAAGCTGTTTTTCCCAATGGAGCCTTCATTTCTGCTCAGAGTACTCTATTCGCCAGAATGCTTCTAGACATGACCGCATCAGCATCTGTCTTCCCTCAATTTTTCCCTCCCTCCCTCCTACTCTCCTCCTCTTCCTTCCTTCATCACCCTCCCTCTCTACTCCTTTGTCTTCTTTCTTTCTTTCTCTCTTTCTCTCTTTCATTCTCTCTCTCTCCCTCTCTCTTCCTTTCCCTCCCTCCCTCCCTCCCTCCCTCCCTCCCTCCTTTCTTTCTTTCTTTCTTTCTTTCTTTCTTTCTTTCT
>NW_021604643.1:1417532-1453605 GCF_004785775.1 Grammomys surdaster | reverse complement strand
TCTTTCTTTCTTTCTTTCTTTCTTTCTTTCTTTCTTTCTACTTTCTTACCTTCTTTCCAAGAATGTGTCACAAACTGAAGACTTTGCCTGCCTTCTTTTTGTCCTTGTCTGATTATCTCCCACTAATAGAATATATTTGAGTATACTTCTTATTTTGCTAACATAGTCCCTGTTTTGTTTTGGCTTGGTTTTCTGAATTTTTAAAAGATGATTTAGACTTTTAGGACTTTTCTTTTCTTTCTTTCTAAGATAGGATTTCTCTGTGTAGCCTTGATTGTCCTAGAACTCACTCTGTTGACCAGGCTGATCTCACACTCAGAGATCTGTCTGCCTATAAAAGTAGAATATTATCAGAAAAATTTGATTTTTAAATAAACAGTTTTGTAGTATATATAGTGATATATAAACTGATATAATAAATATATAGCACAAAGAGAGTTGTTAAATTGGCTTATAGCATATGGATTGGGCAGCCATACAATGTCTTTCTGCACACTGCAGATGCTGAGAATTTAGTATCTGCTTAATTCAGTTGGGTACTTCAACAGTTCCAATATCATTCTGAAGACATGAAAAACTTTTACTTTCAATCCATGTTAGATGTCTGAAAAGTTGGGTTCTGATGTCAGTGAAGATTCAAATAGCAACAAAAGGATAGATGTACCCACTGACAAGGGGCAAAGGCAAGCAGCTACAAGTAACTCAGCTTTCTTCTGGGATATGTTTATGTCTAGGCTGGAAGCTGGAACATACTGTTTTGGGCAGTTAAGCCTTCTAGGAAATGTCCTTACAGATCCCTAAGATTGTATGTCTCTTAGTTGACAGATTAAATCACACTGAAAAGCAAAATTAACCATCACATTCTGACTCAAATATGCATGGGACACACTCATACTAAAAATTGTTTATTTGAAATTCAAATGTTACTACATATTCAATATTTTAATGTAAACTTCATTTCAATCATGAACTGATATATATTGATCTGTATACTGATCTTTTTCTAGTTTATTATGATCTACTTATGAATATGCATTTGATTTACCTTGGATACACTTTTAAATTTATTTCTATTCCTAAATATCACCCTTTCAGGCTGTTTTTCATCAGCATAGTAAAATAATTATTACTGGGTAGTATACACAGAAAATAAGCTTATGTGGGTGATGATTGGAAAGCCCAATGATTCTGAAGGCAATGTCTGGTGATGGCCCAATGATAGGAGAGTATGAGAAAGAGAGTACAATTAAGAGACAGGAAATGCAGATGTGGAGGAGGACCATGCTTCTCTTTTGTAATGAGTTTCTTTGGGAATTAATCCATCACTAGGAAAAACATATTCACATCTACAGATAGACCCATAATTCCAAAATGATGATGACTGGAATAAGTTTCTAGTATATAGAACATAGTACATAGTGTTGGAAAGTGCTCAAACCATGGTACTCATATTTACAAAATGGTTTAAGGAGAATTAACCTAATAATTTTCACAAAATTTCCATAGGGCTTCCATGATGTGACACACTTGGAAATCTAAACCAGACTGTATACTGGTTAATATGTTTTCAAAGTTAAGAAAGTTGAGATTAAAAGTAGAAATCAAAATATATTAATATTTTATTTGATTCTGGCTATGATTAACATCTGAAAATGACCACTTTTTCTTTTTTGAAGTTCTCTATTATCCATCCATAAAATATTTCCATGAAGATGATAAAATAATTGAAATACAGTTGTTAACTAAGAAATGAATTATATCTTGCAATTTCATTAACTACAAGCCTAAAAGTCTATGGAACAATCTTGTTCTTATTCTATTATAAATCACAGCTCTTTGAACATGATTTTTTTTTCCCAGAGCTTGCTTTTAGCACTAGATTTTTCTTTTGGCATTTTCTAAAGAGAAGTTTTAGAAAATTAGATATCATTTCCACTTGGAACAGGACATCATTACTCAGTGGCATTTTATTTAAATTTCCAACTGGCTTTCCGAATATTTTGTTTTGTTAGATTGGTATTATTCAGATATTTCTGAAGAAAAAGAAATTTAAAGGACATGTTATGATTAACTGGATTGAGCAACACCTACTTATGACTTTTAGCAACAGATGTGCACACACACAAACACAAAGGAAGAGAGAAAGCCACAGAGAGACACAGAGACAGACACACAGAGAGATAGAGACACACAGAGACAGGGAAAGAGAGAAGGGAGGGGGACCGTACCTTGTCAACATTTTTGCAAGGTTTTGAATTATATAAAGGGGAGTTGGATTTCTCCCTATACTAAATATTTCTCTATTGTGTGATATTTCACTACTCAACAAAACAAAACCTTCCATTGTAATAAAAATACTCTTTGTAAATTTCTTTTAAAGCAATTTTGTTTAAAATAATCTTTAATAAAGATGCTTTTATTTTTATGAAAAACTTCATAAAGTTTTCCATCTTTATATTTATTAAACATTCAATCATATTTTGTGAGGTATGCCATTAAAATTGTGCCTTGAGTTCATATTGTCATAACAATTGATTTTCTATTTGGTAATAATATTGACATAGAAATATACAATATCATTAGAAAAGTATAGAAACAACTTGAAGTTATAGGCTATTCCTATAGTGCATTTCTTCAGGTCATTTGATCAAATTTCAGAGAAATACATCAATAAAGCCTCAAGAATAGCCCAAATAAGCTATACAGGCACAGATTATTTTCCGGGGTTACATGGAAACACTGTCATTATGATTTAATACTGCAGTGGATTTTCATACTCAGCAGGATTCCATAAACACTCTGAATTTAGTAATTTTCAAAAGGGTATGTATGTTTTGGAGTTCCAAACACTAATGATATTGTATATTTCTTTTCTAATGATATTGTATATTTCTATGTCAATATTATTACCAAATAGAAAATCAATTGTTATGACAATATGAACTCAAGGCACAATTTTAATGGCATACCTCACAAAATATGATGTATGTTTTGGAGTCAAAAGGTAGAATTTGAAATCAAATATTGTTTCAACTTGAACAGCATAAAAATGATTTTAGGGTGTACGCTATACTGAAATGGAAGAGGCTTGCAAACTATTACTACTAATAAAGAACAAAGGACCTGCTTTCTGTTCATGTTGGCCATATCAAGTATGGTTATTCTGGTGGTATACTAGCTGTCCAGAAAGAGTCAAGTAGCTAAGTACTGCTGCTTATTGCCTCTCAATAATCATTTGAGCATTGCAGAGGAGAAGCACCCATCGAATCCTGCATCCATCCACTCAACAGAAAATGTATCAAGAAGTCCCAGAGAAGCACAGGATACTTCTTTGTAATATACATTGTTCCATTCTCAGATTTTTTGTGTTTACCTCAGTGTTTGCTATGCATTAAGTGGTTCAAAAAGTACTCAGTAAATGAATGAAAGTTCTTAGTGTAGACTAAAGGTGATCATAAATAGATCAGACCATTGCTCATTAGAAGGTAGAGTCCAATATTGTCTTCTTGAATCTGTTGGCTATAATAGCTTGATTGAACAATACAGGACTGTAGTGTTTGGAACTTTGACGCTGGATCATAAGAAGTAGTGCAGCTCTTTGTTGTATCTATTTGGAAAAGTATTAGGGCCCCGATACATTCCTGTAAACTTTTTTTTTTACTAGCCTTAAACTTTTTCACAGAGACTTCGTTTTCTTTTTGCAGGTAGTCCTGACAATGATGATGCTGAGTCAGTCTTACAGACATTACCTCTTAAGACACCAAACCAATCAAAAGGAAACCTGGATTCTTCAGAAAGCCCATCCACAGCTGATGCTTGCAATGTCTCAGCTAATGACACACGAATTAAGAATGTTCCCTGAACAAATCTTGTTCAACTCTCTAACACAGAGATTGTGAGAGAATGATGTGGTTGCTATTTAAAATTGATAACTTTTGGAATGCTTTATCACATAGCATGTGGGCTGTCAGAGCACTTCACAAAGATAATTTAGAGCAGATACAAAGAAGTATCAAAAACATCCTCAGTGACAGAGGTGAATAAGTATTTATTATTTTCATAGTTTGCATAAGAGGGAATATGCAAACAACAAAGAGTAGCATGCCTGATTTAGAAGACAGAATACTTATTGAAAGAAATAAAAGGGGAAAAAAAGTCAATGTGCTGCTGCTTCTCAGGGAGAAATAGGTGATTATGAAATCTGCTGCTTGACATTTTATGTTAATGGATATAGTTAATGAAAACACATCTTGGGCAAGCAATAATAATAATTATAATAATAATAAATAGTAATATCTCTTAGAGTTTTTTCTGGGGAATGTTGGACATTACTTTTAAACCACAAAGAAACAAGATGAAGCATAGTGAATGAGTGACTAATATTAACACAGCTGTTGGGAATGAGGCACTGCATGGTGTGTCCTCAGTGCTTCATGTTACACACCATCCATAAAGAAGAATAGTAATTTTTTTATACTATCTGAGCAGTATTGGGGTCATATCTGGTACTAATCAGACATTTCATAAGGGATTTCATGGGAAGAGAGATATAACTTAGTGTTACAAAAAGTTAAAAGAAACTATTTGAATAAGAGGGGTTAAGTAGGGTAAAATGGAAAGATATGAGGTAGGGGAAGGAATATACAGAAAGATAACTAATATTCAAGAGCTCTTTAAAAGTCATATGGAGACCTACTACTATAGAAACTTCCTAAAATACATAAAGACATGTAAAAATGTTTAAATGGAGTTGTCCTATAATTGGACAACAGTGCTTCTATGACATACTACAAGTTAACAAATAAAATGCCCAGTGCCAAGAATAGATGAATTCTTTTGGAGTTTTTGGCCTGTTAGATCCTTTAGACATTAAATATTATAGGCTATTGTCAACATTGTTGGTTATTTTCTAGAACGAACTTAGTAGTAAATACTTATTGCTGAAGATTCCACATATTTGAAACACAGAACATGGAGAAACTAAAGCTGATGTTGACCTGAAAGTTCCACTCTGCTATCTTTTATAGTGTTTTAAGATACTCCTTATGTTTTCAGAGTACAGAATTGATCAAATTTACCCTACTTAGAACCTTGGAAGCTACACCAACTACCAGCCTGGCCATTCATGCTCAGTGATGTAATAGTGACATAAATGTCATGGGAGTAAACAACCAATTTTTTGATGGATGAAATCAATCACTCCACAAGATGCACTCACATCTAGTATTGATCTCAGGGTCAAGAACCTGTGACTAGATAAGTCATAGGACCTATAGGAAAAACTACTACTGTTGCTAAATCGTCATAGTATTACACCATCTCTTCTCCTAATGACTTATCATTATATACATGGATATTTTTCATTCTGTATCAGAGAAGAATTTTTTTTGATAAAAGATGTTGATTGACACAGAGATTCACATTTTTTTTTTAAGATACAGAACATAGGACACTGTAGACTTCTCAGCCTTAAACTCAACATTCCTTCTCCAAGCTTATTAGTAATTGTGGAAGGAGGTAGAACTACCAATCGTTGGCATTGGATGATTAAAAGGAACCAGTATTTTCTGTACAAAACAGGAAAGTTGCACATATGAGTTCTCAGTGGTTGTGATAGCATGCACAAGAGCTGCGCAAGCTCAAGGCTGACAAAATAATAGCATGGAGGGAGTAAAGGGCATACAGTCCTACCCCTACTTGAGGTAAATGATAGTTTATTAGTAAATAATAGCTCTGGAAGACTGTTAGTTCTCTGTTTTTTAAAATGAATTTATTCTGTCATGTATTACAATCCGACTTCTGTTTCCCCTCCCTCCCCCCACCTCCTCTATATCACTATATCAGTCCTCCCCATCCACTCCTCTTTTGAGTTTTATTTAAGTTCTACAGTCTAGTGGATTGACTACCATTCAGTGGAGGTCTATACATCCAAGAGTCAATGGGCAGCACCAACTGTATTTGATGGCATACAAAATGTGAACGTTAGTCTGATAGGGGAGGATTGATGGATCTGGGAGGAGTGGGGTCAGGAATTGAATATGATTTAAGGAAATTATCAATGAACTAATAAAATCAAGAAAGAAAAGAGCTGGAAGCAAAACATGAAAAACAGTTCGTAGGTCATTTTCACATAAGCAATTTTGATTGCTATAAATGTGCAGGTAGAGTTTGGACAAAATTGGAGTTTTGAAGCAACATTACTCAAAGACTCCAGTGATATTATGAATTAAATTTAGAGAATCCAACTATGTTTTTCATCTCAGAGTATTCCAAGATTTTATACAATGCTGAAGTATATCTCACTTTTAATTTTACAAAGCCCTACCTGACTATAATTTTTACCTGGCCTGCTATGACTATATGGAGTTCTCTAGGAGAGGTTTATACATTTAAATTAAACTCTCTAGGAGTTCTATAAGTAGTTTTATACATTTAAAATGCCTTCTATAGAGAATGAGTGATACTGCCTCTTAAATAAACTGAAATGTTCCCACTCAACCATTCATATTTAATACAGTCTTGGAACCAGAACAGTTAGATTTGTCCGTAAGAGTGAACTGAATGTTGTCTCTTCCCAGAGTTGTGATGGAGGCGATAGAGCTCTGAGAGCGCTGAATCCCTGGGTACTAGTCACACTGTCCCATCAAAATTTAGTCATAGGAAAGAGGCTTTCTCTTCTTACAATGTTAACTTGAAATTCTAAATTTTCTTAGATTGAATTAGATAAATGGGATGATTTTCAATAAATAAGCCTAAGAGATATTTTTTTCTGACTGTGAAATAGATAGTAAATTTAATTACTCAGGAAAGGAAGACTATTCTGGAGGCAGAAATCACTAGGTAAGGGGTTTTTAATTTTTTTTAAATTTTTTAATTTTTAATTTTTTTTTGGTATGGAAAAAGTTTTAAGATGTAACCTTTATAGAAGGGCATAGAAGAAAAAAATAATCTGTTCTCCTATCTATGATTTTTAAAACTGTCTTCTATAAATTATGACTGTTAAGCATAGGACATGACAAATCTCCATCTGGAATATAAATAGCTGAATAGGAAAATAGAAGAGTGTTTTTTTTTTAGCTGGATGGGAAGGTGGGCAATAATTTAAGTACGGCTTAGGATGCTAAGAAGGAAATTGGGGTGCTAAATTACATAGGAATAGTGAAATTTACTTTAGCAACTGTGTTTATTTGGGAAGGTATGCATTATATGTTGAACACTGACTAAAATAAGTTGTATATTATACAATTTAACAACACTAATCAGAAATATTAATGCCATTTTATAAATGAAGAAATTCACCTTTTGATTGATGAACAATATTGACCAATATCATGCACCTCGTAGGTCAATAGAGATGAGAAGGCACTAACCATAGTAAAACATTGGGAAGACAGGTAAAGGGCTTAGCCACAATTGATGACGAGAAAAAGTATCTTGAGATACAATGAACCATTCCATCTCTTATCCATCAACTTACCTTCTCATTGCTGGACTCAGTAACCATTGCTGGTACTGTTATTAATACAGTCTCTCCATTCCAGAATTCTGTATGGTCATGCATTTCCTTAAAGAGGGCTAAGCTGTAACACCTCTTTCCTCGTCGACATCTATGTACAAAGAGTAAGATGATTTGCTGTTATACTGAGGATAAATTGCTTTGGTCATTATTATTAACTTCATGTTCTTGGAAAATCTAAACGTTACTTGAATGAATGATCACTCCAACCTATAGCTCTCAGTTCATTGAGGTAAGCAAATCTCATAGTTGGAATCTTAGGCACTGTGGTACCTCTGAGTAGTATGGAGCTGGGTCTCACCCCATTTTGCTCTCAATATAGTTTAATTTAGCCAAAAGTTGGCTTTGTGAAATATCACAATGAATTTAAAATCATAATGTGCATGATTTTACAGTTACTTCCTAAAATTGCTTTATAATCTTTATCTATTTACCCCAAATACTGAAAATTAGTCATAAATAGAAAAGGAGAGGAACTTGAGGTAAGATCCTAGAGGGGATTTCTAAAGAGAATATAGAAGGTTTATTTTAGAGCCCTTGGGCAAGCAGCTTAGAAGCTATAAAGGATCTTTGGTCTGCAAAAGCAAGACAAGAAGAAAAAGATGTGCAATCAACAGCAATTCTGAAAGCCGCAGAGGGAGTCAGGTTTCTCATGCTCCCCGCTCTGCCATCTCCTTTGTGATTAATACACCTCTGCCAAGTACTGCCATGAATGTGGCATACCTATGATAGAGGAAACAGTGTGACTGCATCTTACTAGAGTATGGTAAAAACTGGTTAGAATTTGGAATACACACACACACACACACACACACACACATATATATATATATGTATACATATACATATATATTCAAATAATTTATGTATATTAATTTTATATATAATTAAAATGGATTATTTTTGTATAGATTTCTATTTTTTACAGCATATTTATAATGGATTTTTATTGTCTCTCCATTGCTACTGGGACTCTGAGACAACTTGCTCCCCACTGTACTTTAAAAGGTATTCATTATTGAAAGGAAGTTGAGTTGCATTACTTATTTATCACTTTCCTCAAACCTTTTATAAACATGAACATATTCACATTTGTCTCTATTTGATTACTTCTTGGTCTCTTCCAGAGAAAGAGAGCTCAAACACATCTCCTCTCCCCTCCGCCTCCAAATTCTATGAACAGCATTTTGCTGAAGCTGATTTTGATGAGGCTCATTACTTCTTATTTGAATGACTTGAGGATTTATTATACCCAAGTAACCACATGTATTTAAGTTAGAAGCTTCTTAAGAACTTTCCATTAGAAAACATACATCAAGAAGATTGGAAATGGAAATCGTCTGTCAGTTTATTAGGCTTTAAATAACCATAAACTGCGTGAACAGAAAATGAGAGGCAACTCATGTTATGTGCTGAGAGTCCGGCATGTGTGGGCTACTTTTTAAGAAACTATTTTTTTCTACAATATATACTTTCCATAACTGAGTACATTCTAAAGACAAAGTAATTTACAGTACTAATTCATACCAAAAGGAAATAGTTGTCTTTTCAGTATATTTGTGCTATAATCATTGTCCTTATCCGTGTGAATGAATTCCTCAGAGGAATCCTGACAGGCATGTAGATTGCAATCTTCTGGGGCTAAGTAGCAGTGACATGTGAGGATCTTTTATTTTTGTAGAATAGTTCCGTGGCCCTCAATGGGATGTATTGTCAAAGGGAAGTTGGAGTGTAATGTCTCTAACGCTAGGAGAAATGTATGCTCAGATAATCTGGGTTAGGCACCTTCTCCTCTTCAGTATCTTGACACTCAATTAGTTCTCAGAACCCAGACACAGTCTTAGGGACAGGAATGAGATAAAAATTTCCCATTAGCTTGCTTGACATAGGCCTTTAAATAAACAGATTGCATGGCAACTTGAACTAGTAGTATCTTTTCTACATTACAGTCTTTGGTCAAAAGATTATTTCCTCTGTAAGAGATATACTGCTTTCACACAAGCAGCTTATGCTCTACAGTGTTTTAACTTAAAATTGAAGAGTGTCTTATAGAACACCATTGGATTAAAGATAAGGAAATAGACCTTCTAATGTCTCCCTCTGAAGTTTCAGCACAGAGATGCAGCTGTACAATCACTTCAGAAGCATTTAACTTTTCCTTTGGCAGAGAAATGTCCAAGTTAAATGCTCATACTTGATTTCAACAGAAGGATGCTCCAGCTTCAGATACACTCAAACTTGGACCTTTTGATCCATTGATGGTATAAATACATACAGGGCACTTGGGAGCTAATTAACCTGAAATCTGGTTATGTTGTTCAGCACACAGGGCTTGGGTTCAGCTTTATGGTGGAATAAAGCAAGGTGATATCTCAATTATCATTTCACTCAGGAATATTGCTTTGAGTGCACACCCAGCTCTTGCTTAATGACTTTAACTCTTCTCTGAAAACTCCATCAGTCTATAAAACACTGTTAATTAAAAACTAATGTCTTATTAGCTTTCACAGGACAATATGTGAGGAATTCCTCCCGATTCATAGACAGAGGCAAATATAAGCCAACAGTGTCAGATTATAATTCTAAAGTAAATAAATAAAGCCTTAATTAAAGTGCAAAACAATAATTCACAAAAGTCAGGAGGTTCTTCAGAAGTTGGTGGTCGATGTGACGAGGTAGAGAGGAGAGAATTCTTCTTTGATAAGATGAAGATCTCTCGTTATTGCTTTACTCATAGAACTTTCAATCTGTGGGCTATGATCAACCCATGTTCAACATGCACTTAAAATAGTATTCAGGGAATTGAAATATGACTCAGTAGATGAAGTGCTTGTCATGCAAGTAGGAGATCCTGGGTTTGAATTCCTAGAATTTGCATAAAGTCATATGTGATAGTGTACATATCTATAATTTTAAGCCTTCCTATTGATTGGAAGATAGGAGGCAGGAATAGAAAAATCCTTGGTAAGTAAGTAGACCAGCTATCTTGTTGTATTTTGTATTAGGGAGAGAGAGAGAGAGAGAGAGAGAGAGAGAGAGAGAGAGAGAGAGAGAGAGAGAGAGAACACTGTCTCAAAAACAAATAAAGGCAAAGACAAAAACCCAAAGGTGGCCTCTGACCTTCAAGCACACACCCACATTCACTTACACCTCCCCCCCACGCACATGTACGTGCACACACACACACACATACACACACATACATCAATGTGATCCTTGTATTCTTTCAAAGATATTGATAGAGCCAAAAAGTATTTTAAAGTCTGAGAATGTTGAGCAGTATTAAGTAGGTGATACATGATTATGAAGCATTTAGACCCAAGTATTTACTATATAGAATGTTTGGTTATTTCCTTAGCCTCTGTGATGGTTAATCTTGGATGGCAACTTGACTGAATCTGGAATCAACTAAGCATCAAGTCTTTGGGAAATCCTGTGAAAGCCTTTCTTGATCAGATTCCATGAAGTGAGAAGACTAAACTACATGAGAACAACATATTCTAGTGGCAGTCTAGGTGAAAGGTCAAGAAAGAAGGAAATGTTGTCATCTGCCTGCTTGGCCATACTCTTGCTGAGACGGTCTTCTCCCATTGCTGTAACATCCCATGTCAATGAAACCCAGCTTCTATGGGATTTTAATGTAGACTGAAGGCCTACAGCACTGCAGGAATCCCTGTGGCCTCCAGTGCTAGATTAGAGAGACTTGTGGACTGAGCAAATATTGCGTCCTCAGCATGTCCTGTGTGATAGTATCACTGCTGGACTGCCTGGACCATTTCATGTAAGACAATCTAATAAATATCCCTTTAATATAGGTTATAAGGAATGGCATGACCTACTAAAGAAAGAAGAAGTACTGTAGGAGCCAGAAAGTTTAAAGACACCAGGAGAACACAGCCTACAGATTCAACTAAGCAGGAATCATAGGGACTTATAGAGACTTGCCATGGCAATCACAGACTGCATCGGTCTGTGCTAGGTTCTCTGCATTATGGTTGTTTAGCTCAAGGTTTTTGTGGGAATTTTAACATTGGGAGTGGAGGTGTCTCCAACTGTTTTACTTGCTTGTGGAATCCATTTTCTCTTACTGAGTTGCTTTGTCCAGTCTTGATATGAGGGTTTATGTCTACTCTTATTGAATCTTGTTATGCAACGTTTCATTGATACTTCTAAGAGACCTGCTCTTTTCTGAAATGAAACAGAGTAGCAGTGGATATGAGAAAGAGGAATGGTGGGCAGGACGGAGATGGGACTGGGAGGGAGTGGATGGATAGGAAACTGTGGTTGGGATATATTGTATCAGAAGAATACAAAATAAAACATAAAATGGCATGAAACAATTATTCAGACATAGATCATGGATGTTCTGAAGCCAGACAGTATGAGGTATGCTTCATAGAAGAGAGACAATAGGACATTCAGTTAGATTTTATGAACAAGTTCAAAGATGGAGATGAAAGACCATAACAGTCATGAGTGGGATTTCAAAGTATGTCCAGTAAAACCATCACAATTTGGGTTTCCAAAGGAAGGATAGACTGTTATAAAGACATGGCATATGGTTAGGTAATTAAAACCTTCACAATTGAATCTGGTGCCAGGCCTCGTGCAGAGATGATGGAGCAGAGGCTGGTAAGGTCTCACATGTTTCTAAGTATGGACAGGATAGAGTTAGGCAAATGGTCTTTCTATCTATCAAATTTTTTTCTTGAACATTTGTGTCTCAAATGCCTGACAGTTAAATTTGCCTTCAAATATAGCATTCAAGATTAATAGTTTTTATGGCAGTACATCTTCGCACTGGAAGTCTCAGTCAACCAATACTGTTTGAAAAGATGAGATGTACATGTACTGCTAACCAGGATATGCCAGCCATGAGGTGTCTCCTGTGGCCATGTGACATTCTTTTCTTAGAAGCAAGCAGAAGATTTTGAGCACAGTCACTTGAACTCTCTAGTTCTCCTGCTGGCAGAACCTAAGACACAATTCCTCTTTGCCCAGCTTCATTTCAGTTCTGAAGCTTAGGGGGTAGACATTCCCTGTTTTTGTTTGTTTACTTTGTTGGTTTGTTTGTTTTTAAGGAATTATTGCTCCTAATTGCTTTACTTGAGTTCTACAGTTTATTGTATTGTTTAAAGTTATAACAACAGGAAAAAAAAAACCTTGTGTGTTGTTGTGTTTTTCTTTTTTTCCTTCTTTCTTAATCAGCTTATCAAGACCTTGACAGAAAGCATTCATAAACTGGGGTTGGTTTATTTTTCCTTCATGGATGAAAAGATGAAAAGATGAAAAGATTTTAGTGTGTCAGAAACTTTCCTTTAGCATATCATCATCTTGTGAGTTCCATCGTCATTCCTGGTTCATCTGTACTTTTTCTTTCTATTTCTAGCATACAACTGAAGTGATTTTGTGGGATTTTTTTCCTTGTTAAATATAGAACCCCCCTCCTTTTCTAAATTCATTGCAATTGAGCATGTCATTTATCCTTCTGCCCATTTTTCTTATATTAAAAGGTCTCCTGCTGGAATTTAATTTCAAGTTAAATCTTTACCCCACCCTCAGGCTGTGAGACTGAATTAAATAAATCCCCCTAAAAGTAATAAACCACTCTTAGCTGTGGTCTTGTGATATCAGTTGTCAGCCTGTCAGAGCAAATCTGAGTGTTAAATTCACTGCCTCTGCTAGCAAGGCAGGAATCAGCATACCCAAAGCCCAGGGTATCAGAAGGCGGCAGTCCTTCCCGCCTCTTCTCATCAGTGCTACTTAAGCATGCAGGATGTATCTTTGAAGATGATTTGTATGATGACAGTCTTTTATATTTTATGTTGAGAGTAAAACATCCAGGCTCAATTTCTGCTGTTAGAATGTGCTTAGAAACACTACCATCCTGGGTGTCTAGGAACAGGAGGTAGAATTATTTCCATTTTCAGGGGAGGGGCAGTGGGGTGCAAAGTAGGAATATTCTGGTGGAGAGTGATGGAGCTCAGGTGAGTCAGGACTGTTTCTACCTATGACTGAAAGGTAGACAATTTGAGGGAGGGAGAGAACAATCACATGCCATGAATTTATTATAAAATAATTGCAGGAAATTTGATTTACTAAACATGACTAATCACACATACACCACACATAAAGCAAAAAAAAAAAAAAGAAACCCACTTCATAAAGAAGATTCTACCATATTTCAATACTCTAGTCATGATGTGGGGACACAGGGAAATAATCTAGGCTCCAATTATGGGTATGATGAATAAAAGATGACAACTAGTTTTAAACCTGTTGGCTTGTCATATGGTGGACTGATTTAAAAACACTTGTTTATCCTTTAAATACTAAGCTTATCCAAAAAGAAAGTATCCTTCAAACAAATAAAGCAATGAACAAACAAATCCATAAACATTGGTTTCTCCATGTTAAATTCTGAAGAATTACCTTTATAGAAACATGCCCAAATCAACGTTGTCAGCAATTTGGTGTTTTTATAGAGCAGCAAGACTGCTCGGGTTAGCATCCTCCTCTGTGGACAATGAGATATTGCCTTCTGTGGGGATGTAGCTGCAGGAATTCCCAGAGGGGAGGAGTTGAACACAGTTCTTTGAATAAGATTTTAGTGGAAAATTCTGAAGTGTAGAAGAGGATATACTTCTAGTAAGTATTATAGTTTCAAGTCTCAGCTTTCTATAGACATCTTTATCCATTCAAACACCATGCATATTTGTGGCACTAAAGACTTCATCACTCCTCCATCCCTTCCTCCCAATACTGAAAACATTCATATTACCCCCAACACCCAACTTGAAAATGGAAAGAGTTCTATCGAGAACATATTATAGGAAATAGGTCTCTCAGCTAGTTTGAAGTAATATTAGCAATAGAATTATGCCAGTTGACTTATATTACATGCAAACCTTGTGCAAAGTCATGTGCACTTTATCCCTGTGAAATATAAGTGAAGAGAGAACAATTTTGAGAGTCTTGTAACAAATTTGTAGTGCATCATATATAATTCTTTATAGAGTGAGGTTTTAAGACAGTTAGATAGGCTTTCACATCTGCACTGTCATTATTTGAACAGAAAGCAGACTATTTTGTATTTTAAGCCTGGGTTTTTTTTTTTAAATTTTTGGAATTCATGTTTACTAGAATCCCCTCCCTCCTGTTCCCATCCCCATCCTGAAAGTGAATGGAAATTGGTGGTGGTGGTAGGGGGTGGCAATCTCAAGGACTTGTCAGGGAGTCTATGAGAGTAACTCTAGCTGAGATTCCTAGCAATGGAGAATATGGAGCCTGAAGTGGCCACCCCCTGTAGCCAGGCAGGACTCTCAGTGGAGGGGTGAAGATACCAATCCACCCACAAAACCTTTCACCTCAAATTTGTCCTGCCTACAAGAAATGTGGGGCAATGATGGAGCAGAGACTGAGGGAATGACCAACCAATGACTGAGCCAACTTGAGATACATCCCATTGGCAAGAACCAGTCCCTGACACTATTAATGATACTTGCAGACAGGGGCCAATCATAACTATCCTCTGAGAGGCTCCACACGGCAGTAGACTGAAAGAGATGCAGGGACCCACAGCTGAACAAGAGATGGAACTGATAGAGTCTTGTGGAATAGTTGGGGAAAGGATTGAAAGGCCCCAGTTGGAAGGCCCCAGTTGGAAGGACCCAGAGGGGACAGGGACTCCATAAGAAGAGCAACAGAATAAACTAACCTGGACCTTGAGGGCTTCCAGAAATTGAACCACCAACCAAAGAGCATACATGGGCTGGACCTAACTACCCCACCTCCCAGCCCCACCCCTCCTCATATGTAGCAGATGTGTAGCTTGGTCTTCATGCTGGTCCCCCCAACAACTTCAGAGTGTGTCTGTTCTTAACTCTCTTGACTTCCTGTGGATCCTAACTGGGCTGCCTTGTTTGGCCTCTGTGGAAGAGGATGTGCCTAGTTCTGAAGTGACTTGATGTGCCAGGTTGGTTGGTACCCAGGAGGGGCCTCCTTCTTGGGGAAGAGGTGGAGAGGAGTGGGGAGGGACCAGGTAAGTGGGGATTGAGAGCAGAGCTTGGTTGTGATCAAGATATAAATGGAATGAATAAAGAAATTAATGGAAAAGTAAATCCAAATTTACTATATATTCTCACTGGCTTATTTAGCAAGGTATCATGGAAAATGACTTGCTAAGAGGTAGAGTTTTAAGTCTGGTCCACAGCCCAGTGTTTCTCCTCTCAGCTTCAGTTACTCATCCATAGAGTTCTCATGATTTTTCTCATGGAGCTGCAGGAAGGGTGAATGTTGTCATGCCAGCCAGCCTCAGTTCCTTTCAATCAGGTGAGTCTGCTGTAGTTTTAATGCCTGTATAACCTGAAGATGTTTCCTTAAAATTCCTGTAGAAAAAAATCTTTGAAAAACTAAATGAATAGGATGTTACCTTTTGAGTTCATAAATGGAAGTTTGGATAAAGGATGACATTATCAAAATATTGGAGTTTTCTTCTTAAATAGTCAACAAGTTATGAATCTGAAGTTGTGACTTGAATTCTTGCAGGGTCAGACAATGTCACAATTCAGTTTTAAACTTATCACCTTTAGTTTCATGTCTTAGTTTGCTCAGCAGTGATTTAATATTTGTCTGCTAGATGCCAAGATTTCTGTCCTGCCTTAGGGGATTAACAGCAGGCAAAAAGTATAGTGAGGATGCTCACTGTACAGTGGAGAAGGCATTTATGCGACTGCAAACCATGGGCAGTAACATTGCTTAGATGCTGGATTCACAGCACTGTGGGAGTGCATAGTAAGACCCCTGTGCTTCGCAGCGCAGTGCCTTTCTAAACACTTGCCTGATCATGGGTGACATCTGCTGCTCTCACTTCCATCTTTATATTTGGTTTCCAGTTTGCTTAGTATCAAATATTCTCTGTTGGGGAATGAGATTTCATCTAAAACCATCCCTCCAATCCACATAATAATATTTTGGTCCATAATGTGGTAGGTTATGAAGACTCTAATCTTTAATGAATCTACTGTTTTATGGCTTGATCGGTTCAGGAGGAGGAGACTAGTTGAATGAAGTAGGTCACTTGGGATGAAGTGAGTCACCTGAATGGTGACTTTGTTGCTTACCCTTTCCACTTTTTCTGGTTTCTGGCTCTAGGAGGTGAACAGCTTCACTCTTGGATATACTCCCTTCTGTGGTGTTCTGCTCACCACAGGCTGAGAAATAATAAATCAAGTGGTTAGAAACTGGAACTGGGATTCAAAGGTAAATCTTCAAGTTGGTTTTTGGGGACTTTTGTCACAGTGACAGGAAGGTGACTAATGGGAAACAAAGAAATGAAGAAATCTAATGTTCATTTGAGTTATTCACTAATTTTACAATGATAGCAATTAAAAAAACTACTTCATTTAAAGCATGCAGTTGAAAAGTCCAGAGACAAGTAAAACCACTAGTGTGTAAAGATTCAACCCACCTTTTACCCCTGGTATTTGTTCTGACACGTGTCTTTTCTTCAACATTCTGAGGTGTTTTGTTCTGTGTAATTGTTGTCCCATACATTTATCTGAAAAATGAAATCACCAGAAAATATCAGTTGACAGAATGAGGAGTATTCTTATATTCAGCCAAAATAATGGCAAGGATGATGGTCACCGAGTCCCAGCCATTTCTCTACAGACAACTGTTTGCTGAGCACCACTGACCATACATAAGAGTCAGAGTCTTCGTGTACTAGTGTGGAGTGTCACCTTTGTTGTATGAGAGACAAACTTTGTATGATATCCATAAAGTTAGACAATAGCTTCTATATTTGAAGAATATAACTTTCTTGGGAGCAATTCTCAAGACAAAGAAGAAATGCGTTATTATTTAAAATTTATTTTAAATTATGTACAAGTGTGTATGTGTGTGTGTATCTGTGTGTGCACGTGTGCAAATATGACAGATTATATATCGTCTTCCATAAGCCTCTGTTGTATGATGAATAACTTTTTACATAGTAAATAGGCAATAAAATTCCCTTTTCTCATAAAGCAGTTATTTTGTAAAGGGTCATGGGTTCAATTTCTGACATGCTTTATTTTATTTATATTTTAAATTAAATGTTTATTAATTTGAAAACTTATCTGCCATTTTTCAGACGTTTAGACACAACACCAGTCTGGAAGCTAAGGATGCATTCCTAATTTATAGGTGGGATGAAGTTCTTCTTCTTGAGGAAGGAAAGATTAACACTAGCTCACCTTGTATTCTCAGTGCTATATCTTAGGGCCATGCTCAAGTGTTAGTGTCTTGTAAGCATCTGTCAAGTCCTCGATGATTAGAACACAGAATTTCATTCCAGTTAAATGGGAGAGAGATATCACAGCCTTGTTTCCCTCTTCCATAAATGCTGATTGACGTCTTCTGTAGATCATAAAAGTCTGTGCTCTTAAAAATAATTTCCCCTTATAACAATATGAGACTT
Organism: Grammomys surdaster; assembly: GCF_004785775.1. Lineage (NCBI taxonomy): Eukaryota > Metazoa > Chordata > Mammalia > Rodentia > Muridae > Grammomys > Grammomys surdaster. The sequence continues at coordinate 1,435,627 of NW_021604643.1, read as the reverse complement.
TTCTTTAATGTTTTGACAGATCTGGGTACATATTTCAGTAATTCTAAATGAAGTGATCGTGGAGTGTGGGAACTGGAAAGAAATTTCTAGAGCATCATATCCAGGGATTACAAGTTCAGATGCCTCCAAGGTCAGAAATAATGTGAGCATGTGAATGTGGGGGTTTAAGATCATAGGGAGGAGCAGAGCCAACCCTGAAGCAAGGGACTGAAAAAGCTGCCAAATTCCAGCCCAGTTCTGACCACAGAGAAGAGACTTGAAGAATTGAGCCCCTGCACCAGCTACAATTTATAAAAGCTGGAGTTAATCCTTAGGTTTCCCCTGTGAGTGTGCTTAATCCTGCACTGATCACTTTTTGAGGAAGGTGAAATGTCATCATGGAATTTCCCGGCCACAGCAAACAAGCCACAGAAGGCCCTGAGCCTCGGCACTTCTACTCAGCCGTCCTCATATAGCTGATTTCTAAACAGAGCTTCAGAAGCGTGGGAAAGAGCCTTCCCGTCATTTCCATTCATTCTCTCATGTACTTGAAAAGGGTGTAAATATACTACAAAGAATTTCTTCATGCACTGTGCATTGGATAAGGTTGGGTAAAGGTTGTCTGCCTTTGACTGACTGTATCACTTCAGGTCATTTGCAGAACTCAGTGAGCCTCATGTCTCTGAACCTTACCTCAGGTTTATTTACCCTGAAGTGGGTTTTTGCTTTAAAAAATAACATTTTTGTAAAGTGTTGAACACAAAAGCTTGCTCATGCTTTGATGATCAGAAAATTCAGGTTTTCTACCTGCTAGGCTCTAAAGCCTCCCCTCCTCCTTTCTCCTGGATCAGGGGCTATAACTTTTTAAAACCAGTTGGTAATAAATTGGTCTGCATTCTATCCTTTTACTCCAGCTGGGATCATCAACAATGTTTTGAGTTTTGCTTTGTAATACACTGTAGGATGAATTCTTTTATATAAAAAAATGAATGTAAACATGTTCTTTAAGGAGCATGGGAGACTTCTACCCTCTAGTTAAATAACAATTTATATTTTTCCAAGCACGTCATCATCATTATTATTCTTATTTTTGCTTAATGCATCATCTTTCTTTGTCTCGTTTCTTTAAAGAAAAATAAGATGTTACAGAAGGCTTCTGAATGTGATGGGGTCTTTAATGCTTTTTTTTTTGTAGGAAATCTGGGTCTCTAAACTTGACACTGGAGATTCAACAGTGCGGCTAGGCTGTTTGGCTATCATTTGTCCATGTTTACAGACTGTTCCAAACTACAGTCCCACTGGCTTATCAAACAAAACAAAAAAACCCAAATAAACAAAAGAAACAACAAACATACCTAATCGATTCTGCTTCAAGAAACCACAACACCTTAGCATTTTGGAAAAAGTAAACAAATTTAGTCAAAGATTCTGTATCACTTCAGCACCCCCCCACACACATACAAATCAAAACAGCAAGTAGGCATGGAACAGCTAAAGAGATAGAGTGCATGACAGCTGGGCAGACTCCTCTCTCGGGTTCACTGAACAGGTTGTCCCTAGACATGGTTCACTAGCAGTCAAAAATGCCAGTCTATTTCCCTATGAAACTGAACTTTACTTAGAACTTAGCATTTGTTATGTAATTGTCTCTTTGTTGCTCTGTAGTTAGTAGGTCATATTTTCCAAAGGTAAAAGAGGCCTTCAATAGTCATGCGTTATCTAATATACCCATATTACTTATTAAAAACTGTGATGACTGACTTCTACAGGTAGTCTCTGATTTGTTTTTTTTTTAATTTTTATTTATTTATTATATGTAAGTATTCTGTAGCTGTCTTCAGACATCCACAAGAGGGCATCAGATCTCATTACAGATGGTTGTGAGCCACCATGTGGTTGCTGGGATTTGAACTCATGACCTCTGGAGGAGCAGTCAGTGCTCTTAACCACTGAGCCATCTCACCAGCCCCTCTGATTTGTTTTTAAACATGGTTTGAGAATTTCATAAACACATACAATGTGTTTTGATCAAATCTATTTGTATTCCATCCTCTCAAACTCTGCCCATATTTCCACTACCCCTTTTCTCTGTCAACCTCACACAATTCTTTTTAAATACACTGAGCACACCTGGTACTGCTAATATGTGGGTTGGGGTAGGAACATAGAACATGGCCAGCCTATCAGGGGCCTTATCCTTAAAGAAAATTGACACATCACCCTCCCACAGCAGCCAGTAATTGTCAAAAGCACTTCAGCTAGCAATGGGAATTTGCAAGGCCCTCTTTCCATCCATGCTGGGATTTTGGTTGGCTTGATCTTGTGCAGGTGTTGTATATACAGTCACTGCTGCTGTGAAGAGTCCAGGTGTGCAATGCTCATGTCATCTCCCCAACATACTGTTGCACAACAGCCTCCCATCTTCAAGGATCGTGCTGACTTCGTTTCTGTCAACTTGACATAAACAAAAATCATATGGAAAACGAACCTCAGCTGAGAAATCATTTTCTTCACATTGACCTATAGACAAATTTTGGAGACATTTCCTTGACTAATAATTGTTGTGGCCATCGTGGGATTTGTTGCTTCTGAGCAGATGCTTCTGGTTGGCTAAGAATGCAGCATAAGCAAGCCCTGGAGAGCAAACCAGTGAGCAGCATTCCTCCGTGAATTCTGCTTCAGTTCCTTCCTCCAGGCACATCTCATGAGTCCTTCCCCGATATCTGTCATGATGAACTTGATGGACTCTAATCTGTAAAATGAAATGAGCCACTCTATCCAAAAATTGATGTTGGTCAGTTCTGTATTACAGCAATAAGAACCAAATTAGCACAGGGATTGTTTAGAAAATGCAGTGAGAGAGATTCTTCTGTCACTTCACCCTCATACATGGCACGTCTGATATGAATTTGTTGTTGTTGTTATCTATTTACAAGGGCATAGTGACTTCTGCAATGTCTTGTTTTTCTTGTTGAAAGAAAGTGGAAGGAAAAAAGGAACCCGTAAAGTAGGCAAATATCTGGCTACATTGATGCTTCTTCAGTAAATTAGTGAGTAAATTTTATCAACTTGTGAGCATTCTGTTACCTGACAAGATAACCTCATTGTTTTGTAAACCTTTGACTAAAAAATTAAAACTTGGCAGTATCTAAGAGATATACATATACCCACACACGTGTGTGTATTTGTGTGTGTGTGTGCGCATGTGTGTGAAGTGTTTTGGTATTGGTAATTATTTTTAAAAATTTTTTGGTTCTCGCTAACAGGCCACTCAGATTTCCTATTGAATATCTTCTTCTAATTCTATTTTTCCTCATATTATGGCTATAAAATGCATAATTGGTCTACAATAGAAAGCAGAAATTTTGAAAATTTTCTTTTAATGGCTCCTTCTCCTCATATTCCTGCCTTATTAAATCTTAAGGCTGAAATGTGGCTGGACCCAGTGACATGATGAAGTGGCACCTTCAAAGGTCTGGCTCCTGTCATAATTACTTAGTGGGCTAACAGGCAAAGCCTGCTGTACTGACCCATCAGATGCCTGGGTCTCCAGCCTACACTGTAAAAGCAGCCTTGTGACAGAGTAACAGATTATGGTAGCCTGTGCCTATGTTCTGCATCTCTAAAAATCTGAGATGGTAGCTGTTACTGTTAAACTCCTAAGTGGCAATTTGTAATGCCCCATAGGTAAAATAACACATTTTACTAACATGGTATTTTACATTTACTATTTCACTATGAGAATCTGCTCAATTTTTTTTTGCAAAAATTGATTGGTTTGTTGATTGATTTCTTTTTCTTTATAATGGCAATTTAGTATCACCTGATAAGGCTGAGCTATATTTTATTCAAATATATGTGCACATGTATATGTGTATGTATGTGAGTGTATTTGTATTTGTATATAAGTGGGTGTGGAGACAAGAGATTAATGTCAGGTTTTCTTTCTCAGGAGCCACCTACCTTGCTTTTGGGGATAGCATTTTCCGTTAGGACTTGGGGCTTGTCTAGTCGTATTGGCTGGCTAGCCAGTGAGACCCCAGGGCCACCCTGTCTTCTCTTCTGAAGTCCTGAGATTTACAAGAATGTATCATCATCATGCTCTGTGTTCTTATTTGGGTTCTTGGGATCTTAAATCAGGTCCTCATGCTTGATCAGCAAGTGAGCTATTTCTCCAACCCCTCAAGATTTCTCTATGGGAAGCCATTAACTTGATAATTCATTTCTAATGACAAACATAAGCTAAATTACAAATGAAGCAAGTATGTAAATAATAAAATTAAGATTTACATTGTCACATTTTCTGTATTTGAGATGCTGATTTAAAAGTTGGGAAACATACATATAAGAAAATTGTAATTAAGTCATGTTTTCTTATTTTATAAGAAACAATAAAAGCTAGAATAATTTCAAAATAGCAAGATTAATATGTAGAATTATATTATATTTGATTTGTAGGAAAATAGATATTTCATAAAAATAAACAGTATTTTGTTGGATTTATAAGTTATGTAATGTTCTTTAAATTTCTATCGGTAATGTAAAGTATTAATCAAATTATTTAACTTTAGAACAGAAAATAATTTTTAAAATTATATAATATAATCACCCATATTTTAACTCATTAAAACTTTGTAATTAAGAATTTTAAAAATAACTTTCAATTTGACAAATAATGAAAAGAATGGAAGTAATATATATGCGTATAAAACGTGAGTTTAGCATACTTCTGAAAGTTTAGCATAATGCTGAAGTTTTAGCATAATGCTAAGGCTTCTGTCTGGATTTATTTCTTTCTCCAGGAGTGGTTTGTGAATGAGTCTGTAGGATTGTTTTTCTTTTGTATAAATCTATATACACCTATAGGTACTTTAACCTATCTTAACATGTTTCATGTGTCAGTCCCTATTTACTTATCAAATGGTATTTGAGGGAATCATATTTCATGACTGAAGAGTTCCCTTTGGGGATAGATGTGATAAGCTTATTTTCATTTGTTATTTTGATCTTTATATTGGATTAATTTTAATTACTATTTTGTTGTTAGGTAGAATCAATGTTGCTTTTATTTTTCAGCAATATGCTGGCCTCTGTGTTAATGAAATGATGCTAGCAGTGAAGCTGGCAAACATAATTCTTTCAATTTAAAGTGTCTCTAAGAACATTTCACCCAGGGAAATATTTTGAAACCATGTGAAGCAGAAGCCATGCCTGCAAGCATTTCTACTGACTATCACTTTTCGAGTCTGAGGGCTGGATATGTTTTTATCATTCAGTGTCCTAATGCCTTAAAACATTTTTTTTCACCCTCAGCAGCAAAAACACATTTTAGAAATGCCTGTTAGTAGAGCAAACATTTCAACCCAAAACACATTTAAACTGTTAGGCTCCCTTTCTGTACCAAATGTTTTGCTTTGCAAGTGGCTTTTAGATTTGTCTTAATTCAACTCAATTTTTTTCTTCAACACAACTATGAAAGTTTTATAGATTAAGAACCCCCTACTTCATGAAATATTAGACTCAGTTGACAGGTACTTATAAGACATCTTTGTGCTGTCTTTAATGATGGGTCAATGATAAATACTCAAGTCTCAATGATAAATACTGTTCATGCCTTTGAGTTTCATGTTATGTAAAGAGAACGACAAATAAAATCTAATAAATTCAACACAATGTAGCAAGAGACAGTCATTAAGTAACTAACTAGTTAATAAATTAGTTATTTTACATAGAAATTCTTCAACAGGCCAGGCAATATCGTAGTCATACCATATATATTAAAAATGACAAAGATACAGGGAGGGGAACATTCCTAATTGTTGCCCATACAAAAGAGATCATGGCAAGCTTTCTGAAAATAACATAAGAACTGCCACATGACAATAGATATTACATAGATGAAAAATTCACTATAAGCACATATACAGAGTCTGGAAAAGCCCTGTGCGCTGGAGAAACATGGGCATTCATTGGTTGTGGAGGTAGTAGCAGTTGATAGAAGACTGGAACAGAGTAACAAAGATTAAGTCCTAGAGGACTCTATTGTTACCATGCTGCTGAGGTGAAAGTCTGACATTACTGGAAAGCCCAGAGCTTGGTACAAAATGGCAGACTCCTTTTGTCAGCAGAGCCTCTAACCTTGCCTAGGTAGCTCAAAATCCTAAACCTTCTACATTCAGAATGTTACCTAGCTTTGGTTAGATTACAGGTTCAGTTTTCTTTCTCCTGATAAGAACCTATTTAGCAAGCACTTGAGATCCCTGGATTGCCTCCCTATGCTAATGAGGTATTTCAGTACCTTAACCTTCAGCCAATGACCTTTGCCCTCCTTGGATATTCGTACCTGCTTCCTTAAAACTACATAACCCTTGATTCATAGTGGCCAATGACCCCATGGAAAAGGAAGACCCATAGTCTATACTAGAAATGCACAAGATCAAGAACTTATGTTGGATCTTAATATTCATCTGAAGTTCAGCTGCTTACTAATTCAATGATAATAAATGTCTGCTTTTTACTACCTTAATAACCCTTAAAAAAGAATATCAGATAATCTTCAATGAACTGGAAAGAGAACATTCAGCAAATTATACAAGTAATATATTGCTACTTAGCTGTAATATGACTTACTGGCATTGAAAAAGAAAGTTCAGAAGGAAACGGCTTAGACTTAGTCTCATCGCATACTGGTTTCTCCTATAACATGATGCGTTAGGATGGTCTTTAATAGTGTAAAGATTTTCTTTGATACCTTTGATTTGGATTTGGGGTGGTCTTTAACAGTATGAGGGTTTTCTTTGACATCTTTGTTTTAGATTTATCACTAGGAATTCACTAAATAGTATATGGAATAAGTTGGTGTCTCTCCATTTGCATTATGTTTCACGTGACACAAAGGCAAGTGAAAATAGCATAGTACAGTGAACCATCAGGGTGGGAATGAACACCTACAACTTGGTCATATTGTCATGATAGAAATAAGAACAGAATTTTGTAAAAAAAAAAAAAACCAACTATTTAAAGCACTGGGCCTACATTTTGAGGGGATTAGATAAAAAAAACCTCTCAGTTTCTTCTAGCTGTAAGCTGATGAGAACCAAAGCTATCTGCTTCATAATAAACTTATCTTTTTCTAGTCAATGAGTGGCCTGTGAAACCAGAAACTGAATGTGGGACTGAACTCTTGAGTGTTATCATTCATGTACCATGAAGACTTTCAGCATTTCAGAGAGTTACTTGATAGATGTAGTCATTCATTTGAAGACTGTGCAGAAAAACATTTTATACACCAAAGGAGGAAGTACCAGACCCTCAATGGAGCAATATTGGCATGGATAAAGAACAGTAAAATGTCACTGAACTTGAAGGCAGAGATTTTGTATGACTCACAAAGCAAAAGCTAGAGTTATATAGAAGTTCATCTATTGATTGTCCAATATCAGAATGTATGAATTTATTTACCCAATGGATACTCATATATACCACATTGGAATGTGTAATAGACAATAAGTATATGGGTATGGGTGGTAAACTACTAGGGAAATATTTTTGCCTCTCTGAAAGTTATGAGTACTTGGAAAGTTATAAGATTTTGAGATTCCTGTCATTGATATCCTTAGATTCTAACAAGAGTAAAGAGAAAATGCTTGAAAACAATTCTAGAAAGTCTTGCAAACATAAAACATGAATTTTCCAAAGGACAAACACAAGGCTGAGCTGAAATAAATGAAATGATCTTTAGCATACCTTATTTGGAGCCTCTTGAGCCTTCATCGGTCTTGAGTTTCTCTTCCATTCTCATTATTTGAGCAATCTTGCTTCATGTCTTGTTAGTGTTGTGCAGAGCTAACAATGATGATCTCATCTTCCTGGAAGGTTTACAGACTTTTTCTTTCTCATCATTCCATAATAAAGCAGAACACCTTTTATGTATTCATTATTTTTAGATTTTTTTTTAAAAAACTCAGATACTCAAGGTAAATATGGCAAGCACTTTATCCATATAGTCAGTTTTTAAAATGATTTCTCTCTTTATTTTATGTATGTGAGTACATTGTACTATCTTCAGACACAGCAGAAGAGGACATCAGATCCTATTACAGATAGTTCTGAGCCACCATGTGATTGCTGGGAATTGAACTTAGAATGTCTGGAAGAGAAGTCAGTGTTCTTAACTGCTGAACCATCTCTCCAGCCCAGTCTTTTATGTTTAACACTTACACTGTATTTCATACCGTACATAATATAGAGATTAATGAAAGTGCATGCATGAGCATAGGGAGATTATATTCTACCATAGTTAATAATGATTTTCAGGACCAGAGAGATAGCTTAATAGCAAAAAGCATGAACTGCTTTTGCAGTTCATAGCACCCATGTTAGATTTCCAGTAACTCCAAAATGAGGGAATCTAATATTCTTCCTGGCTTTTCTGGATGCACCTGTACTCACTTGCACATACCTATCCATCCACTCATGCACATACACATATATTAATATAAAAATATCTTTAAAATATCTTTAAAAGGAACCTTAAAAATATTGATTAGCAACTTAAATCTCTAAAGAGACAAATGTCTGGGCATATTTGTGAGAGATTTTCTAAATTTGGCTGATTGAGGCTGGCAAAGATACAAAGTGTGAGCAATGCCATTCTATGTGCTGGGCTTCCAATGTGAATAAAGTATTAAAAAGAAGCTGAGCACAACTATCCATTACTCTCTGCTTCCTGATTGTGAATGTAACATGACCAACCACTTCTGCTCCAGTTGCCACACCTTTCTTGCAATGGTAAACATACCTCATGGAAATGTAGACCAAAACAGAGCTTTCCTTCATTAAATTGGTTTTGTCAAGTATTTTATTGCAGATGCTCTGAGACAGGAAAATAATACAGAATATTGGTATCAAAAAGTATCGTTATAGCTGTGATATATGTAACTACAGGTTTCTTAAGTTTTTGGAACTGGTTCATGGGAAGAATGTGGAAAAGTTAGAATGTTGGACAAGAAATGCCCTTGGATACTGTTGCAAAGTATACTGGGTCTTTATCATGGAAGGGTAGAAGACAAGACTAATGAGAGAAATGTGAACATTGGAGGATTATCTAATGTGGTTCCAGAAGGAAATAATGATTCTATCAGGAACTTAGGGAGGGATCATTCATGTGATATTTTGACAAAACAAATTTTGGTTTTATCCTGCCCATGACCTGAGAACACAATCAAGTTGAATTCAAATAATATGTACTGCTGGACAAAGAAAATGTGAATACAGGCAAGGACTCAGTTTGATGCTGGCAAAACATAGCCATAATTATGGAGGCGATCAGCACTACCAAAAAGAAACCGCCTGAATTGTGACAGTGTGAAAGATATGCCACAGGCAAAACTCCATGCACTGGAGGCTCCACCTTGGGAAAAACTGTAGGAAGAGCTAAGGTGGGGGGAGTTAAGAGAGGAAGAGGAAGAGGAGGGGTAAGGAAGAGAAGAGGAAAAGGAAGAGGAGGAGCTAGGAACAAGAACGAGGGAGAGAGGAGATGGAGGCAGATGTTCATGTGCCTGTAGCAGTCAAGGTAGTTGGTATATCTTTCTGCCTCCATCTCATCTTCCTCTCCTAACTCCTCCCACCTTAGCTCCTCCTACAAAGAACAAAATGCGTTTGAAGGAAGAAAGCTTCCTCCCTATTGAAGGCAACTGCTTAGGGCATTATTTCCCTGGGGTCATCTCACAGAAGCTGAATAGCTATAGTGCAGCAGGCCAGGTTATAGGTTAAAATAGCAGCAGAGCTTGGCAACATTAAACATGTGGTACAGGTTTTGCAGGCATGGAAAGCGCAAGGTTGATGGAGTCATAGAGTCCTACTCCAGAGATGCAGAAAATAGTAAGGACAGGATATGTTTCAAGTTTGGAGTCTCCTCAAGCAGTCCCCAAGAGTTCATTGTATGAATCTACAGTGGTATGTAGGTTGCAGAGGGATCCACAGGATTCTGGAGATGATAGGCCTATGGGATATACACTGAGGGAAGCTATTAGTATGTAGTGGAACCAGCCTAAGATACATGTAGGCCATGTATACTGTGGGCTGCAGAGCTGAAGAGATAGGAATAACACCCTTTTATTTCATTCAAGACCAATATTATTTTGTTTCTAATAGTCCTTGCTATGCAAAAATTCTTATATTTAGAATGGTAGTATATACTCTTCATCATGTTATGTTGAAAGTATATAATTGTTTATTTTAATTGATTATTTCACAAAGTTCACAGTTAAAATATTTCCCTGACTCTCAGAAGAGATTTGGGGCTTTTAAATTATGTTGAAACTCTAGAAGAATATATGGACTTTTAAATTTAGGTGTGTTTGCAGCCTTGACAATGGAGCTAGTATTTCCATTCAGGGTCTCTGCTCCCTGATTTGACAGATAGTTGTATATGTTTACTCTGTTCAGAGTGTGTTGGAAAGATTGTATGATTGTACTGATTTCTATTTCTACCTAAGACATAGCTTGGGCTTTGTTAGTCCTATCTAGAAGTTCTGTAAAGTTGGCCAACAGTTGTAAACATTTCAGGCAAAAGATGATGACTGAAACATGAAATAAAACATCTGATGTCTAGAAACAGACAAGTGAAAGAATTACTTTAGAAAACTTAATCTAAATATGTGAGAGTTAGGGAAGATGTGCATATGCCTACAGCAAGGCATATGCTCAAAAAAAGAGCAGAGAAGCCCCAAAGCTTTCACCTCAGGCTAATTCTTAAGTTCAGTATAAGACTAAGTGTTGAAGGAATACTGTGGCACAGAGCTCATATGTAAAGACTGAAATAGAATGTTGCTGTTTAACTTCTATTGCTCTTGACTTTTCAAGCTAATCTGAGTCAAGAACACAAGTGAATCTAATGTAAGAAGAGACTTCAGTGAATGCACATGATAGAGGAAAGGTTTGTAAAAGTAGCTTGAAGAGGTCACTACAACAGACATCATGGCCTCCATCACGGATAGAAAGCTAGCTAGAAATGCAGACATCCTGGAAAGAAGAAAAAGAAGGAAAGAAGGGTAAGGAAAATGAAAAATCTGATTTCAAGAGTGGCTACATTGCAGCATTTCAAAGACCAATAAGAAAAAGTCACAAACCATCTAAAGAAAGAAGAAAGGGTGGCGTGTTCAAAAGAAGAAAGTACATTGAAAGAAACTAACCCTTAAGATGTCCAGATGCAAGACTTACTAGTAAAGACTTTGAAAAGTATCTGTCTGTGTTATGGTCAGCAAGCTAAAGAAAAATCATAGACAAAGAAGCAAAGTTAGATCAGGAATATGATTTATGAACAAAATGAGAATAATAATGAGATATAAATCAGGAAGAGAAGTGATGAGATTCTACAGTTTAAAGCTACAGTTATTGAACACTAGAGGATAGCACCAGCATATTAGAGAAGGCAAAAGAAGGAATTAGTGAACTTAATAATAATATGATTCTATCATAAAAATAGAAGAAAAGTTAAAGATAAATAAAATATGAAGATCATGAGGGGCATACTTAAGCCACTGAACTTGCAAGTTAAAAGCATCCAGAAGGATAATACAGAGAAAGCAACATTAAGAATAGGTACAGGAATAATGGCTAACAGCATCTGGTATGCATGATCCATAGCCAATAAATTCAATAAATTTCAACTAGGATTGAGCCAAAGAAATACATACTAGCACACATTATATGATAACATTAAAATATAAAACCCCAAATTTTATGCACATACAGATGAATATTTTTAACCACAAAATATTTGTTCTTTAAAAAAAAATTATTTTGTTCTTTGATTTCACACATCTAAATGTTACATACTGCCCATTCTCATTGCATGTTCGTCTCTCTATTGCCCCTACTTACCTTATCACTAAAAATGTCTGCCTGTCTCTGTTTCGCTCTGTGTGTCTCTCTCTTTGTTCTTTTTCTCCAACTCACTGAGTTGAGACATCTGTGACTATGACTTTGCAACCTTATGGGCTTAGCGATATGTACATAATTAAAGAAAATGGTACTCTTTCTCAGAACCTATCAATAGGCAATAGGTCAGCTATAATGCATAGCCCCCTTTGAGCCCCTTCCCCTCCCACAACAGATAGTTTACTGGGCTTGTTTTGTGCCAACTTGGTGCACATGACTGCAGTGCTTGTGAGTTCACAATTACAATGATTATTTCTAGTTTTGATGGCATTTTGAAACCCGAGGATTGATATGCCTGTTTGATACCACAGAAGGTACAGCAAATCAGCTACCAAAAAGATTAATGAAATAAATAGATACCCACACAAAGCCAAGCCCAACCATAGATAAGATGAATAACAATTTACATCCAGGGAAGAGAAATCTCCCTGAGAATTCTCTTCTTTTTCCGTTTTAGGTAAAAATGAATCATCCATGTCTGCTGTTAGAAGTTCTAATCCACATGCTTGCCTTTGAACTTATACTACTCAGACCTTTGAAGGGCCATTGACAAGAACATCAAACAGCTAGAGATTGATATCACTAATCTGAAGAAATCCCTCGTTTCACTGTCTGAAGAGATCTCCTAGATACTTATTGTACTTGATTTACTCTATTACAATAGAAAAGGCTGTGTACAGTTCTTGACTGTATACAGCCCTTAAAGAAGAATGCAGCCTTTACATAGACAAGAAAGGGAGGGTTAAAGAGAGTATGAAATAGATCAGAGAAGGCCCTGAGAAAAGTCAGAGAGAGAAAGAGAAAGATGAGTGCTGGTACAAGAATTGGTTTTCAGCCTCTCCATGGCTATCAACCCTATTTCCTCCCATCTTGGGACCATTATTTGGGTTCTTTTTGCTTATTTCTGCTGGTCCCGGCCATCTCAAATAGGCTAACTAACTCTGTGAAGCAACAGATAAATAATTTGGTAGCAAAACCTATTCAGATACATTATCATAAGTTAGCTATGGAGGACCACGAGACTCAAGATGAGGTTGTTACTTTATACAGGGTGTTCCCAAAACCCATCTCCACCCAACTTAAAAGAGGGGACTTCTGCCCCTAGAACAAGCAGAGAGGGGCCACCCAGAACCCCGTTTGGCTGGCGATCTGAATTCTTGCTTAGGCTGCGAGGCTAAGCACTGCAAGGGAATAGAAATAAAAGTTAAAAATATCTCTCTGGGTTCCCTGAGGGACAAGCCTGACTGCATAGGGGCTTATGTCAAAAGTATCTCCTCTCCAGGAAAAAGACATTGGGATGGGTATGGCCCTCATGCCTCACTGGACAATGACAGGGGGACCGGAGCCATTACAAGATCCCCTTCAATTATTTGAGGTCAGGCCTCTATCCCTGCCTTTCCAAGATTAGAATTGCCATAGCCCTTCAATACTTAGAGAAGGGAGGAGATTTCAGGGGCAGCCCTGCTTGCACACTGAAGGCCTAAAATCAGCCATAGGCCTAAAATCAGCAATAGGCCTGTCATACATGTATATTAACACCATGCCTTGGGTGTCTGTGGAAATACATTGGAATAGATGGCTATAAGCTATTGTAAACAGGCAGCTTTTCTGGAAATTTACCAGCCTGAGTAGTCATAGACCTTGTAAATAGGTAGCCTTAGCAGACAGTACCAACTTAGATAAGGACAAGTGAATCAAAGGAAGAGTCATAGTGACTTGTCCCCTGAACCTTCACCCAGCCAATACCCTGTTCTGAAAGATATCTGTATTCCCCCTGAACACCCACGCTTCAATGTCATCCCCTTCCCCACGTCCTGCCTTCCTGTGTTTATAACCCCTGTGTGAATGAATTACAATTTGAAAAAAATAAATAAATTATTAAAAAAGGAAAACCTTCCTTTCTCTGTTTTTAAAGTACATTTGTGTATTCACTTTTTTAAAATTTAGTTTTTTAAAATAATTCACTTTACATCCTGATCACTGTCTCCCTCCTGGTCACTCCCTCCCAAAATCTTTCCCTCATTTCCCCCTTCTTCTCTGAGTAGTTGGGGTAGGGCTGGATATTCCTCCAGCCTGTACTTCAGATCTATGCGAGGCTAGATGCTTCTTCTCCCACTGAGGCCAGACAAGGTGGCCCAGCTAGCAGAACATATCCTACATACAGGCAACACCTTTTGGAATAGCCCTGTTCTAGACGTTTAGGACCCACATGAAGACCAAGCTGCACCTCTACTACATATGTGCAAGCAGGCCTAGGTCCAGCCCATGTATGTTCTTTGGTTGGTGATTCAGACTCTGAGAGCCCCAAGGTTCTAGATTAGTTGTCTCTGTTGACTAACTCCTGTAGAGTTCCTATCCCCTTCAGGGCCCACAGTCCTTCCTATTCTTTCACAAGAGTCCCCAAGCTCCAAACACTGTTTGGCTGTGAGTGTCTGTATCAGTAATAGTGTTAGGGATTGGTGCTTGCCCATGGGATGGGTCTCAAATTGGGCTGGTTATTGATTGACCATTCTCTCAGTCTCTGCTCCATCCCCCATGCCTGTGTTTCTTGTAAACAGGATAAATTTTGGTTTGTAAGCTTTGTGGGTGGTTTGGTGTCTCTATCACTCCACTGAGGTTCCAGACTGGCTACAGGAGGTAGCCTTTTCAAGTTTCATATCTGCAATGCTGTGAGTCACAGCTAAGGTCGCCCCCATTGACTCTTGAGTGCCTCCCTTATCCCAGATCTCTATCTTTTCCTGGAGATGCTCCCCTCCTTCCCAGTTCCCTCCTTCCAACTGTCTCTTACGAGGCATTTTGGTATTTTAGAATACCAAAAGGTATTTTATTCTACCTTTTAAGTGAGATTTAAGCTTCCTTACTTGGGGCTTCCTTCTTATTTATCTTCTTTGAGTTTGTGGAGTGTAGCATGTTACCTACATTTTATGTCTAATATCCACTTAAAAGTGAGTACATACCATACATGTCCTTTAGGGACTGTGTTACCTCACTTGTGATGGTATTTTGAAGTTCCATCCATTTGCCTTCAAAATTCATGATGTCTTTGTTTTTAAATAGCTAAATAGTATTCCATTATCGGGATGTACCACATTTTCTTTATCCATTCTACAGTTGAGGGATATGTAGGTTGTTTCTAGTTTCTGGCTCTTACAAATAAAGATGCTCTGAACATAGTTGAGGAAGTGTCTTTTAACATATAATCATCAGCCAGCAGTGCCTATAGCTCTGGTGAACTTCTCCCTCCTAATACCCAAATCTGTGGTTGTTTGGGATCAAACTATAACTCTATTATTTTTGTTTGCTTTATCTCAGGGAAGCATGTATCTTTCATTTCACTATCAAACATATGGATTGTCAGTGACTGCCTAAAATATACACTGAAGCAACTGGAGGCTACATTTAATACCAGTGGGAAAGATTTCCTACTTTGATTAGCAATGCCTACCTTGGACAAGAGAGAAAAGAAGAGCTTCTGCTGTCCCCATGTGTAGGTTCAATGAAATCTCTAAAATATTTCAGCACATGGTAAATATTTGTGAAGTAGGGGAATAACTTAAATTTTACTTGGGTTATCTCCTTTTGTAGTGAGAGAGCTAGGAAGTATCCATTTAACATATTCTCTTCACTTTACCTACCACTCAGTCTGGAGGCAGTTATTTTTTTTTTCTTGGTCAGGTTATGTGTCTTGTGGACTTAAATTCAAACTGAAGTTGCAGAACTGTCTTTTTGTACTATATGTTTCTTATCTAAACTATTCAATTGTTTTTAAGCACCATGTGTATATCTCTATATGTCTGTGTTATTAATATTTGTGACCTGTTTTAATTTTGCTGAATCTATGGTCAGAGTTGGCCATGAGCAAAATTAGGAGGCAGGTTAGGTCATTTTGTCTCCTCCACAGTGATACAGCCTGCTGAGGAAAGGTTCAGAAAGCTAGTCTAATGCTGTGAGTCTTTTAAGTTCCTGTATTAGTTTAGCTTTCATAGGAAGATTTTAACTGCCTTTCCTACTTCTAGACTAATAGCCCTTCACTTAACCATAAAGTGTTTCAAGCTATACTGAACAAATAATAAAATCATCTTCAGTATTTGACCTTTCTTCCCAGAAGTATATGCCCACTCTTCCTTTACAGGTATCAGTTATGAGTTTTATCTTAGACTGGGTAATCTTTCACAATGAAGATAAAATTTATTACTTTAGAGGACCAAGTGTAACAAGTATAAAAATAAACAAAACAGCAAGAAATTGGCAACAATATATTAATATAAATGGTCAGTGATAGCTGTAAAGCGCTATTCTTTTGTAAATCAGAACCCACACTTCAGAGTATGAAATGAATCTTGTTGTTTTTTTCTGTCTGTCTACTGTTTGTCTGAGATGGAAATCATCCAGCAGTTTCAGCATTCTGGGTTTCACAGTGAGGTCTTGAACTCATGTGGAATTGTTTTTTTTCTGCAGTATGGTGCATATGGGTCTGATATTATTTGTACATGTGGACATTTGGTTTTTAAAACATCATTTGCTAGAAATTCTGTCTTTCCTACAGTGTGTTGTTTTAGTGTCTTTGTCAAATATCAAGTGAGTATAATTACAAGCACCTAAGCCTGGGTTTTCTGTTCCATTGATTTACAGTACATTTTTTTCTTACTCCCTCACTCTCTTAAGGGCCCTCCCTCTTTCCCAACTCCCCTATCAGTTCATCACTTGTACTCAGCGACTCCCTTTACCTTCATCCACTTTCATTGTCATTGATCTTCTGCTCCTGATTTTTGTGTTAGGACCCTGCTTCTTCTTCTTCTTGTTTGTTTGTTTGTGTTTAAGACAATGTCACTGTACATAATTTGAAATCAGGTATGGCAATCCTTCTAGACTTATTCATCTTGTTCAGGATGGCTGTGGCTATTTGGAGTCTTTTAGGCTTCCATAGAAAATTTAGGATACTTTTAAGACTGTTTTGATAGCTGAACCTAGGGGGAGAGGGTGTGGTTTCCATGTCTGGTTTAGGGACAGACATTCCATAATCTTGTAATCCCTGCGTCTTGACCCATTGCAAATCTCTGTTTGGTTTTGTTGTTGCTTGTTTGGTTTGTTCTTTGTATTTGTTTTGTTTTTGTTTGTCTGGTTTGGTTTGTTTGTGTTTTTGTTGTTTTTGTTTTTTGTTTTCATGACAGGGTTGCTCTCTGTAGCTCTGGCTGTACTGGCAGTCACTTTCTAGACGAGGTTTGCATTGAACTCACAGAGATTTACCTGCCTTTGCCTCCTGAGTGTGAATCTCTGTTTTTAACTGCGGTCAATTGTATATAAAATATGATGAGGCTTGAGAAATGCATTAATTTCTGATGTAATTTTAAGTTGAGTCCATATATTAAATACATAATATACAATACACAATAATATACAAATACAATATACAATAAATACAAATACAAATAAATATACAATATACAATAAATACAAATACAATATACAATGTATAATATATATTATATTATATAAATATAATACATAACATATAATAGATAACACATGATATAATATATATAATATAATATAATATAATATAATATAATATAATATAATATAATGTAATGTAAAACACACATATGCATTAGCATATCAGTCTAGCAAAACACATAATAGCAGGTGCTCCCTCAAGGCATACAACCTGCCTGCCTAGCCACAGGAGGCTCATGAAGAATGGCAGGCACTTGTTTCAACTTGTGGACCAAGACATAAAATCCCAGTCAGATGGTGTTTGGTTACTTCCATGATGTTTGTGCCACTCTTTGACCAGTAGGCATTTCTGGCCAGGTTAGTCACTATTGCATCTTTGTAATTTTAAAGCTACATAAGATGGGTTATTGCTTTTTTCCTTAAGTAGAATGCAGAGCATTTTTCTGTACCATGGAAGCTAGCCAATAGGGATGAAGCTTCTAGGTCAGTACTAGTTTGATATTTCCATCTTGTATACCAACTCTTTGGTATCATCAGTAACTGGGTCTTATCATCATGTTCTGAAAAGTAACATAACATTTGCAGTAGGCTATAATACTTGGAGGTATATGGAACATCACTAGTCACCCACTCCAACAGAGGTAACCCTTTACTGGCACTGGGGTTTTTAGTTGTTATCTGGTATTATCTGGTAGTGACATTATCACTCCATTATAGAA
>NW_021604643.1:1410721-1417432 GCF_004785775.1 Grammomys surdaster | reverse complement strand
TGTGTGTGTTTGTATGTGTGTGTATGTATGTATTTCTAGAAGCTTCTACAAGAGTAGGCTTCCATATGAGTTTTCTGAAAAGTCATTAATGCTAGATATTTCTCTCTTTATGATTTTATCACTGCTTTCTACTTTCCTCAACTAGAAGCCTTCCTATGGCCCATTGCAGATTTTTCTGATCTCTATCAAGATTTCAAATGAAACAGACAAAACCTGAAGATTGAAAGACACATTTACAAATGAGGAAAATATGTGATTGTTGCCTTTCTGACATTGGGTTCCCACACACAGAATGATTGTTTTCAGCTTACAGAAAACTGTAATTAATCTACTAGAAACTCCTACAGACGATAAGCTCATTCAGCTAAGTAATAGGATACAAAATCAGCACATAAGAATGGGTACCCTATATTTTTGGTTGTGAGCCTAGCTTTTAATGGCTTGCACTATCCCCTGATGTTATGTTAGATCCATGATCCATGTTGATGCTAAGGACCATGTCTGGATCCTACTGCACCTAGGGGCTATGTTGATGTCCAGTGCCCAAGTTACCACCAAAGGCCATGCAGATGTCATGATCTGTGCTGCCATCTGAGACCGTGTTGCTATTCTTGGCTTGTGCTACCACACAAGGCTAAGATGGTGTCCACAGCCCACCGGAGACCATGGTGAGTTCTGTGGCACATGCTGATGCCAAAGACGATGTGTAAAGCCATAATCCCTGCTCCAGCTGAATGTAAAGGGCCAGAAAGCTACTTTGGTCATGGTATTGATGACTGCAGACTCACAGTTGAGAAAGAGAGACAGAAGGCTATGTGACAACCTCTACTCTCTTATCCCTGTACCAAAAGTAACAGCCTAGAGAGAAAGCCATCAAATGGAATTCTTAAAAATTATGATAAGGATGCTGAAGTATAGCTGTCCACAAATGACGACTATGGTAGAAGACTGTTGGGGAAGAACTCAGTTTTCTTTAAGTGGCTGGCCACTGGTCATTAAATCATGCTCTAATAAGTATATGAGCAACAAAAATTGGGCTTCCTCCTCCTCAATTAAAAAGTATAAAATGAAATAAAAATCACAAAGTATAAGCAGTATTTGAATGACATGGGGTTATTAAGGGATAAGCACAAATACAATGTCTGGAAGCACACACTGAATAGCATGTGCTATTAAGATTCATGCTCTTGTCTAAATCTCAAATACGTTTCCTTTCAGTCTCATGTCTGGTCAAATGCCATTTTATTCTATCCAATCTTGAATGTTGTTGTAGGAAGGGCTGGGGAACCTATTTGAAAAGTGTCCATAAATCATGTCTGCTTTTCCAAGTCAAGTGTTTACTAAGGCTGAGGATAAGTAGCAAAGGTGATTGATACCAGTCTTGCACAGTGTTGCTGTCTGAACTTCTCTGATACCAGTGGATGGGAACATTTTAAACCTTCATAAGTGGGAAAAAACAGCTTTGAAATATGTTTGAAAAGAACAGAAGCAAAATAACTAGTCTATAATGATCTATATTCAAAATGGTCTGTGACTTTGCCCTACAATTATAACTGGTTATATATGTCATTATTTTTTTTAATTTTAAGTAGCCACTTACAAGTTACTAGATGCAACAAGAAACACTTCATAGTGCTTTCCATTACACAAAGTGATACACATAATAGAATTTAGTACTTTTTGTATTTTCTGAAGGAATATAGCCAATTGTTCAATAAATTTTATGTTCTCTCTCACCATAAGGTAACGTCATTAGGATATGGTTACTCACTGTAAACATATTTCCTATGTGTTTTTGTAAATAAGTAGGGACCTATTTCTGTAACTCACCACAGAACATGAGTGAAAATGATTGTTACTTCAGGGTCAGAGAATCTACTAACCCCCTCTTTCTGAGACACTATGTTGGATGTTGGGTATGGAGACCAAGACCCATCACCATATTCATTTATACTGAGTTCTAATGGAAAAATGAATTCTTTAATTAAAAATTAAAGGTGGAGACCAGTTGATTTGCAATTATCTAGCGGCCTTGATAGTAGTTAGCAACTTCTATATAAATATCCTCTTTTTTTCTTATTATTCCTATACCCTGGGTTTTCTGTAGCTTTCCATAAATTAAAGATGCTTTCAACCTCCAGTTTAATTCACCATTTCATTGCTAAGCTTTACTCATATTGTCTCAAATTTCAGTTCCTGACACTTTAACTTTTGATATCTTAATGCTCACATATTTAGTAGCTTATTAACTATATAGATATCTTGAACTTCATCTGTTTTAGCACATCAAAAGTGGATGAAACTCACAAAAACAAAGAAAATCTTGCAGTTTTCCTCTCACTTGCAAAACCCAG
This sequence comes from Grammomys surdaster, assembly GCF_004785775.1. NCBI lineage: Eukaryota > Metazoa > Chordata > Mammalia > Rodentia > Muridae > Grammomys > Grammomys surdaster. The sequence goes on along the minus strand of NW_021604643.1, from coordinate 1,415,078 downwards.
ATTTTATTTATTCCATCTAAAGCTATTATATGAATTCTTCAAGAACATTTTACATTATATCCATTCCCATCACTATCTACTCTAACATCCTCACCACATTCCATATTCAGTCAACTTTGTGCTCTTAGTTTTCCTCCCATCATGTCCCATTGGTGCTGTCTATATTACATTAAGTGTGTGGTCATCCACTAGTGCAGTGGTTCTCGATCTTCTTAATGCTATGACCCATTTAAACAGTTCCTTATGTTGTGGTGACCCCCATCCATAAAATTACTTTTATTGTTACATCATAACTGTATTTTTTCTAATGTTATGAATCATAATGAAAATATCTATGTTTTTAATAGTTTGAGTTGAACTCCATGGAAGGGTTGTTTGACCCCCCCAAAGGAGTTGCAATTTACAGGATTGAATTAGAGCATATTAGACCTATCAGGGGCCGCACCCTTAAAATAACCTTACTCTCCCATTCCTAGTTTTAATAAATTACCAATAGCTTCGTGTCTAGGGATGGGACTTCATGCCCATTTGCCTCTTCAATGTTGAGATTTTGTCTAGCATGAGCTTGACAGGCCTTGTACATTCTGCCATAATGCTGTGAGTTCATGTGTGCAGCTTCCTTATTGTGCTTTGATAACCCTGTTTAACTATAGTGGTAAACTACCTTTGAGCCTTACAGTATTCTACCTTCTCTTCCTAATGATTTCTGAGCCTTCAGAAGAAGTGGAGACCAGTTGATGTTGCAATTAGACTGAGAACTTCACAGTCATTTCTTTCTGTATCATGGACAATCAATGTGTCCCTGGGTTAATATCACTATCTAGTATAATAAGAAACATCTCTGATGAGGTGTGAGGGATGTGCTAATCTGTGGGTATTACAAGAAGTTTATAGGGTTTGGCTAAATATTATGTCCTATTAGCAGAACAATACTAGTATCTTTAAGTTTATATAAGTGTGTAAGGGTCAGGAAAGTAGAAAGGGAATCATGACCGGAGGGAGAAGATCTTAAGGGAGAGTGGACATGCAATGGGAGATGGAATGTATGTAATAAGGAAGCAACAAGAGAGATTAACTTTTTAGGGCAAGGAAAAAGACATATTGGAGGTGAGGGCAGTGGGCACCAGAATAGGCAATGGTGGATGGGAAGAAATGAAAACAAAATACAGTGACATGTATGTGTGAAGATGCCATGATATAAATCAATTACTCTGTATGGTAACATAAAATTAATACAAATAGGAAGTTAGGTGAAGCAGGATCATCACAATATTGACTATTCACACTAAGCCTCTTTTCTGAGGGCTGTTAGGAGGGATCATATAGCTAGTATTTTGCTCCATAGCTGCTTTGTAGTCTGTCAGAATATTCAGAAGCCTGCTATCCAAACAAGGAACATCATCACTGCAGTTTTTCTTAGATATTTTCTGTATTAAGGGAGCTCAATATCTATAAAAAATCTGAATGAAAATATAAAAACTGTAACAAAACATCCAAGATAGAAGGTTTTGTTTGGATGCCAAAGAGACTAAAAAATCAGAGTAAATTACTCCAAATTGGTATCCGTCAACCACAGTTTCACTAAATTGTTGTTTGAGGCATTTTATGCCTTAGTTTTCAAACATGTTTTTCTTTATAATGATAAAATGATGGTCGTTTGGTCTCTGTCCAATTTGAGATGCGTGTGAAGAAACACAAATGTCCATCAGTGGATATGTTATAGGAGAAGTGCAGAAGAAAAACTTTATTTTAAAGACTCTGGACCTCTGTGTTGCCACATGTAAGTGCTCTCCAATGGTCTACTGGGGCAATTCCTTAGTATCTTTAAATGTAAATGAAGTGCCAAGTTATATAATATGTGTAGTTAAAATGCTTTAAATACTTCTTACCTCATGTGAAGAGTTTGAACTACTGTCTATCATCTATCAACCACAAACAGAAACGATCTGAATATCACACCAGTCTGGGACCTAAGTTATCATTAGTATGATAACTACCAATTTATGTGTAACAGCATAAATGTTAAGCTACAGTTAAGCTACAGTGTGAGAACAGGAGACGTGCATGTATTTTCATTGAGGTAGATCTGATTTGAGTTCTTTCCACTTGCTAGAGTATGGCTGACAAAGTTGTGTAGCTTCTGAATCAATTTTTCTCATCTATTAGCACTAGATTTAGAAGCAATTCTTGAAAATAAATCCTAGCATATGTTGAATGATCAGGCTCAATTGTAATAAGGTCGCACATGTCAATGTCATGTGAATTACTTTCCACTCCATAAACTGGAGGATATTTTCTTCATAGTTTAAGGTCATGAGGAATGTATATGTTAAGAAGAATTCTGTATTTAGTCAGCTCTTGTCACAAGAGTCCAGTATTACAAGCCAACTCTAGCGTTGCCTGCTGTAGTCAGAGAATATGAAAAAGAGACCAAGTCCTTGGCAGTGCAAAGGAAGGGTGAAGGGAACTATCAGTGCAGTTTGCTTAGGTTAAGGTGAAAGATACGTATGAGTTCAGGGAAAGTTTAGAAAGGACCATTCCAACAGGACGAGTGTGTAAGATCAGAGCCCTGCCAGATAATAGGGACTGTATGAAATACATAAGCCAAGATGGATAGTGAAATTGTTGTAGAGAAGTTGTTGAGGGTATGGCTGCTAGCATCTATTGGTGTGGAACTCAATAGACATTAGCATTGTTGTGTGTCTTTCCTGAAGACCCTGTTTGACTCTCAATTGTCCCAAGGTGATTGCAATTTTTCAGTCACACAAATGATGTTTTAGAAACTACTTCTTTTAGGTGTTTTAGTTGAGCACACATGTAAGGAATATGGGAAAACTTCTTGCTGATGTAAGCCTGGAAACTCAGGAGAGAGTTGGTTGTTTAGAGAAGATATGGAACAGATGAAATAAAATTTGAGGACAGAGCAAAGTGAGCTTAGAAATGAAACCAGAGTATGACACATTTGCTTATACTGGGATGCTTCCCAATGATTCTGGAGGCCTCAGGGCCCATGCTTCTATATCCTTGATCTCATGGAGAGTCCCTTTAGCATCATATCAGCTGCTGTGAAACTCAACCAACTCTCTTTGTAAGTCTTTTTCAGACTTTTGCATTTGAAGATGAGGGTGAGAATGCACACTTGCAGTTCTAGGATTTGAAAGATCTTAAAGCAAAAGGATTGGGGTTTCAACAGCATGACCTATATTTGGAGTTCCAAACTAGCCTGAGCTACAAAAGTAATACAGATTCTTAAAAACTAACAACCAGAGGAAAAGCAGAGGCATATTCATATTTTATGATAAAATCATAAAAATAAAATGATAGTTGTGATAATAGTTCACATGTACAGAATGCTTGCTGTGTATCTGTGAGCCATGCAAACATACTCTGTAGGTAGCAATGCATTTCATCTTCCAAACTATCAGATGATCTCACTGTCATTAGTAAACCCCACTTATAAATGGGTGTAAACTCATAGACAAAGTAAGTCAATCAAATCTAAAAATCTCTGTGCTGAGCAAAAATGTTGATTCAAAAATCTAGCTGTAAAGCTTGCTGAGTGTGAGAAACTTGGTTGCAAGGTTGGTGCCATGAGCAAGAAGAGGGCTCACAGGGACTGAATGGGATAGATAGATAGCCTAGCGGAATATTTGTGAAAATAGTTGGGTGATGATATTTAAGTAATGTTTCCCTTAGGAAATGAAATTAATGGGTGAGGATGTGGTGAGGAGACGAAGATCTAGAATTTCCTGAAGACTGGTGTCTAGAATAGGCATGTGTTGGTCAGGTCCTGGGAGACCAAGCACTATCTGAAGGAGTGCCATTCATCGCACCTACTTTCCTCCTCCTTCTCCTCGTCCTCCTCCTCGTCCTCCTCCTCCTCCTCTTCCTCCTTCTCGTTCCTTTCCTTCCCCTCTTCTTCTTCTCCTCCTCTTCTCTCTTCCTCTCCTCCTCCCTCTTCTTCCTCTTACTCTCATCCTCCTCTTCCATTTCCTTTCCTCCTCCTCCTTCCTCTCCTCCTCCTCCTCCTCCTCCTCTCCCTCCTCCTCCATCTCCTCCTCCTTCTCCTCCTCCTCCTCCTCTTTTTCTTCTTCTTCTTCTTCTTCTTCTTCTTCTTCTTCTTCTTCTTCTTCTTCTTCTTCTTCTTTTTCTTCTTCTTCTTCTTCTTCTTCTTCTTCTTCTTCTCCTCCTCCTCCTCCTCCTCCTCCTTCTCCTTCTTCTCCTCCTCCTCCTCCTCCTCCTCCTTCTCCCCCCTCCTCTTCTTCCTCCTTCTCGTTCCTTTCCTTCCCCTCTTCTTCTTCTCCTCCTCATCTCTCTTCCTCTCCTCCTCCCTCTTCTTCCTCTTACTCTCATCCTC
>NW_021604643.1:1387027-1410621 GCF_004785775.1 Grammomys surdaster | reverse complement strand
CTCCTCCTCCTCCTCCTCCTCCTCCTCCTCTTCTTCTTCTTCTTCTTCTTCTTCTTCTTCTTCTTCTTCTTCTTCTTCTTCTTCTTCTTCCTCTTCTTCTTTTTCTCTTCTTACTAGTATTTTGCCGATTAGTTTTATAACTTAGGCTCAAGGAATGGCTGGATTGCAAATTTACATCAATTCTTTGGTTGTTTTATTTCTCTGCCTGTCAGTCTATGTATCTAACTATTGATCTAGCCACCATCCTTTCTATGACCTATTGTCTCTTCCTATGGACAATAGGAAAAAGGAAATTGTACATATTGGTAATGTCAAGCTTCATACTGATGCCAACTCTTTCTGATTTATTTCAGTAGTCTTATAGATGGTCTTTGGCCCCATCTTATGAAAGTAAAATCTGTATCTGAATACCAGAAACTTGGTAAAGGCTTGAATACTGATTGTGCCAATATAATGTTTTCCAGAAGTATTTCTTTGTATACTTTTACTTCTGCTGCTGTTTCTCGACACAGCCAATGTCATTTAGCTCTGTTTCTAGGTCAGTTGTAAAGTAGTAAATCAGGATGGTGATGCCATGTGTTGGAAAAGCTTTTATATAGTAGACAGAAAAAATGTAAGAAAATGTGGTCACTTTTTTCTTATTTTTTTCCTTGTATTTCATACAGGCTTTATCCTCTGAAGAGTGGACCACCACACTCAAGGGTGGAATTTCCCTCTTTAGTAAATACTACCCAGAAATTTCTTCACAGTTACCCAGAGGTGTATTGCTCTTCTTTTAGGTGACTGTCAATGCATGTCAGTGGGTGAGAAAGAGTAACCATTAGATAATCTTAATAGACATGAAAAGTGTTTTATTGTAGTTTTATTTTATAATTCTCTAATGATTAGTTATACAAGACATCTTACTTTGCTTATTGGATAGCTGATTGTTGGTTTTTTTTGAGAAGTGCCTATTAATGTCACTTGATAATTTTTTAATGAGAATATTTTGTTATTATTGCCCTGTAGGTATTCTTTATAGGTTTTAGACATTGGCTACTTATTGAATATGTTATTTGTAGTTATTTTCTTCCAGTATGTGGTATGGTTTTATTCTGCTGATTTCTTCTTATAAAGATCTTGATATCTTATTAATTCAGTCAGAATCAAGAGTTGAAAATGCAGCATCATAAATGTAATTAGAATAGTTGAATTGACCTTGAATTAGAAATGTCTGTCATTCTAAATCAGGCTTTGCTTTGAGACTAACACGATGGATAATTTTGCTGAGACCACCAGATAAGCAAAGTAACATTTTTACCTCCATGAGTTTTATTTTAGGAACAAAAGATTATTGTTTAGTTTGAAGGACTTTTGTCAGCTATTACCAACACCTAGTGAAATACAGTGTCCGTCAAGAGTTGTGTTGGTATCCTAATTGTATCTCACAGAAGCCATTGTATAAACTGTAAACCACACACAGAAGCTTGTTGATGAAAAACTCCAGAGTCCCTGCTGCTGTGGACTTTGAAGAAATACAGTAATGTTCAGTAGGCATCATTCTTATTTTGGCTTCAGGTACTAAGGAAGAGCCAGATGATATTTTTTTCTTTAAAAGACTGTTTACTTTTGCTTGACTTTAATTGCATATTTCAGAGTGAGTTTTAATTGATTGCTTCATGTTTTCTCCACCCCAGCATCTATAAATCTCTGCTATACATTACTTTAGCACAGATATTTTTAAAAAATGAGATTTATGTTAATTTCAGACTTACAAGCTAAAAATCAACTCTTGAGTTAGGCAGGATTTACTGCAAGAATTCCATGCAGCATGTTTAAAATCACACAATTCTTAGAAAACTGTAAGACTTACTCCCTTGCAGGCATAATTGTGACCTGTTAACTTGTGAAATACAGTGGATTAAGTTAATAAGTTCATTATGTTGTATAGTTAAATAAAGGTGACACTAGAAATCAACAATTTTAGCCTCAGTTTTCTCATACAGTAGGGTACCTATTTCTTTGAACACTGAATGGGTTAATGCTGGAAAGGAAAAGATGATTTGCATTGTTTTGTTTAAAATCCTTAGTAGTATGGGCCCTGATTATTAATAGGTTATATTTCATTTTGTTTTGTATTTTGACTCTCTGAATAAATAATTCTTTTAAAGATACATTAACTATACTTTTATCCTGTGAAAGTATGAGAAAGTTCTAAGAAGCAGTTTCTTTCTTTTTTTTTTTTTTTTTTTTGGAAAGAAAGGAAATGGAAGCCAATTCTCTAGATTCTCTAGATTTGATTTTGTTAGCAATTATCTTTGACTGTGTACAGGTCACTCTTACATTCAATCTGTCATTTTCCTAATTAATCTCAGCTCGTATAAGATTTTGACATTTAATTGTCTATGTGTCTACAGAATTATACCAAAAGGTAAAGGAAATAGTTACTTTTTTATTTGACTGCACCCACCCTACACATGCTTCCTTACATATGCTATGTTATGTCAATTATCATAAGCTTTGTGAATTCACTCTACTTAGAGTAGTAATATAAAAGCAGTGTTTCCTTGCTTAATTATTTACATATTATGTGCAAGGACATATTATGATGACTCCATCATGAGTACAGAATGGACCGAATGAGACCATTATGGATTCTGTCCTTGACAGTTATAATTTCTGAGACACAGCTGCATTACTCAAGCAGGGAATCAAAAAGTCATTTATACCAAAGTATAAAACATGTCAGGATAAAAAGGAGATGTGATTTTGATAGCAGCTTAATATGTATACGAATTTAATCAGGACCAATAATGCTGTGAAAGTTCTGGTTTTTTTATAATATTATCTAACACGGGAATAATAAACAGAAGAAGTAACCAGAAGGTGAAAGGAATTAGAACCACTGGTATAGATGGTGGGTATTGATTGGGAAAGTTAGGGGGGAAGTTGTGATGATTTGCTAGAGACAAAAGCAATGCCATTTAGATTTTTGAGGTCCAAAGAGAAGAAGAGATGGGAGCTAGGAAGTTTATATTTCATGGAAACATTTATTCAATATGAGGAAAACCTTTTGAACAATTTGAAGAGACTAATAATAGCCGGGGTTGCCTTGTGGAGCAGACTGTTTTCTAAAATGGGAGTTGTTGAAGCAGAGGTCAGTGCAGTAGACAAACTCAAACTGCTTGTCAGGCAGTAATTCAGTAAGCAAAGTGGGTCACTTGAGGCAAATGAGCAGTATATAGTCCACTGAAAAGTAAAGTTTTTGAATTTTTGAAAGAATCGATAGCAAGATTTCTGTGTTTTCCTCTTCATGATCCCTGTTAACCCAGTTAAAAAATACTATTAATTTTTTGAGAACTTCAGAATTGTACTTTGGTCATATTTGTCCCTACCCCCAATCTCCTGTCAGATCCTATTCCATATCCACCCAACTTTGTGCTCTTATTTTTTAAAAAGCTTTCAAGTTCTATTAGTATTTCCTGTTTCGTCTTAGGTGTGTAGCTATTCACTAGAGTCTACTAGACCTACCAGAGTCCACACTCCTAAAGAAAGTAAACTGTTTATTCCCCAGAAGCTATTAATTACCAATAGTTCCTCAGCTAAAGGTTGTACTTAGCAGACATTATGACCAATAATTGACAAATGAGATCACATAAAACTAAAAGTGTCTGTATAGCAGTGAATACCGTCATTGGCATGAAGAAGCTGCTTACAGAATGAGAAAAGTCTTTACCAGCTACACATCTGACATTTTCGTCTAGAATATTCAAAGAACTCAAAGAAACTAAACACCAAGAAAAATAAAAATGCAAACAAAACAAAAATAACCTAATTAGAAAAAAACATAGAACTAAAACAGCCTTCTCAAGAGATGAAATACAAATAGTTTAAAACAAGTTTTCAAAACATGTTCAACATTCTTAGCCACCTTGAAAATGGAAATGAAAACTATTCTAAAATTTTATCTTACCAAGTCAGACTGTCTAATAACCAAACCAAACCAAACCAAACAAAAAACGAGGACAAATGCTGGAGAAGATATGGGAGAGAGGAAATGACTTATTCACTACAGATGAGAGCACAAACTGGAGCAGCGACTATCGAAGTCAGTGTTCAAGAATCTCAAAAGGCTGGAAATAGAGCGTCACATGATCAGCTATACTATTTTAGGGACTGGACTTAACAAGAGCCATCTGATTGGAGCATATCTCTGACCAAACCATCTGGTTTGATCTCTGAAGTCTATTTACAAAATTTGCCAGTATTCTCATCTATAGATCAGTCAGAGACCTAGGTGGCATCATGGGATATCCTATAATATCAAGTCACTGAACTTTAGAAATGAATAATATTTATGATTTATTTCTGACATAAACAATCAGTGAGTTTTAAGTATGCATAACAGAATAGAATCAGGAGTTATTTCTAAGAAAATTTGTCTGAGAAGGGACACATGTCTTGAGCATTTACAGAGACAAGACTTTGATAGTCAACCACTTGAAGACAAAGTGGAAGGTAGGGGGAGTTTGTGTAGAAGAGCTGCAAATAAAGCTGCAAAGCACATACTACCCCTCGGATTGACATGACTCAAGACCCAGAAACCAGTGCTTTTATCGACCCCTCCATATTTATAGGGACTTTCTCTTTAATTCTTTACAATGTAAATAAAATGCTGCTATTTGCATTTAGGATACAAGATTTCCAGAGATCTATAGAGCTTCTTTCCTTACTCTATCTTTTTACCCTGTTAATAAAGTTCTTCCTTTGACCCATGTTTTGTGTCAGGTGGATGTGACTCCTCCTTGCCCTGTGTTGGGACTATCAACTATACAGGAGCCACCAGGCTTCCTGCCATCAAAAGGCAGGGAGTGAGGGCTGGTTGAACCACTCCCTACTACTTCTTGCTGGTTTTTCTCTTCTGGTAATGTAGATTGCTTTTTGTCACATGCAAACATGTCCAACTGTGTTTACTAAACCTTAGAAGAAATGGAAAGTGGTTGTAGTCTAGAACAGTACCTATATTAATTCTGAATTGTAGGCTTCCTTGTTTTGTTCCCAGTGTCCCAGAGGCAGTTTACAATATGAATATTTCTAGGCTTCTCATATGCATTCTTTGCCCTCTCTTCCACATTTAGTCTTCCCTAACACCCATGTTCACTTTTTCTTATTTCTTAATGAAGTACAGCTATTCACCATCCTTCATTACTCCCTTAGCTTTGCCTTGTACTTGTGGCATATTGTTAGAGTATATGACCCTATACTCCTGTACTACCACAGTCAAAATACACAATGCCATGGGAATCTAGGAGACATTCTGTTTCTTTTGAAAGCTGTTCCTTCCAAACAGAATGATATACTGAGTCACAGAGGTTTTCTCTTACAATAGGCCCTTGGAGTTCATGTGAACATGTGCAGAGTTTCTCCATAATGGTCTAAGGAAGGGATTCATTTGGAGAAAACATAGTCACAGACTTCCAAGGCACACATGCCATTTAAGTGATCTTTGTCTGTTTCCTCCTCGACACTTTGGGATACATCATTTGGCATGCTGGGATGTCAAAAAGTGTGACATGTTTTAAAAAGTAACTACAACAGGCAGGCAGATTTGAATATGTTCAAATTTCAAAGTTTATTTTCTAATTCTGAAAGAAATTCCTAAATTAGGGCTAATATAATAGCTAAATGTATCAATCAGGGCTTGCCAGAGAAATATATATGGGCATATATGTGCACACACACACACACGCACGCACACACACATCCACACATGCACACACACACACACACATACACACACACACACACACACACACACACACACACACACACGAAGGCTAGAGACAGATTCATTGGCCAACTCATAGGGCAAACTATCTTTTTCTTTAATGACTTTCAACTGGATATATACAAAAAAATATTAATGCTGATTTTAAATTTAATTTACACAGACGATAAAGAAAAAAGAGAACTAAAATTTCATGACCTGTATTTTTTATTAAAACAGATAACAAACATATAAGATGTCATTTTCTACACATTAATTTCTGAACTAGGCTATAATTCCTCAAGCACAACCCCGCATTAGGATCTTGGCCTGTGTTATAAGTGAGATTTTAAAGAATTACTGTTTTGTAATAAATGTAGGCTACTTTTGCATGAGTGTTTCCAATAAATACTCTCCATAAAGTCAGTCACAGTCACTTTGAGCTTTGTCATTAAGTGGTCACTGGATTTTGTGTGTATCTCTAATTCCTAAGCTCTTCTTATGAATTGGAGCAAATTTAAAAATACTCACTTTTTTTTTAAGGCTTGACTAAATCAACTTTTTAGATATTTTAAATTGGGAATCAAGCCATCTTCTGCATCCAATCTGTCACCAAAGCCTGTCACTTTTGACTCCGACGTTGCTTTAAAAATTGCATTCGACTCCCTCCCGCTGCCAACGCTGCCTTCATTTAATCTTTTATTGTTTCTCACATAAACCTCGGCAATAGTTTCCAAATTTATCTCAGCTTCTGTTTGGTCACTTCAAGTGTTGTCTTCATATAGCCACCAGACAGCCTTTTATTGTTCCATGATACAGTTATGACACTCCTTTTTGGACATTACCTCTGAAGACTTGTGTAGAATGCTAAGCTCCAGCACTGGTTGTCTGCCTAAGACTTTACCTTTGACCACACTAAATCACCTAGAATGTTTAGAAATTGCTAGTGTTTCAAATACTTCTGTCTCTGTATGTTGCTGTACATTTCTGCCTTTGTACGTTGCTCTATATGTTCTTGCTTGTAGCAAGCTACTCTTTTATTGATCTGGACAAATCCTAGTCACCTTTAAGACAGACCTTAAAGGCCATCTCCTTTGTCAGGTAATTTCTGATCAATAGACAAGAAGTCACACTTTAATCTTTCCCACGAGCAATTTAAGCATTTGAGTTACATATCCTTGAGTATTAGAATCTGAACTGAGGATGGAGAGTTGAAATCACAAATGGCTATCGAAGTCCTCACAAATCCCACTCAGTAGAGTATTCAAGACCATATTCGTGCCACAACAGCGATTGACTGCTTCTGCTCAGTGTGTCCAACACTGCACTTTTTTTCTCAAATGTTGGAGTAGAGCAATCTGTGCTTTCATTAATTAAGCATCAGTAAAACAGTTGACTTACGTTTAACTTGTGGTTTATGATCTCTCTCTCTCTCTCTCTCTCTCTCTCTCTCTCTCTCTTTCCCTCTCTCTCACACACACACACATGTGTGCACAGACACACAGACAGACAGACACACACACACACACACACACACCACAAACACATGCACATTAAGGAATGATCCTATTGTCAGTACAAGATAGGTTCTTAGTGCTCTACCCTAAGCAGTATGTGCCTGGGTAGCTCAGATGAACCATAAAAACTTGTGTATGCCACCTTTTAAATAGTTTCTCACCTCTCTCTCTCTCTCTCTCTCTCTCTCTCTCTCTCTCTCTCTCTCTCTCCTTCTCTCTTTTCTGTCATCCTTGTATATACTTGTATATAATCACATTAAATGATTATAATATGTTATAGATATAGTAATTCAAATATGTGATCACCTCAACCCTGATTGTAATCCTTTAACTGTTCAATGTCCTCAGATGCACAATGCCCAATTGGCACATATCATATTGTTTTACCTCTGGAGTCACTGTCCCCAGAGTGGAAAGCTCCAAGGCTTTCTACCTGTGCTTTCTACCTCAGTTTCCCATCTATGCCCACACCAGGCTGTGACTAGTCAGTTTATGAATGGTAGAGAGCATTTGAGAAAGCATTGAACTACCGTTTTCGGGAATGTTCCAAGTTGGAAGGAGGAACACTGGCCTGTCTGCTCATTTGTGACTAGGTTTTGTACAGGAGTAAAACTAATTCATTTAGTAGGCTTGTGAAAAATAATATAGGGCAGTTAAACTACAGCATAAATGCTAAATAATAAAGTGACAAGCACAATATGTTAGGGGATGCATAGTAATGCAACTACGTCTGTAAAACATTGACTGTATTTTGTCTCTAAAATGTACAACAACAACAACCCACCAAATGGCGGCATCTGTGCTCATTTCCTCCCTGGTCCTCGATATTTGGAATCCTTTCAATGTTCAATGCCCAAAAATGCAATAAATATTTTTACTTTGGTACATCTTTACTTTAATATTGAGGTTGGTACCAGCCAGGATTGAGGGGCTACTCACATCATGTGACCCCTTTTTTATCATTTGACCTGTTTACAAATGAAAACTGATAAAAGCAAGTGTCAGATGAAGCCTCAGAGAAGGCTAAATGAGGAACTTATAAGAAAGGGTCATTTTACAAACCTTCTGTAAGTGGTGTCAGGTCCCGCAGGAGGTGGGCCAGTAGGTTTGGATGAAATCTCATCTCTTTGAGCACCAGGTGGCACTACTGTCTTCTCTCCTGACTACTGACTACTGGTCCAGAAACTAAAATTTTGCAAGAAAGGTGAGGCAAGAGCTGTGGACTCCTACAGATTGTGAGAAGGAATGGGCAGAGAATGTAGAAGTTATGATGTCACTTAATTATTGCATCCTGGGAAAGACAATACTCATGAGATTTGATGTTGCTAACCTCAAATTCATGAATTGGAGAAACTGTTTCAAGTGTTAAAATTTTGTTAGCAAGTTGACATGTCAAAATTCTACAATCAGAGAGATACATAGGAAATGAGCAAGCAAGCCAAGTGATGTCAATCACTAGCTTAACACCTACTCAGCCATCCTTTGAAAGGAACCTGCAACACCAAGAAAATGCCTTCTCTTCTGCGGCTGTTAGTTTCTGTAGACCTAAAGGAGTAACTGCTCAAATCTCGCTTACTCATTCACTAGACTTACTCATTAAAAAACCATATGGGATCTACACCAAGTGTACCTTTTGTAGGAATGGAAGTGGAACTAAGCTATTCCTCTGGATTTATGTGCATCTTGCTTCACTTCTTTCATCTGGCAATTTTTCACTTTTAATTTTAATTCATGGTATCTTGTAGAAGTTTAAGTGTTCTTTACAGCTCCTCTAAATTAATTCTATGAAGGGACAGAAACATGTCAAACTCTGTAATCACTCACTATTCCTACTGGGGACAGTTTGTTAGCTACCATGATCCAAAAAGAACTTTTTCTGCCTCTAAGAAGTTTCCAATAATGTACAAGGCTTATGAGGAAATGTGCCCTAAAAAAAGAAAGACTCTTTTTAGAATACTAGTAAGAATCGAGATACCTAACCATAAACTCCAGGGACAGAAGAATACTTCATTCCACAATTAACTTTGTAGTTCTACTGCAGGCTCTGCATGGCCTCAGGCGAGAAGGATAAACCTCTCTAAGCATCAATTTTTCATTAGTAAAAGACAGATTTGTCTTGGGACAGTCAAATGCTCAGCTATGGGGATGAAAAGCATGTGATGTTTTTGACAATTGTTATATAATATTTGGTCACTGTTAGCAAAACTAATAGAAGGAAAAATCAATGTAGATAACATACTAAAAGAAAAAGTTATTTCAGTTGAAATTTGGAATAGTTTCTACAGTAATGTGTTACGGGTACTGAGGCTGCAGGTGTAGCAAGAGCTGTTTTCATTTAAGGCTCCAATTTTGAGGAGCTCCAGACAATATTTGGCATTGTGTTCATAGTATCAGGAGGTATTTTTTTTTAAAAAAAATATTGCAAACATACATCTTTGTGGGGTTCAAGGCTAAAAAAGAAGGAAACTAAGGAAAGCGAAATTGGGAACATTTCTACAGGCTATTTTCTCCCCAGCAAATTCAAGAGAAATCAAGAGCAAGAACACCTGACCTTTTACTGATATTGTCGACATATTTCATCTTAAGTTTGTTAACTTTAAATAAATAAATATATACATATATGTCACCATACATTATTATGTGAAAATGGTGGAGATATTATCTTAGGACAGATAAGGGACAGATGAGAAAGAAACTGAGCCAGGCAGGTAGATGTCTTGATGCTTGGATTGCTCCAAGATTCCATGGAAAGCCATGAGCAAACTGTGGAATAGAGCACACTCTAGGGTCAAGGTCACTGAAGGCCTTCAAATTATTCTGAATATGCCCTTTGACTTTTCTAAATAGTGGCTTCCTTGTCTAAAATGGGCCCAGTAATTTCCTTGTTGAAGGACTAAGAAATATGGGTTATGTCTGTCGTTCATAGCCATGCCCACAGGAGTGGTTCCCTAGAGAGCAGCTGATGCACTGGAAGCTGTTCTTTCAGAATCATTGCTTTTTATGCCTGGGACTCATTTGGGAGAGGAACTGAACTTCTTGTAGCTTTGGGGTTCTATTGGGGTGGCAGCTGGCTTTGCAGGAAATAACCCCATTATCTTTAAACTGATATTCCAGATTAATCTTCCTTTAATTATATTTCAATGTCAGAAATGTTCCTCCATGATTTCTTACTCCACTGAACCTTGCCTTAGACTACAACATCTTCCTCAAGGGACCTCCCCTATACCTCATTTTCAGAGGGCAGGAGTCATGTTTGATGACTGCTGCTCTGAGGAGCTCAGAAGCTTGTTCATCTCTGTGTTTCCCAATTGGGAGGAATATGTTTTCAAAGCAAAACCCTGACTTCATATTTGAGTTCCTTCTACTACACTGGATTATCACAGTGATGTGGTTTTAAATGGTGTACTACTATACTTGATCTTAGCCAAAAAGAAAAAAATGAACCATGGAGACCATAACAAGATGGCTAGATGCCAAGAATGAGGGGAGAAGGAAAAGGGACGATAGGTGGAGCTAGCTCAGCAACGATTTAGCAGATAATGTAGCTATTGTTTGTGGTCCTACAATGATGTACAAGTTATATGTACTTGTTAAAACCCATAGAATTTAAAAACACAAACACTGAACTCTAATGTAAAATGGAATTGGAAAAAGCATGTCACTTGTTTCCTTATCAGGTGTCACAATGTGCCATCCTGATGACAGGTGCTCAGCTCATAATGGTGAATCTGGAGGTGGGAGAGGAGCATGAAAACTTCCATTTTTCACTCAGATTTTCTGTAATTATAAAACTGTTCCAAAAGCTAAAACTGTTCCAAAAACTACTCTAATAAACATTAAGTGTGTGTGTGTGTGTGTGTTTAAATGGTGTACTACATAAATTCTTAGGCTAAAACTTAGGCTAAATTTTAATATCTATTTTTAATGATCACCTCACAATATTTGGTTAAACATTGACTTGGAGAGTAAAACGCAGAGATTTAAGGAAATATTTTCACTTAAGGAAACTTTTCTTAAGGAAACTTAGGCTAAATTTTAATATTTATTTTTAATGATCACCTCCCAATATTTGGTTAAACATTGACTTGGAGAGTAAGACGCAGAGATTTAAGGAAATATTTTCTCTTAAGAAAACTTCTGGTCTATACTAGAGTGTCTTAGACTGATTATTAAAATCAACACCTCTTGTGCGTAATCATAGCCACACAGGATCTGTATCTGCATTTTTAGTAGTGGGTCTCTGAAATCAGTATTACTATTAAATGCACCAATTTTTATCCATGTCAAATTGACAAAGCATTGTTTTTATATCTGTAGAGAAATCAATTCAGATTTTGTCTCTGAGGGTCAAAATACCTGAAATATAAGGTGCCATGGGTGTGAATGGGTTCATCAAGCCAGCTAGTTATTGGAAACTTTTCAGAGTGAGGCATGACCTTGATATTGGTAGGGAAAAAAAAGACAAAAACAGACAAAATATGGTCCTGAGATAAATTTACTCCCTTCTTGATTTTGCCTGCAGATAATCCCTGGGAGACAATAGAGCTGGTGAAAAAAGAATGGAATTTAAACCTCAAGTAACTTCTGAGTTCAGAACCACACTCCCAAATGAAATAACTCTGTTATTATTTTTAATTCCCCTTGCCCAAATACCCTAAGGCATTAATCTGCTTGATCTTGCAGTGTAGATACAAGTACACTTTCAGAACCAAGACAGCTTTTCTGTTTTATTTCCCACATCACAATAAAAATGCATTAGATGGGTTGAATGCCTGGGTTCAAGATTTCAGAAATTTGCACCTAAATTGTACCTGTAAAATATGTCCCCACACATGCACACAAGTAATTTTACTTGCAAATTATTGTTTTGCATATGTAATTACATAGTTGCATCTGGATATACATTTTGGAAGACAATTAAGTGTTTATGTTAGAAAATTAGATCACTAATTTTATGTTCATTTATATAAGACTAACAATTTGAACTTCCAGAACTTTGTTTAGGTAGAAAGATCAATATATACTACACCTGTTCTAAGTGGTAGGAGAGAGGCACATTTTTTTCTTTATCCGTGTATTACTTTGTCCTGTATACCTTGGGTGTTTTCTGTGGGTCCTTCAGAGTGCTTCATGATAGAATCACAATGATAAGCCAAAGAACCAGTCATTCAGGCATGACAATTGCAAAGTAAAGAATTTTCATTATTTTTTTAAGTAATCTATATTAAGTTATCTCCCACTATGTGCTATATCAAGTTGGCCATTGACAGCTGTCATTTATCCTTCTACTCAGTTGATGAAGTGTATCATACAAACAGGAAATTGAGACTGGGGAGATGTTTCAGTCTATAAAGTTTTTTTCCCCTTACAAACAAAGAAGACCTGGGCTCAGTCCCAAAATGCATATTACAAAAGCAACCCCATTTATGTATGAGAAGAGCTAAGTGAGTTTAGAGAGTAATAAACTGTGGGGCAGTGGGCTGTGAGAGGAAGCCTGGTAAGGTCGAGCTAAGGTTCGAAGCTCTGGAGATCCTGAAGGAACAGTAGGAGCTTTGCTTGCCCCTGGAACCAGGCCCCTGTCACATAGCTGCAGCATACCATACAGCCTCCCCAACCCCAGTAGAGAGGTTCATGGCCATTAGTCACTAAGAGCAGCACCCCAAGCCCTCTCACATGTAAATGAGGTATCTGCAACCTCTCAGACCAAGCCAATAGGAAGAACCTATTGTCAGACCTTGACCCACCCCAAACTATATATAAGATCCTGCCCAGAAGGAACAAAGGTGTGTGAGAATTACTCTTTGTCTGAGAGGTTCTTTCATAAGAGCTGTAACACTGTCACCAGGGAAGAGACCTGTTCTCCCAAAATGCTGCCAGAAGCTCCCCTGCACCCCTCACTGGAGCAACAAAGGCAATGGCAGCTGTGGAGGCAGAGGTGGTAGCAGCTGCAGTAGCTGAAACATCATTGCCTCTGCTCCCGTTCTCTCCCTTTTGCCTGCACCCTTGCATCTGGGAGGGCCAGAGATCTCTGTGGAAAGCCTCTAGCACGCAGGCCCACAGTAAAAAAAACAGGACATGAAGTTGGATGGGAGACATCTTTGAACAATTACATGGAGAATTGAAAGGGAAAGAGTGATGGTTTGACCCAGAAAAAAATTGTACGGGTATGAAAACTTTGAAGAAAAAATTAAAACTAGAAAATGAGAGCTCACTTAACTTTAAAAAAGCAAACAAACGCTAAGTACAGTGTTGAGCCCTTGTATTCCCAACACTGTGCTAGGGAGAGAGATAGGTATATTCCCATACCTTGCTAGCCAGTCAGCCAAGGCTATATGACAAGTTCCAAGCCTATGAGAGATCCTGTCAGAAAAAAAAAATAAATAAATAAAAGGATCACACTTTAGGAATAACATCTGAAAGCGTTCTGACCTCCACATGTACACATGTACTTTGTACTCCCACACATATGCAGCTTCATACTGTTGCAAATACATGCACATACACATGTGCATGTGCACACACATACACACACATGCACACAACACACTTATATGTACACACAGTTGTGCCATTTAATTTTTGAGTACATTTAGTTTTCATCCCTTCTAGTTCTCAAGGCAGTATGGTATGGTTTTGGTGTGATTGCTAAATTCTATCAGTCAGATAGTAGGTGATTAATGGAAAGATGAGTTACTGGAAATGAAAGGCTAAAGATGACCTCTGAGTGAATGCCTTTCGTATAACATGATGGAGATGAAGATGGAGATTTCTGAGCTTTGACACTTTTATCTGGGTATGTAAAAGTAACTTTTATTTGCCAGATGTAATTGTCATCTCAGAGGCTTACTGCTGAATAAGCCCAACCTTTTTAGTTCTTTCTGAACTTTGGCTGTCTGGTTCAACTCAACTATTCTGGCTCAAACTCCTTTCTAAGCTGACTGCTTCAATCTGGCTTCTCTTGCCTTCTGATGGAATTGCTCTGCCTGTTTTCATACTAACTTTGACAGTATGTTCTAAACTTCTGGCTCCTTCTCATTCTTTCACTCATTATGTATTCATCTGCAGCCTCTTTCTGTAAAACTGTCCCAGCAAAATGTTCTTTCCCCACCCCCTTTCTCTCAGTGCTGTTCTCTTAAGTCTTCTCTTTCCTGTCTATTCTTATAAGAGTTGAGCATATCCTATTATCTGACTCATATTGCCAAGTCTTTCTCTGATTCATCACTTTGTCTGTCCTTCAATTAGACATCACTTTTAAACATGGCTGCTTCCTTCTAGAAACTAACTTTACCTTCATTATTTGGGAATAAAGATGTGTACTAAGGGCATGTCTATATTCCAGCCAGAATGATGAATGTATGTGGTGTGTTTGCATTCCAGTTGGATCACCACTGTTGGGAGCCAACTCTGAGCCGAGGATGGCTATTATCTTTGCAGCCATCTTGAGCCATGTACCCTGACAAGAGACTTGTTTTCAACAGCCTACAACAGCTGAGCACACTCTGATAATTATCTTGATCCTTTCAGTCAAGGCCAGGTAGTGGTAGCACAGGCCTTTAATGCCAGCACTTGAGAGACTCAGGAGAGATATAAAAAGAATAGACAGACTAGTCAGAGCAGACAGACTTCGTCTCCAGACAGATTCAGACTAGACAGACCGACTCAGAGCAGATAGACTCAGAGCATACAGACTAGACTAGACAGAGAGACTAGACCGAGACAAACTCAGACAGACTCAGGCTGACAGACTAGACAGAGCAGACAGACTCAGACTCAGTCTCCAGCAGCAGACTTCATCTCCAGAGCAGACTCCATCTCCAGCAGGCAGACTTCGTCTTTGACCAGACTTCATCTTGTCTCCATTCTTCGCGTCCCTGTCCCCACTCTCTCTCTTGCTCCCTGACTCGTGGACCGGAGCAGCAGAATGGCTCATTACACACCACAACTAGAAGGTCTGTAGATATGATCCCTTCTCAGAGCAGCCATGTTACTGGACTAAAACTCCTTTATGTTTCAAAACTATGTTTCAAAAACAGTTATAACACCAACTACAAACTACTCCAGTGTCATTCCCTTCCCCACATCCTGCCTTTCTGTGTTTATAACCCCTGTGTGAACGAAGTACGATTTGAGAAAAAATAAATTAAAAAAAAGAAACAAAAATAAAAATCTTTTTATATGCCTAAAGAAATACCTATACACATTCATTCATATGTATAGTGTTCCATAAAGTCTATATAAAACATTGTAAAATAAATATGTTTAATTTATATTTCAGACCCAAGTAAAAAACAGAAAGACTGTTGAAAAAGTGTGGAAGATATTTTTGGCTCAATTACCTTACTTTACAAATTGATAAGTGATTGAGAGCTGTGGTTCTTAACCTTCCTAATGCTGTAACCCCTTAATCAAGTTCTTGAAGTTGTGCTGACCCCAAACATAAAATTATTTCATTGTTACTTTATAATTGTAATCTTTCTACTGTTGTGAATCATAATGTAAATTTCTGATATGCAGGATATCCAATATGCCACTCCTAAAAGGGACAAAACCCACAGGTTGAAAACTGTTGACTTAGAGAAGAAGAAAATGGAAGAATGAAATTGGTTATATAGATATTCCTTATTACTCTTCAATGAAGACAAAGAAGAAAAGCATCAAACACCATCGATGCAGATCATGTTGCAATTCATTGGATGTGGAACTTCTTTACATAAATCTGAGAAAAGATAAAACTCATACAACATCAGAGAGATAATAAAGGAGGCAGATGCACTTTTTTTCTGTACTGTACTATTCTTTTTAGAAACAAAAGCTAACAACCATCAAAGGCCAACAAATACAGGAGAGGGTGTTGTAGTAATGGGATGGGTAGGGAGAGAGACCTCTAGGAATTTTATGTTGTTCATACCCTGTTTTGTTTTCTTCCAATCAAAGTCTGAACAGGAAACAGATGTCTAGCATAAATTAGGAATATTCCAAGAAAACTTATTTACAGTTACAGAAGAACTTATTTACAGAACTTATTTACAATTACAGAAGTGTGGGCTTGATAAAGAACTTCAAGAAATAGTACACTAAGACTATGTACCCACGAAGCTACTGCCACCATGAGGGATAAGAGCAGAGTGGGTACTAGAACACAGGAAAGAAGAACCTTCTCTGTAGATCTGCCTCAAGAAGACTTGTGTGACTTTCAGAGGAAAGTTATCCTCAAACTGAGGTAGGAGACCTGTAAAGAACACTTAGCCTAATGTCATTCTTTTTCCACCCCTCATTTTTTTTTTACATGAATCCTTATTGCCAATTTTAACTAGAAGCTGCAGACTCATTGGTGTCCTCCATCAAAGAAGACTAATCAAGTGATATCTGTGCAAGATTCAAGTTGTAATCAGATTATGTGAGATTCATGTTTTAAAAAGGAACATACCTGGCCTGCAGAGATGGTTCATCAGCACTTGCTGCACTTTCAGAGGATCAGAGCTTGCTCTCCAGAATCCAAGTCAGGTGGTTCATAGATATCTGAAACTCTAACTCCAGCACCTTTAGTGCCAGCAGGCACCTGCATTCATGTGCACACGCAGTCATAAACCTACACATAGTCAAAAATAATAAAAACCAGTATTACAATATGCCTGGTCTTATAAGATGATAAAGTTTAACTACAATAAAAAAAATAAAAAATGACTGGTGCCATTAAAGCCAACAGATCTATTTATTTAATAACTCAGAAGAAATGAGCATTTATTTTTCTTTAATGTAATGAAATAATTGTTTCTTTCTAATAGTCTGTACATAGGTAGTGTAAGACAATAGCTTTTTTCAGAGAGGGAACCTTCCAACAGCTCTGGTTTATGTTTTACTTATTTAGTACCATAGTATTTATTTTTTAACCCATAGGAAGGTCAAACTAGAATGCAGAGAGAAAACAGCCTTTTTTTTTTTCTTTTAAGCCTTTGGCTGAGACATTGCACACACTACTTTACTACTTCTGCATTAACATCTACCTTCGCTAGTTTCTTGAGACTTGTTCCTGGGACCACAGACATTTATGTTTCTCTTTTATACCTGTTGGATCAGGACGTTGGTTCTTTGCCTTCAAAAGACAGTCTCTCTTATTTGATCCTCTATTAATCCCTTAAACAATGGATCTAAAGTTTCAGGTTCTTTCATTATATCTGAACTGATATGGAAGGTAAAACCAGAAGGTACAGTCTCTGCAGATGCGAGTGGTTTTTAGTGAAGTCAAATGCTGTCTACACATAGTTAATTCTTCCAAGAGTAATTTGAACCCAACAACAATAGAGGAATGGAAGAAGCCTAGGCTTCATTTTAACCATACTCTATAACCCTCTGTGAGGGTTTTTTAAACACAGGGACAAGGGATTTCTTTGTTACTCTCATCGTAGTGTTCTGCAGTAAATAGATGCAATTTACCAGTTGCATGCTATGGAAACATCATTTTGCTTGTTTTGTTTCCTTTATCCTCTTTCCTGGTTAAATAAATTCACATTTCCTAGAAATGTTTTCACCTGCATCTTTAACTATGGTTTGTGCTCGAGAAAACATGCCCAGAAGATGCATTTATCCATAGCTCGTGCTGGTCAGACTTGTCTCATCACTGTGCTATAGAGAACATCTTCTCTGAGTAGGGCAAATGAAAAAATAATGACTGGATGTTTAGGCAAGTGAGCAAGATTTTATAAAATAAAGTCATGAACAAGAATAAAAAGTGACCTAAAACAAAGTGATATGCATAGCATAACTCCCTACACAAAGTCAAACAAAATTCAATTCAGTTAAGATTTTAGAACCTAGCATATAAAAGCAAACATTTTACACTTCTGGGTTCTTAGTATCTAAATGAGAATACAAAGATAATCAGAGTCTTTACAATTCCCAATTCTCAGAATGAAGACAAGGAGTTCCACCACAGGAATATCAGCTGAGGTAAGTAATGGAAAATAAATATTTGACGCATTAGGTTTCATGTGGTGATGCTTGAGTACCTGTGAGATGTTTCAGAGAGTGCAGCATTTGCCAAGCAAATGTTGATCCTCAAAACTCATGTAGAGGTGACAGAATCTACTTCACGAAGTGTCTGTGTATGCTATGGCATGTGCATGTCCCCCCACACATGTATAGACTTATACACAATGTGAAACTCCTCCACATGGATAATGCATTTTAAACAATATTTGAAAAACTTACCCACATATTTGCACAGTTTGCTCTCTATTTTAGGACATTGACTTTTTTTTTCCCCTTCAGTTTGTCACTCCCTAATAGTGAGCTATCGGGTCACACTAAGTATCATAGGTACCAAGGAACAAAGGGAAGGGGAGTACAGAGGAGAGGGGGATTCTTCTTCTCTTCATTGTCATAAATGAAGGCACCTCCTGGAACTCACGTATGGTCTTGTCACATGGGCATGAATGGGAACTCCATGGCCACAGAAAACAAGAGACTTTATTCCAAGAATTGAAACACCTATATTTTGAGGTTGAAAAACAGTCAATGAGAGAAAGCAGTTGAAAAAGACTGATGGAGAAGTTGCAGGGTTTCATCAGTACATAAAATAAGTAAGAATTATAGTGATATAATGAATAATATACAAGATAATGTAAGTTAATTAATTGTATGCTACTTTTTTTTTTACAGCTCTGTTCTAAGTCCTCTCTCCAGATGAGGACCCTTGTAGAGTATCATGGAAGCAAAAATTCCTCCTGATTTGGACAGGACTACATTTACAGGAATCTTGTCTTTCCTCTTCTAGTACAGAAGATGCAGAATTTGATTTGAGTGTTCAGAAAGTCCATCTCTAACTCTTCCTTAGATTTTCAAGGCTTTTATAATTCCCTGGAACTGGAAACAGAAGTGAGCTTCTCCCTAGTGTTGGTTTATTTAGCTCTGTCAATACCAATGACTCCTTTTGTGTTTCTGAAATACTTAGATACTTAGAAGAGTTAAGGATGTAAGTCTATGATTTATTTCCTATTTTTACACAAATTTCTAGAAAACAATCAAGTTATGGGGAAAATTTCCTGACTTCAGGGGAAAT
Organism: Grammomys surdaster; assembly: GCF_004785775.1. Lineage (NCBI taxonomy): Eukaryota > Metazoa > Chordata > Mammalia > Rodentia > Muridae > Grammomys > Grammomys surdaster. Next base: position 1,391,300 of record NW_021604643.1, on the reverse strand, counting down.
CAAGGAATCTAAGATAAATGTGTGCATGCGATCTCTGCTTGCTTATGATCTTGCCAGGGAACCAAGATTGTACTCACCAAATTGTCCAAATTGGTTTCAGTGTCTGACAAAATGGATAATAAAGGTCCTCCACATACATGCCATATTTTATTGTGGAAATAGTTATATGTGAAAAATTTGGGGGCAGGTAGAATCACAGGCTTGCCTGGACAAGAGTAAAAGTATCCATAAAGTACCTACAAAGTGGCAAGCTTTCAGTACTGCTATTTCCCAGTGTAACCTTCTAAGATTCACTGTTGGCTAATAGGCACCAAAATAACTAAATGAGGTAATTCATTGTGTGGGGCTGTTATTTATATACCAATTAAAAGCAATATAATGACTTCTAAAAATACCACCTTAGTTTTATAATAATTTTCCTGTGCCTGCATTGGCAATAATCAGCAAGTTGGATTAGATCTCGGCCACTACTAACATGGAATAGTAAAATTATGCTATTTTTAAATGAAAAAATCTTCTCCATTTTCCCATCAAAATGGAAGTGAGCTTCTCCATAGTGTTGGTTTACTTAGCTCTGTCAACATCAATGACTCACTTGGTGTTTTTGAAATGTTTAGATACTTAGAAGAGTTAAGGATGTAAGTGGCAGGTCTGGGAGATTAGGGAGATCTGAGCTTGAAGAATTGAAGAGCAGACTCAGACCATGAGGAAACAAGCAAGAAAATGGTCTTAATTTTTCTTCGGCACAGACTCATTCCTGAGATCAAGGTCACAATGATGGAAGTACAAAGACTGTCTGCTTTTTAATCGGGTAGAATATATTTTGTAAGATACAGCAAGGTCAAGAGACGAAGCTTCATCTCAGTCTAGCTCCTTTTGAAAGCTGCCACTTATATCCTATCAGCAGGTGGTGGTCATTTGTGCTCCTTCCTTTGTTTGCTTGTGGGCCATAGGGTACTTAGATGAGCCTGTTAGGATTTCCTAATTAGATATAAGTGTAAATTGAAAGTCTGGTTCTTGGGATTTTTACAGTATACTATTTTTACTTATTTACTCCCCCCCCCCTTTTTTTTCCAAATCCTTAAATTTATCTACTAAAGTGAAAACTCCTTATCCTAAGTTTGGAGCACTTTTTCCTCACAGGCAGACTCCATTGACAGCACTAACACAGACATGCACCAGCACACACACATGGACACCTTCCACAAGATACCAACACCTGTCTTCACATGCACTTAACTTTCCTTTTCATATCTGGCAACAGTGACACATAACTGAGTAGGTCTGAAGGGCATAAGAAAATGAAATGCTTTACTCTAGGAGGCATTCCTTCAAGTTCAATGTCAAGGATCAGGAAGGATGGTGAACCATACCAGCATTTTCTGGGGAGTTTTAATTTCTTTTTAAGTCATCCATGAACCCATACTATCAGAAACACAGTCCCACCTTAGTTCAATACACAGTCTCAGTTAACCACAATCTTGCCTGTGTGACTTAAGAAAATGTGGTGTCCTATGATATAGTTCCCCAATTTTATAGATATTTGCCTCATGCTATCTTAAGTATGAGTACATATCAAACATAGACTACCCAGATAAAGACTCTCATTAATCTCTAACCATGCAATGTTAGTTTTATTAAATTATAAAACAAAATTTAAAAATTTAAATATACTTTAATGATATTCTGCCCCTTCTCCAAGTCTTTTCAGATTCTCTCCCACTCCTTACCCATCTACCTTTCAGTTCTTTCTGAAAAATCAAACAAAACTCCAATACAGGGACAAGGCCTCCAAACAATGTAACTATAAAACATCAACCCTCCCAAACCAAACCAAACCAAACCAAACCAAACCAAACCAAATGAAACCAAACCAAACCCAAATAAAATTCTCACCACCATCACAGAAAATACTGGGAAGTCCATTATATGTTGGTCAGCTGCTTCTGAACATGAGGCCTGCCTTGGTGCTGTTGATATGCCCAATATCACTCCACTGGAGAGAACTAATTTTCTCTCTTTCAACAAGTATAAATGATAGCTCAGTTTTTTATTGGATATTTTATTTATATTTCAGATGTAATCCCGTTACCCCTCCCCCACCCAGAAACCGCCTATCCCATCCCCCCTATTCCTGCTTCAATGAGGATATGCCTCCACACACCCTCCCACTCCCACTCTCCCACCTACGATTTCTCCCACACTGGGGCTTCTAGCCTTCACTGGACCAAGGACTTCCTTACCCACTTATGCCTGACACTGTCATCTCCCCTACTTATACAGCTGGGGCCATGGGTCCCTCCCTAAGTGCTCCCAGGGTGGTGGTTTAGACACTAGGAGCTCTGGTTGGTTGGTATTGTTGCTCTGCCCATGGAGCCACAACCCCTTTCAGCTCCTTCAGTCTTCTCTCTCACTCCTCCATTGGGAAACCCATGATCAGTTCAATGGTTAGCTGTGAGCATCCACCTCTGTATATTTTAGGCTCTGGCAGACCTCTAAGGAGACAGCTATATCAGGCTCCTGTCAGCATGCACTTCCTGGCATCCACATCAGCTTCTATCTTTGGTCCCTGCACAATGGATGGATAGCCAGGTGGGGCAGTCTCTGGACGGCCCCTCCTTCAGTTTCTGTACCACGCTTTGTCTCCATATTTGCTCCTATGAGTATTTTGTTACTCCTTCTAAGAAGGACCGAAGCACCCACACTTTGGTCATCCTTCTTCATGAGCTTCATGTGGTCTGTGAGTTGAATCTTGGATATTTTGAGCTTTGGGGCTAATATCCAATTGTCAGTGAGTGCATACCATGTGTGTTCTTTTGTGATAGGGTTACCACACTCAGGATGATATTTTCTAGTTCCATCCATTTACCTAGCAATTTCTCAAATTAATTGTTTTTAATAGCTGAGTAATATTCCACTGTGTATATGTACCACATTTTGTTTTAAATGCATTCCTCTGTTGAAGGACATCTGGGTTCCTTCCAGCTTCTGGCTATTATAAATGAGGCTGCTATGAACATAGTGGAGCATGTGTTCTTGTTATATGTTGGAGCATCTTCTGGGTATATGCCCAGGAGTGGTATAGCTGGGTCCTCAGGTAATGCTATGTCCAATTTTGTGAGGAACCACCAAACTGATTTCCAGAGTGGTTGTACTAGCTTGCAATCCCACCAACAATGGAGTAGTGTTCATCTTTCTCCACATCCTCACCAGCATCTGCTATCCCCTGAGTTTTTGATCTTGGCCATTCTGACTGGTGTGAGGTGGAATCTCGGTTGTTTTGATTTGCATTTCCCTTATGACTAAGGGTATTGAACATTTCTTTAGGTGCTCCTGGGCCATTAGAGTTTCCTCAGTTGAGAATTCTTTGTTTAGCTCTGTACCTCATTTGTTAATCGGATTATTTGATTGTCTGGAGTCTAATTTCTTGAGTTCTTTGTGTATATTGGGTATTAGCCCTCTATCGGATGTAGGGTTGGTAAAGTTCTTTTCCCAATCTGTTGGTTGCCGTTTTGTCCTATAGACAGTATCCTTTGCCTTACAGAAGCTTTGCAATTTTATGAGGTCTCATTTGTCAATTCTTGATCTTAGAAAATTACCTTGGTGTGAATCTAACCAAGCAAGTGAAAGATCTGTATGACAAGAACTTCAAGTCTCTGAAGAAAGAAATTGAAGAAGATTTCAGAAGATGTAAAGATCTCCCATGCTTGTGGATTGGCAGGATTAATATAGTAAAAATGGCCATCTTGCCAAAAGCAATCTACAGATTCAATGCAATCCCCATCAAAATTCCAAATCAATTCTTCATAAAAATAGAAAGAGCAATTTGCAAATTCATTTGGAATAACAAAAACCCAGGATAGCGAGAACTATTCTCAACAGTAAAAGAACATCTGGGGGAATCACCATCCCTGACCTCAAGCTGTACTACAGAGCAATAGTGATAAAAACTTCAGGTATTGGTTCAGACAGGCAGGAAGATCAATGGAATAGAATTGAAGATCCAGAAATGCCGGGAGGTGGTGGCACACACCTTTAATCCCAGCACTTGGGAGGCAGAGACAGGCAGATTTCTGAGTTCGAGGCCTCCTGGTCTACAGAGTGAGTTCCAAGACAGCCAGGACTACACAGAGAAACTCTGTCTCAAAAGAAGAAGAAGAAGGAGGAGAAGGAGAAGGAGAAGGAGAAGGAGAAGGAGAAGGAGAAGGAGAAGGAGAAGGAGAAGGAGAAGGAGAAGGAGAAGGAGAAGGAGAAGGAGAAGGAGAAGGAGAAG
>NW_021604643.1:1367903-1387017 GCF_004785775.1 Grammomys surdaster | reverse complement strand
AGAAGGAGAAGGAGAAGGAGAAGGAGAAGGAGAAGGAGAAGGAGAAGAAGATCCAGAAATGAACCTACACACCTATGGTCACTTGATCTTTGACAAAGGAGCTAAAACCTTCCAGTGGAAAAAGGACAGCATTTTCACCAAATGGTGCTGGTTCAACTGGAGGTCAGCATGTAGAAGAATACAAACTGATCCATTCTTATCTCCTTGTACAAAGCTCAAGTCCAAGCGGATAAAGGACCTTCACATAAAACCAGGTACACTGAAACTAATAGAAGATATGGTGGGGAAGAACCTTGAATACCTAGGCACAGGGGATAAGTTCCTGAACAGAACACCAATGGCTTATGCTCTAAGATCAAGATAGTTCAGTTTTTCACATTTATCATAGTGGCTAGGTATTTATTTGTTCATTAGTGTATTCATTCATTCATTCATTCATTCATTCATTCATTATTTTTAAATTAAAAACATAAAATACAATAAAACAAAGCAGTATCTATCCCAGGTTTGAATTTGAACAAGACAAACCAATAGAAGGAAAAGAGCCCAAGAGAAGACACAAAGATCACCTGCTTGTTCACATATTAAAGAAGTACTAAACTGAAAATCATAATATAAGCTCAGAGGACTTGTAAGCTGCTTCAGATTCTGTGAGTTCATATTAGCATTATCCATGTTCATTTAAAGGGCCTTGATCTGGTGTTCTCCATTCCCTCTGACCCTTACATTTTTTCTGTCTTCTCTGGGCAAGGTTCCTTGAGCTCTAAAGAGAGGGATTTGAAGTACGCACCCCATGTAGGGCTGAGTGTTTCAAGCTCTCTCACTCTTTGTTTTATCTTGCTTAGGTCTGTATATTTGCTCCAATTTGCCAAGGAGCAGCAAGCTTCTCTGTTGATAGCTGAATAAGTCACTGATCTATGAGTGTAGCAGAACATCATTAGGAGTCCTTTAATCACAACATTGTTTTCTTTATTAAACCAGTATTATTTGGTTTTACTCTATGATCCTGGGATATTTAGTCTCAGGTTCTTGGTCATCCAAGCAGTATCAGGAATGAGTTTCATTTTATGGAATGGGCCTTAAGTCAAACTAGTGTTTGGTTGGTTACTTCCACAAGCTTTGTGCCACCATTGCCCTAGCATAGCTTGCAAATAGTATACCATTGTAGGTATAGGGTTTGTGGCTAGCTTTGTGTTTACATTTCTCTTTTGGTGCTTTCTTCTACAGTAATGTTTGTCTTTGTTGAAAATAGGCATTTGGTATGAATAACAAAAGAATATTTGTTAATATCCTAAACTTTAGATGATAAGCATTAGAGAATAGAGCTGAGGAAGAAAATGAACTAAAAAGTATTGAAGTTAAAGAATAAGAAATAATATTAGGGTTATGAGAAAAAACATACATGATGTATATCTGTCTATCATCCATATATCTATAATCTAAATATATATGTATATATGATCTATCTGTAATCAATCTATCATCTATCTATCTATCTATCTATCTATCTATCTATCTATCTATCATCTATTCACTTGTTTATTTATCAACCTACTTCAAAATAGACTGTAAGTATTTTAAATGTAGAAAAAAATCAGTATTGCTTCATTATCTCAATGAATAGTTTCAAATCTTTCTACCATTTCTTGAACTTATTTTTTATTTTCACTAGTATTTGTATGTGGTGTTTCTGTGTGCATGCATGTTTGCATGTGTGTGGGGTTACCCATGCATATATGCACCTGCATGTGGAGGCATAAAGTTGATGTCATGCATTTCCCAAGTTCACTTCCTGTTCTTTCTACATTTAAATCAAAGATGTCTTTTATTTTGAAATATTTACCAATGTATTAATCATATTTTGCTGAATGAATTTTCATTTTGTATATGTTTTCAATCATATAGCAAAGCAACAGTACTCAAAACAATTTACAATGACTTAAAATGCTTTACCTATTGTCTTATAGAGTGTCTTATTAAAATGAGAGCAATATGCATTTATAGTTTTTCACTGTAAATACTTTGAGTATGATTTTTAGGGCATGAATGTTGAGAAAGTATTACGATGGCAAAATCAGGAAGAAATTTCTACAAGAATAAAACAGGATTTTGGAATTAGGGATAGACTAAGGGCAAGACGTAGGTGCTAGTGTCTCCTGGTTTTATGGGGGATCTGCCAGGATTAACCACTGAAGAAATTAGATTTATATGGCTTACAAGATTAGATTCTAGTTGTTGAGCTCAGAGATTGAGTTACCATTGTTTCTAAACTAAGTTTGTGTGGTGTTTTTCTTCTTATGGTGGGTCGACTGGATTCAAGAGAGAAAGGTACAGTGGCAAAGCATGGTTTTGCCTGATATGCAGCACAAAGGCTGTGGGGGATTTCAAGCATGAGGTTGGCTTCGTAAATCTTGCCAAGGGAAATTAATAAATTGGGAAGAGACGTTTTGGGGTCCCCCTGGGTCAGAGGGTCTGCCCAAGATAAGAATACCCAGCTGGGGTCAAGTGTTGGGTGCTAAGCATAGCGCTGGAACAAGTCTTTTTTTTTTTAACATTTCCTTCAACAGGTGGCAAACCAACATGTTTGGACAAGAATCCACTAGAAATTTAAGATTATTAGCCTGAGAGAGTTTTATTTTTCTTAAGTGAGTAGCTGGATGAGTCACATGGACTCAAGAGCAGGAATTGAAACAAAGAAAACAGGCTCCAGGTCTCCTCTGTGGAAAGAGACAAGATGGCTGCTCTTGACTCAGGAGGAGGAGGGAAGTTGATTGCTTCTTAGGGCAGAGATGGATTGAACTGTGAATTTATAAAATTGGGATGATTTGTTTTTAGGAAAGATTTATGTACAGATTTTGTCTGAATCACTTGGGGATTTTCTCCCATGGTTCAGAACTAGAATAAGGAAAATTAGTCACTGACTGCAAGTAGAGAGGACAGTGATAACTATCTGCTACAACAGTTATTAATTAACAAATGTCTGTAGCTCCAGGTAGTGAGCTCAATAGATAGATATTATAACAGGTATTAATAAAATAAATGTCTGTGGCTCCAGACAGAGAGCTGAACAGATAGATGGTATAACAAGATGGCTGCTCCAGGCAGAGAGCCGAACAGATAGATGGTATAGCAAGAAGGATATATTGCTCTATAATGCCTTACAGGATACTCAGACTTTGTCTAACATGGGCTCTATGGGAATCTTGGGTTGTATTCCTGCTTGACAAGATAGATAAGGCCTAATAATAGGCACATACAGTACTTTAGTTTACCCCACTTGTTTTGGATGGTTTTAATTTTCAAAATGAATGTGAGTTTGAGTTTTGTGGTTGTATTATTCCTCTGGGAGAGATTTCTAAATAAAGAGTTTTCTGATTAGTGGCTCAAGGATTTTCTGTTTTGGGAGAAAGGTTTTGTTTTTGCACATTTTGAAAAGGTAATTAGTTTCTTTACACCTTCCATAGTTACATGGATCAGATATGATGAAGGGAGACCCCCAGAGGACTAGAATTCAGAGAATCAAACAAAAAATATATCCTGATGATAATAAAATTTTGCTTTGAGATTTGTATATTATAGCCTTGGTGAGTCTCCTTGTCAGACATGCTGATCTGATCTGTTTGAACTCCTGATTTTTTTGACTTTCAGCCTGATCCAGTCAAGACACAGACATCAGAGACTAAATCAATTGTTAGTGTGGCCTTCTTAAGGCCAACCAACTCCTCCATTTTCCCTACCCTTTCCCTGCCCTTTCAAATATATCTTAATGCCCATATTCAGCTTGAAGAAGTTATGAAGAGTAGGCATCCCAGTTCCCTGGGCTTAGAGGCTGGAGGTGGTTATTTTAGGTTGTCATTCTAAGAAATGTTGAAATGGTCATAACTGGAATATGGAGAATATAGCTAGAATAGATTGCATAGTCATAACCTCTTTTGGTAGAAATCTTTATAATTGTTACTAAGTTGAAGTCATAATTTCTTATTATGGTACAGAATTTATCTTGTTGCAAAATCTAGGTTTTCGATGGTATAAATTTCTTCTATTGATACAAAAATATTTCAAAGTACAGGACTTAGACCCAGTTCTTCTATAACTGTTATTATAACCTGATCCGAGATGATTAAGCCTGTGAGTTAAGGGCCAAATAGCAAATTCATGGCTCTGAGTTTATTGTTAGGGTGTTTTCAGATTATATTAGAAATAGCTGAGAGTAGTTAACAGAGAATAGTCCAGATTACTTTATATAGATAGATGGTTTTCAAAAACATCAGAAATCGACAGAATGTGTCATTTAATGTTATTCATTCACTTGTTGTTGAGACAAATCTGCTCCTGACAGCATCCCTTTTTTGGATTCAAAGAAGAAATTGAGCATCAATAGAGTTTCTCAAGTTGTGTCAAGAAAGCCACTAGGCAAGAATTGCCTCATTTCATCTACAGACAAAATACTTTCCAGAAAATGACACAATTTACAGGTTAGGATAGCTTAGTTCTGCTGAGACAGAATAGACTAGTCCTTAAAAACTTCTGTTTTTCAAAGGTCTGTCAGATGACTCTGGGCCAGAAGGCTGAAGACTGATGCTCCAACTTTCTGACTTACTGGGGTTGTATTTGTAGGCAGCTGTCTCTACAATTTATCTTAATTCTGGAAGCTATGTTAGGCTCCTAATGTCTTCAGATATGTTAGTCATTCTCTGATTTCTAACTGGGTTGAAAAATTACTTATAGTCTCATAGCCAGCAGAGAAGAGATTTGAGAGAATGTTTTTCAGATGGCCTACTATCTAAAGCCAGGACATAAGTCAGGTACAGAATTATAGTCTTTTAAGTTAGGATAGAGGACAGTGTTCTATTTTATTGATGATAATGTTCGAGTAGGTGTTAGGTCTATCTTGTACTTTATAAATTACAGAATGGTAATAGTTGTGCTCAATTTATATCTGAGATAAAAGAGTCTTTTAATTGAACAGAGAGTAAGAAGTGTTGTGGATGGGCCTGGTGCTGTTTGTATTTTGATGTAAATTCCGCTCTACTGGGAGGGCCTGCAGACAAGGAGTGAGTCACTACTCAGGTGACTTGTGAACTATCCCCTAATGAATAAAGGATCCAATCACTAGATGAGTAAGAGGGACTTCCTGGTTGGATAGGTGAAGGGAGGAAGAGGAGAGAAGAAAGGTCTTTTGGGATTGGGGAAAGCACAAGGGCAAGATACAGCTGCTAGTGTCTCCTCGCTTTCTAGTGGATCCACCAGGAGTCACCACTGGAGGAATTAGATTTATATGGTTTACAAGATTAGAATTCTAGTTGTTGTGCCCAGAGATTGAATTATCATTGTTTCTAACTCATTTTGTTTTTTCTTATAAAGGAATAGGTAAATAACCATGAAACAGAAATTCTCTGACCTGTAGTTTACAATGGCATCTGTGGGCACCTAGATGAAAGAGGATTATTTCCTGCCTTACAGAGGGCCAGAAAGAGCTTTGCAGGGAAAGTTAAGTTTAACTAGATCTTAAAAAGTGAGTAAGAAAAAAAAATAAATGGGGTGGAAATAAAATTTAATTAAAATAAAAAATTAATAAAAATATTGAGAGAGTATTCCCTTTTAAACTTAACATGTTCATGATCCTTATTACAACATTAAATTAATTTCCAAGTTAAAAAAAATTGGATAAGTAGTTTGAAGCAAATTTTGTTTCAAGGAAAATGTTATACATTGCTCACATTGTTTAAAATATATCCTTAAAGAAAACAAATAAATAAAATTATCACCCAGGACCCAGGTCCCACATAATATTAGTGTATAGGGAACCAGATTTGGCTTTTGGTTCATTTTCCTCTTGAAAATGCAAACTGAAGTGGCTACATGTCAATACAGCATGGTGAGACTGAGGCCAAGGGACTAAGCAGCCCCTGTCCCCCATTAAGAACAGATGGGGACTGACACCCAGGCCAGGAGGCAGGAGGACTCCCTGTCTTCGGACAGGAACATTAGGAGACTTGTATTAGCAGAAAAGATGAGCTGATATGCTACCTCAGAAGATCATACCAGTGAGTTAATGCCTGCTGGCTCTCAGCGAAGCAAAAGGAATTACTCTGTGGGAAAAGATACCATCTATGATCTCAAATTATATCTGTAAGTGATTTATAAAGAAAAAATCAGAATGAGATGTAAGAAAATCTGATTTGGGAATACAAATTCACATAAACAATACTCACAAAGAACAAATAATGAAAGAAATAAGGCCGCAGTTATAATAGACACTGACAATGTTAATATTAACAGTGATTACTCAGTTAAAGGAAGTTATCCAAATTTATCAGAGACAGAAATGGGAATTATTGGATAGAAAAAATTAACAACTCATATTGCAAACTCAATGGAAGGATTTAATGACAAATTCAACCCAGTTGAGAAGAAAAATTAATAATTTGAAAAGCAGGAGAGAAGAAAGTATTCAAACTGAAGATTTCAATAAAGAAACATAAAGGGTAACATCATAGAAAGAAAGGTATCATATGTGTTACCCAGAATCCAAGTAAATGAAGACTGGAAAAATGAGCCAAGTGCATTTTTTGAAGAATTAATGAACAATAGTTTTCTGAATAGGAGATATAAACTCAAGAATCATATTAAACTAAGGCATGGAAAAATCCATGATTAAACTGGTTACAGTAATAAAATAGCTGAACATTTCAGGGTGAATTAAGAAAAAAAGCACTTTCAAAACAATCAGAGAAAAGGAAGATTACTTCAAAGGAGCAATTCTTAGCATCTGGCATGACAGAAAGAATGGAAGCTAGAAGCCAGCTTCGTAATGTTTGGGATAAACTCAAAGAAATCTAGTGAAAAGATATTGTGCGTCCTGTAAAGACATTCTTCATGCATGAAGTTGAACTAAAGACATCTCGAAGTGTTTTGTTTGTTTAATAGATCAAAATCATTACCCATTGTTTTATACTTAAAGAAATGTCAGAACTTAAATATTTTAGGCAAAGGGAAAAGGCAAAGCATATTATATATTTACTGGTTAATATAAGTAAATATTATTTGTTTAATACTATCTTATATACATAATATATGTAACAATACTATATTGTATGTATATATATGTACAGACACACACACACACACACACACACACTACTCATAATACAAAAATTCATAGATTTTGAGAGACCAATGCTAGGAAAAACATGATGCCTAATTAACTTTGATAGACAAGTCCAGAATGTAGGCAGAGTTTTAGCTTTGTTTAAATGCTCCAGTTGATATAAGAGACGACAAGGGATAGCAATTTGTTTGCACCAGTTTCTTTAATGTATGTAGAGTACAGCAGTGAAGAATCGGAAAAGTCAGATATTGAGACATGTTGTTCTAGAGAAATGCTTAGCCGGTAACAGTACTTGTAGCCACTCCCAACAAACTCAGGTTCATCTCTGAGGTCCTCACAATGGAATGAGAGAAATCATTCCTTCAAGTTGTCCAATGGCTCTGGCTTCCTCATGTGTATGGTGGCACATGCAAGCTCCTATTTCTTCAGTCATACAAAAAAGTAATGATAAAGAAAATATTAGTACCTCTTATATATTTATAGTTGAGACAGGAAAGAACAAACTGCCTATCATAATTTGAGTTTGCTGTGTTTTAGGTCATAGGAATATAAAAACCTCTACAGGGCCCATCAGTCAAGATCTGGCTTCAGTGATACTGGGGTTTTTCATGCTTTCTGTACTTTAGAAAATGCATGTAGAACTGCCTAAGGCAATAATGATATACACCTTATATTATGGGGCAAAGGAAGTGGAGAAAGCTCTGTTTGAGTGGAGCCCTGGAAAGGATTAGGTCTTCAGAACCATGGCAAACTGGCAAAGCATTTTCCCTATGGGCTAGACTTGAAGCTGTATACAAACATTAGCAACTGCAGCTTTCTCCTCCTGGATGTTTACAACCTGAGACTGCTTACTTATTGAGATCTTCTACAGAGACTAGCCAACTCCGTCACCTGTGCTGGTTATGATAGCACACTGAAGTTCCGGGCTGTAGTAGTAGTAGGTGCCATTCCATCAGAGACAGGAAAGCTGTATGTAAGCAAACTGAAAACTGATGCAAACATGAGCCAATGTTCACAAGGTAAGTTCTTACATGCATGCATTCTTTTCTGTAGCATGGCTAACTTTGCAGCGTCTTCATGAAAGAAAACCATGCTGGAGACTTTACTCAATAGAAATTTTATTGCTGATGGATTTTTAATTAAGGAATCTTTGATTGTAGGAAATGAAAGTGCAAGTGAGAAGCAGGCAAAATGGATGTCATTTTCTCTGTTATAGAAGCCAGAGGTTATTTCCACTGGGATGAAAAAAGAAAGGCAAACCCAAAGCAAACAAATAACCCACCAAAACCCCAAAAATAAAACCCTGAAACATTGAATATATATCAAGAAATTAAAGAATAGTTCTTGGATAAATGTTAAGAAGTGCTAACTAAAGGCATTCTTAGTAAATGTTGAAGAAAAAAAATATTTTTTCAGTGTGCACGTTACTTCAGAGGTATTAATATAGTCCACAGGGATAAGATTTACAAATATTTCAGGCCCTCAAATTGTGTGGAACAGCACCACATTTAGAATTCAGGGCAACTGCTCAGCTCCCTGGTTCTTGTCAGCCTCAAACCTATACACACATTATGTGGAGGGGGTGTTCATGTCTGATCTGTAATCAAATTGTTGACATATGAATATTGAAAACTGTCTTCGGAGAAAAGATAGTTTTGTCAAATCATTCCTACTTCTGAAGTCAAGTATTTATTTATGAAAGGAAAAGAGGCTGGTTATTTACCCAAATTCAGTCCTGAAGTCATAGTGACTTGAAGCAAAGCCTGTGCCTTTATTCTGATGTCACTGGACTTCCCAGCAAGTCTGCTGCACACTTGACAGTATTTGACTTAACAGCTATAGGCACTTCACATGGATAAAAATTGGAAGGGGGTGGGAATGGAAAACCTGTGTTTTCAGGATTCAGGGTTGATCATTTTTCTTTCTGCCCTGAATCGTAGACTCATGACTCAAAACTCTCTGCTCACAAGTTGTTTCACGTCACAGATCATTCCTGTTTCCAGAGTTTTTAATGCCTACGAGTGAGAGAGCAGAGCTGACTCATAAATGGGCAGCACTCTTGCTTGTACTCCCAGTCAGTTCAACAAATGTAAATAGGTGACTCAGCCTCTTCACAAAGCACAGTTACAGAGTTCTGTGCAACCAAATCCTGTCTTTATGTCATCTCTTACCTCAGCACCCTTTGTGGAAGAGTTAGGAGGGGGAGGAGGACGCTAGCAGGCATCCTGTCAATCGAGGTTGATTGCTCCAAGAGAAACGTAAACAGAGCAGGACAAAAGGTTTGCGTGTATCCATGGAAATCTAGTCTGGGCTTCATAGACTTTCCTGAGGCTACAACAGAGGACTGGTTCACACCGGATGGATAGGGATGGGGGTGGCGATGGGAAGCTGTAACAGTGATCACAGACATCTAGTAGTTAAGACAGATTCTAGCCCCTAACAACCAGGAAGCAACATATAAAATCTAGCTGTGAGTCAAATATGACTCAGGGAGTGACAAAGGCAGCTCAGTGTTCAAGAAATAAAAGGTATGATCCTGAGATTGGCAATCCTACTGAATACCTGATAAACCACAGAGCCTACGCAATTATGTTATATTAGTCATCAGTGTCGTCACCATCATTGTCTCACCACAAATGATGTAATTCCACAAGACAGTTTCACGTCAGTGATGTCTTTGCTTTCCACAGATTGGCAGGTGGGTATTGCTACAGTTCATTTTATAGAGGAGGAAACCGAGGCACATAGCCATGAAGTACTTTCCTAAAAATCAACTAGCCAGTTAGTATCAGATGGGAACCTCTTAACCAACAGACTTAGGTTTCTAATACAAAAATTAAGTAAAAAATCAGCATCTCAATTTATGTCCTTTGCAAAGGAAATGAAAAATAGCATAGATAACTTCAATAGAGACCACCATAGAATTGGGACAATGGAACGTTTTCATGGTAGGCTTCTTGTACTTGATGGAAATCTTTTGGAAGCCTGCTATTTTTTTTTTGTTTGTTTTTGAGCAATATATCCATATGTCTCAAATGCATAAAGGAAGACATCAATGGTGAAGGAAGATTTCAGAACCCAAATTGAAAAAGAAGTATCTTATTCTTCCTTTTAAAAAATATTTTATAAAGCAGCTTTGAATGCAGAACTTCAGCCTTCATCAGAATATTCTACCTCAGATAAGAAACTCAGCAGGGAACTGGGTCATTTTAACTCAGCTTGGTCATATGTATGATCAAGTACTTTTGGTTTGATCACTAAGGACATACTCACTCGTACAGTAACTAAAAATTAAATTCAACATACTCACTCCAGAGTACTAGTTCAAACCATTTGGTCAACTAAGAATATCACCTGCTGCATCACACCAATCAAGTTTTGGTCTGAATGATTTCAAATTCAAATTTTAGTGCCGAACTTAACCAAGAGCTAACCAGTCTATTACTATGTCAATAAGTCTGACTTCATTTTATTTATCTCTAACAGGTAAAGAGGAGGGTATAGGGGAATTCATAGAGAAGATATTTGTGCAGTAAATAATCTATTATTTACTCCTTGTTATATTTTCCAGTGATAACCCAAAGAATACTTTAATTCATTTCATCCGACCCCAGGCTAGTTTTCTAACTTGCTGGTGTTCTGAGTGCAGCTACTGTTGCTTTCTCCTCTAGACAATATGGAGTAAATGTTGCCATGAAATTTGAAACAGACACACATCTCGTAGGTCTGACATATTACTTCATTTTTGTTCTCTCTTTAGAGTGTGGTTTTTAGGAAAAGTAGGGAAAGAAGAAGTACGTGTTTCTTCCCCGCAAAATATGAAAGATATGCAAATATGCTCAATGAGACTATCCTGTCTGTCCTCACATCACTTTAATTGTTCACATTTTTTTCTGGGCAATCTTGACATTCATGTCATATGGAAAAGTGAAGGAGCAGAGGGGACATTTATTTCCTGAAGAGGTCAGAGAGCATACCAGGGGACACAGACTAGTCAGCAATCAAGCATGCAGCACACACTTTCATTAAGGCTCATGCCTTTCCAAACCACAATCTTAATTTCTGCTCTTCACTGTTTATGTTGAAGAGGTTCCATTAAGATTTATTTTAGTTCCCTTCTGCAAAAGATGAAAACATGACATTTTCAGATTCTTCCTGACCCAATGTTTTAGGTTATTTTATGCCATCAGGTTCTTTTTTGTTGTTAATTATTTTATTGGATATTTTATTTACATTTCAGATGTAATCCCCTTCCCCCCATCCAGGAACCCCCTATCCCATCCCCCCTCCTTCTGCGTCTATGAGGATATGCCCCCACCCACCATCCCACTCTCACCTCCCACACCCACAATTTCCCCCACACTAGGGCATCCAGCCTTCACTGGACCAAGGACTTCCTCACCCATCTATGCCTGACACTGTCATTCTCCCCTACATATGCAGCTGCCCTCCCTATGTGCTCCCAGGCTAGTGGTTTAGACCCTGGAAGCTCTGGTTGGTTGGTATTGCTGCTCTCCCCATGGGGCCGCATGATTCTTATTCTAAGGTTCATGTTCTTTTACATGAAAGGAAAAAACTCTTTCTGATGATTAAATAATAAAGAAGGCCGATTGTTTACAGACTCAAGTAACAAGACCCGACTGTGTGCCGAGATCCAATCTCTCTTTAAATCTAGAAATTTGCATCCTACTTAATGATGGCATCTGTTGGGAGGAGAAAATTTCCATAGCATGTCTCTTTAACAGCCCCAAATCTCATGGAAAAAAAAGGCCAGGAGAAAATTTTAAATGAATTCAAACCTCTGGGAAAGATACACTTAGTATCTTTCACTTGATGGGAAATTCATTTGCAGACAGCAAACAGCCCAACTACAAAACTCCAACATCTGCTGCCTTTGAGAAGAATATACCTTTTAAGCATGAGCGAGTCACGTCAGAATGACTGGAGGCTGTTGGAGCAACACATGCCTTCCTGTAGAAGACAGTTTCACACAGACCCCATGCCAAAATAATATTCCATTTTGTTGTTTTCAGTGATATTTTCTAAGACAAGGTATGAGGACTACAGGGGAGCAGGGCTTAGCACCTTGTCAGCCGCATGCTGTGAAGTTGATCAACTTGGTTGGCCTGGTTCTGAGCAGGAATGTTCAGGCAACCCTTAATTTCACCTTGTGTCTGTCAATTTGAACAAATCATCACTTTTCTCTTTGGCAACTTTATTTTGATGGCAGGATGGTAGATACCAGTTGGCTGATCAAAATGACTCTGGATACAATTAAGGATGTGGGGTTAGGTAATAACACATTTATTCTCTACAGGTTCAAGGTCATCTTTCTCAGGAGGTTGACATGATAGACTATGACCGGTATGTCATAGCACTGGGAATTTTATGGCTAGCCTCCTTGTGAGGGCACAATTCTGTTGATTTTCTATCAATGTCCAAGACAATGTAACAATGTTCAAATAACCACCTGGGGAGCTCTTTCTTTATATTCTGCATGTTTATTGATATTGTCATTGCGCATATCTTGTTATGTAGCTATTTATATGAGACAATTTTAGAGCAGAGTTTCTAGTATTCTGCTTCTCACAGTCTTTCTGTATCATCTTTTGTGATGTTGCTTGAGACAGAGGTATAGGAGATGCGCTACAGATGTATCTATTGGGGCTGATCTTCCCACAATCCATTGGTATCTATGTTGGAACCAGTTGTGGCTTTCTTTGATGGTCTCCATTTGCTATAAAAGGAAACTTCTTCAGTCAAGGTGATAACTATACTTATCTGTTGTTATAAAGATAAGATTTTGAATGTAGTTAGGAATTACATTGTCTGACAAAGTAGTGGTAGTAGATTCTTTTCAAAGATCTAACTAGCTCCATGAGATTGGTTTAGTTTCTAGTATCAGGCAAAGTTTTCTTCCTGTTGAGTCAGTCTTATGTCCACTTAGAAGATAGTGGTAGGTTACCAACAATATCTGAGGGCCTCTTACTCCAATTTTCTGGATGTCTTACCATGGTGGTCTTTAATGTAGTTCAAGGCTGTGTAGAACCACTAATCACTTTCCTCCCTTGACATTTTAGTATCTCCTGATACCATGGAAACCAGACTCTAGGAAATAGCTTTTTAGATCTGATCCAGATTGAATAACGTGAACCCTATATCCTACATATGCTGCGTCCTCAACCTGTGAGAAACAACAAGAAGCAGCAACCACAGTCTACAGTGGTTTGAGGGTCACTTGGACTTTTCTGATAAACATTTCTTAAGGAATTTTTTATGCATACTACTGTTTTTTTTAACCACTCTATATTGTGAATATTTTGATTGGGATTGCACTGAATCTATAAATTGCTTTTGGTAGTATGGTTATTTTCAAAATATTAATGTTATAACTCATGAACTTGAGATGTCTTTCAATTTTCTAGTGCCTTCTTACTCAATTTCTTTCTTGTAGATGTCTTTAACCTCCTTGGTTAGATTTATTCCAAGATATATTATTGTATTTGATGCTACTGTAACTGGGTCAATGTCTATAATCTGTTTTTGTAATTAGTTTTGTATAGAAAAGGTACTGATAGTTGCAAATTGATTCTGTACCTTGCTACTTTTACTGAGTTTGTTGATTGTTTCTAGAAGTATTCTGGTAGAATTTTTGGGATATGTAATGTAAAATATGTCATCAGAAATTGAGATATTTGACTTCTTTGTTTCCTATTTAATCTCTTGCATTATTGTTCCAGCTGGTGTTTCCAGCACTATCTTGAAAAGAAGTGGAAAAAGTGGAAAGCTCTATCTTGTTTCCAATTGTTCTGGGATTGCTTTGAGATTTTTCTTCACTTAGAATAATATAAGTTTTAAGCTCTTCATATATAGCCTTTATTATGCCAATGTATGTTCTTTTCACTCCAGCTCTTTCTAGTACTGCTATCATGAAAGTTTGTTGGATGTTGTCAAAGTTTTTTTCTGAATCTATTGAGGTGAATCTTTTAAACTAAATTTGTAAGATTTATTATATTTATTTATTTATTTACATATGACATACAATATGAAGTGTAAAAGAATCTTGGAGTGGATATGTGTTGTTGACATGGGCATATCAAGTCAAAGACCACATTGTTAGATCCACAGGAAAGTGGCAAAGCCTTTAATTCTGGTCCATCTTAGGATGGTGATAGGGTGTGTAGAAAATTTCCACCATAGCTTGCTCCAACCTCCACTGGATATTGTGGTCTGAACACTGTTCTCCTACAGAGATTGCTCCTACTGAAATTACGTAAACAATTGCTTTGATTATTGTATATAGTTTAGCTGTATGTAAAAACCCCATCTTTTGATTTAATTCTATATGATTAACATATTGAGATTAAAGGACGTTGCAGTTTCTTATTGAGGGACCAACCCACCTGACCCAAACTTTCCTAGCTGTGTGTATGTGACCTTTTCATCCCCTCAATGACCTACTCAGGTTCTAATTCCTGTAGCTGCACAAAGGGCACAGCCAACCAATCTGGCAGTTCTGGGATAAAGCCACCTTAATCTTGGTGAATGATTTTCTTGTTATATGCCTATATATCATTTTGCTACACATTTGATAACATTTTATTGAGGATTTGCTCATATTTGTGTATCAGGGGTATTGGTGTGTAATCACATTTTTGTTATTGCTTCCTTACAGGTTGGGTTTTAGAGTAATATTAGTTTCATAGATGAGTTTGGAATGAACTTTCTATTTCCTTTTTAAAAAGAATAATTTGAATAGTTTGGGTTGTGGTTCAAATTTAAAAGTCTGTAAGATTTCCACTGTGAATCAAGCTCACAACTGGATTCTTTAGTTGGTAGCCTTTTTATTACTCTCTCAATCGCCTCATTTGTTATATGTCTGCTTATGTTGTTGATCAACCTTAGTCATCAGGGAAATACAAATCAAAATGACTATTATATTCCACCTTACATCCACCAGGATGGCTAAAATAAAACCTCAGCTATATATGCAGCAGGAGCCATGGGTCCCTCCATGTTTATTCTTTGGTTGGTGCTTTAGTCTATGGGAGCTCTGGAGGGTCTGGTTGGTTGATATTGTTGTCTTAAACCACCAACCTCCATTGCTGATGGGAATGCAAACTTGTACAACCATTTTGGATATCAATTTGGAGGCTTCTCAAAAAAAAAATTAGGAACAGTTCTACCTCAAGATTCAGCTATGCCACTTCTGGGAATATAACCAAAAGATACCCCACTATACCATAGAATCACTTGCTCAACTATGTTCATAGCAGCTTTATTTATAATAGAAACTGGCAACAACCTAGATGCCCCTCAGCTCTAGAATAGATAAAGAAAAGGTGGTATATCTACACAATGGAATACTAATCCACTACTATAATCAAAGACATCGTGATATTTGCAGGCAAATGAGTGGAACTAGAAAAGACCATCCTGAATGAGGTACCAGACCCAGAAAGACAGGAATGGTATGTACTCACTTATAATTGAACATTAGCCATAAAGTGCAGTATAACTATGCTATAATCCACAGACACCCCCCCCCGCAAAAAAAAAACCTGAGTACTAAGGAGGGTACAAGTGAGGATGTGTGAAACCCATTCAGTAGGAGAAACAAAATAGTCATCAGAGGTAGATGGAAAGGGTAGGAGAGGGGGTGAGGAAGATGGCAATCAGTTGTTAGGGGAGTGGGGACAGAAAAAAGCTGGGATTGGGAATGGAAATCAGTGAAGGCCATCTCTGGGACTAGTTGGAGATCTGTGATGAGGGAGGCTACAGGGAGTCAATGAGGGTGACCCTAGCTGAGATTCCTATCACCTGGGGAATATAGAGACTGAAGTAGCCACCTTTTATAGCGAGGGAAGACTTCCAGTAGAAGAAGGGGACATCAACCAGCCCATGAAATCTTCAACCCAAACTTTGCCCTGCCTTTAAGACATACAGAGATAAAGATGGAGCAGAGACTTAAGGAATAGCTATCCAGTGACTGACCTAACATGAGACCCATCCCATGGGAGAGAGCCAAACCCTGAAACAGTTAAGAATACTCTGCTATGGTTGCAAACAGGAACCTAGCCTAACTGTCTCCTGCATAAGATGGAAACAGATGTAAAGACCCATAGACAAACATCAGGCTGAGCTCAGGGAGTCTTGTAACAGGGCCAGGAATAGAACTGAACAAGTCAGACAGGTCAATGACACTTCAAGAAAACCTACAGATTCAACCAACCTGAGGCCATGAGGGCTCACAGAGACTGAAACACCAACCAAAGAGCAAACAGAAGCTGGACCTAGGCTCCCACCCCACATATACTTTTAGCAGATGTGCGGCTTAGTCTTCATGTGGGTCTCCTATTAACAGGATCATGGGCTGTTTCTGACTCTGCTGCCTGACATTGGATGCCCTTTCCCTACCTGTTTGGGCCTCAGTGTGAGAGAGGTACTTCGACCTGCTAGGACTAGATGTCTCAGGGTGGGGTAGTACCCTCGGGGGCTTCCCCTTCTCTTAGAAGAGGTAGGGGTAATGGTGGAGAAATTTGTAAGGGCAGGACTGTGATGAAAGGAGAGAGAGAGCTGTGACCATAATGTAAAGAGAATAAAAATAAATTTTGGAAAAAAGAAAAAAGTATTCACTTATAATATTCTGTATTTATTTGGTGTCTTTTGTAACTTTTTCCTGTTCTTTATAATTATGTCAATTGAGTCTGCTGCTTTGTTCTTTTGGTTTGTTGGGCCAAGGGTCTGTAGATATTGTTTATCTTCTAAGAACCAGCTGTTAGAGTCATTGATGCGCTGTATTGTTTTGTTTCTATTGCCCTGGTTTATTTCTGATTGTTATTATTTCTTGCCATCTGTTGGGGTTGGTTTTTTCCCATGTTTCCCCAAATTCTTTAGTTTTACCATTAAGTACTTTATTTGTGCTCTCTTTGATTTTTTTCTTCTTAATGTAGACACTTAGGGCCATAAACTTTCTGTCCTGATATGCTTTTAATTTTTTCTAGAATTTTTCTTTTGTTTTTATATTCATTACTTTTTGGATTAGCTTGACTTCCTTCTTGATTTCTCTTTTGCTCATTTCATTATTCAGTTAGGAGTTGTTTAATCTCCATGAATTTATATACTTAGGAGAGTTTTGTTGTCAATTTTACATTTTAGAGCATAATGTCCAGATGGCATACATGGGATTACTTCACTTATTAAATTTTTACTTTCTTTTCAAAATAGAAAATAGATTCTTCTTTGACATAATACATCCAGACTAGAATTTCCCCTCTCTTCACCCCTCCCAGATCCTTCACCAGTATCTTATCCTCTTTCCCTCAGATTCACTTCCCTTCTATTTCTCTTTAGAAGGAGCAGGCTTTCATGAGACAGTAACCAATCAGGACAACCCAAGATACAGTAAGACATAGCAAAAGCCCTCATATTGAGGTTGAGAAGGGCAACATGATAATAGGAAAAAGAATCTCAAGAGTAGGCAAAAGATTCAGAGACAGACCTGCTCCAATTCTTAGGAGTCTCACAAAAATACCAAGCTAATAGCCATAACATATATGCCCAGAACCTGGTACAGACCCATGCAGGTATCATGACTGCTCCTTCAATCTCTGTGAGCCCATTTGAGCTCATCTTAGTGGGTTCAGTGGGCCATGTTCTCCATCATATCTGATTTCTACAATGTTTCCTTCTCCTCTTCTCTGGGATCTCCAAGAGACATTTATCTTGTTCCAAGTTTCTGGTGATTATGAATGAAGCTGCTATGAACATAGTGTCCTTCTGGTAGGGTAGGGTATATGCCCAAGAGTAGTATAGCTGGATTGTGAGGTACATAAATTTACAGTTTTTCTGGGGAACTGCCATACTGATTTCCTAGTGACTGTACAAGTTTGCACTCCTACTAGCAATGAAGGAGCATTCCCCTTGCTCCATATCCTCACCAGTATGAACTGTCACTTATGTTATTGATTTTAGCCACTCTGACAGGTGTATGATGGAATCTCAGCACTGTTTTGATTTGCGTTTCCCTGATGGCTAAGAATGTTGAACTTTTCTTTAAGTGTTTATGAGACATATAAGATTCCTCTACTGAGAATTCTCTCTCTCTCTCTCTCTCTATATATATATATATATATATATATATGTATATGTATATGTATATGTATATGTATATGTATATGTATATGTATATGTATATGTATATATATATGTGTATTATATATTATATATATGTATATATAATTTTTAATACGATTATATTTGATTATTTGGTGTTTTGATATCCAATTTCTTGAGTTATTTATATATTTTGGATACTAGACCTCTATCAGACTTCAAGGCGGTAAAAATCTTTTCCCATTCTGTAGGCTGCCACTTTGTCTGACTAACAGCATCCCTTGCTATGCAAAAGCTTTTCAGTTTCATGGGATCCCATTTAATAATTATTACTCTTATTGCCTACTCTATCTGTGTTCTATTTAGAAAGTTGTTTCCTGGGTTAGTGTGTTCAAGGCAATTTCATACTTTCTCTTCTGTTAGATTCAGTGTGTCTCTGGTTTATGTTGAGGACATTAATCTACTTGGACTTGAGTTTTGTTCAGGGTGACAAATATGAAGCTTTTGGTAGGATGGTCATTTTTACTATGTTAATCCTATCAATTAATGAGTTTGGGAGACAGTTCCATATTCTGATAATTTTCTTTAAAGACTTGAATTTTAATCATATAAATCTTTCACTTGCTTGGTTATAGTTATCCCCAAGATATTTTATATTACTTGAAACTATAGGGAAGGGTATTGATTCCCTGAACTCTTATAACTCAATTTTTCATTTATATAAAATAGGGGTACTAATTTTTCTTCTTTCTTTTTTCTTTCCTTTTTCTTCCTTCCTTCCCTCCTCCTCTCCTCTCCTCTCCTCTCCTCTCCTCTCCTCTCCTCTCCTCTCCTCTCCTCTCCTCCTCCTCCTCCTCTCCTCTCCTCCTCCTCCTCTCCTCTCCTCCT
>NW_021604643.1:1359056-1362903 GCF_004785775.1 Grammomys surdaster | reverse complement strand
TCTTTCTTTCTTTCTTTCTTTCTTTCTTTCTTTCTTTCTTTCTTTCTGAGTTAATCTTATATTCATGTACTTTTCTGAAAGTATTTGTCATCTGTAGGAGTTTCCAGGTAGAAATTTTATGGTCACTTATGTCTATTATCATATCATTTGCAATTAACCATACTTTTACTTTACTTATTCCCTTCTAATTTTTATTCCTTTGATATCCTTCAGTTGTCTTATTGTTTTAGCTAAAACTTCCAAGTACTGTGTAGAATAGATATGGAAGGAGTGGACAACCTTGTCTTGTTTCTGATTTTAGTGCAATTGATTTGAAGTTCTCTTCATTTAATTTGATATTGGCTCTAGGCTTCTCATAGATTGCTCTTATCATGTTTATATATGTCCCTTGTGTCCCTAATCTCTCCAAGACTTTTATCATTATGTGGTATTGGATTTTGTCAAAGCTTTTAAGCATGAAATGAGATGGTCATGTGTTTTTCCTCCATTCCATTATATTTATATGGTAGATTGTATTTACTGATTTTCATGTGTTGAACCGTACCTTTATCTATGGGATGAAGCCTACATGATCTTTTCTATGAATTCTTGGATTTAGTTTGGAAGCATTTTATTAAGTATTTTTACTTTTATGTCCATACAAGAAATTGGTCTATAATTCTCTTTGTTTGTTCAGTCTTTATGTTATTTGGATATCAGGATAACTGTGGCCCCATAAAATGAATTGGGCAATGTTCTTTCTGTTTTTATTTGGTGAAATAATTTGAGGAGTATTGGCAATAATTCTCTTTGAAATTCTGTTAGAGAGTAGTTCAGTTTCTATGAGTTTGTTAGCTTTATAATGTTTCTGTTGTTATTGATACTCAGCTTTAATCTATAGTGATTTGATGGATGCAGGGAGTCATTTAAATTTTCTTGTACCTATTGAGCTTGCTTTATGTCTGCAAGTGTGGTCAATTTTAGGGAAAATTCCATGTCGATCTGAGAAGAAGGTATATTCTTATGTGTTTGGGTAAAATTTTCCATAAATATCTGTTAGATCCATTTGGTTCATAAAATCAGTTAGTGCGAGCATTTTTATGTTTCGTTTATGTCCAGATGACCTGTCCATTGGAGAGAGTGGGATACTGAAGTCTCTCACTATCAGTATGTGAGGGTTAATATGTGATTTAAGCTGATTGTTTCTTTTATAAAAGTGTGTGCCCTTGTGTTTGGACTGTAGGTGTTAAAAACTAAAATGTTGTCTTGGTGGATTTTTTTCTTTGATGAATACTAAATGTCTTTTCCCAACTCTTTTGATTAATTCTGATTTCAAATCTATTTTGCAAGCTAGATATTAAAGTGGCTACACCAGCTTGCTTCTTAGGTCCATCTGCTTGCGATATCTTGTTCCAATGATTTACCTTGAGGAAGTGTTTGTTTATGATGGTGAGGTATGTTTCTTGTATGAAGCAGAATGATTGCTTCTGCTTTTGTATCCATTCTGTTAATTAATATTTCCCCCTAAATTTGGGGAGGGGAAGGGACTTAGGACAATGGTAGAGATATCTATGAACAATGATTGTTAATTCCTGTTATTTTGTGGTCATTGTTGTTGTTTTTACTGTGAGATGTGTGTGTGTGTGTGTGTTTTACTTCTTTTGGTTTTGCTGCTGTGAGATTATTATTTCTTGTGTTTTCATAGGTGTAGCTAACTTCCTTTGTTTGGGTTTTCATACTAGTACCTGCTGCAAGTCTAGAGTTATAGATTAATATTGTTTAAATTTCACTTTGTAATGGAATATCTCATTTCTACATATATGGTGATTGAAGTTTGCTAGACTGATATCTGTTGTCTCTTAGAGAAATATATCACATCTGTTCAAGCCCTTCTTTCTCACTTTTAGGAGTTACCAATGAGAAGTCAGGCATAATTCTAATTATACTGGCCTTTAAATTATACTTGGTCTTTTTTCTTTGCAGATTTTAATATTCTTTCTTTTTTCTATTTCATTAGTATCTTGGTTATTATGTATTGGAGGACTCTTTCTTCTGGTCCTACCTATTTGACATGCTATAGGCTTGTATATTTATAGGCAACCCCTTCTTTAGGTTAGATAAAAATTTTTATATAATGTTGAAATTATTTTCTGAGCCTTTGAGCTGGTATTCTTCTCCTTGCTCAATCTCTTTTATTCTTAGGTTTGGGTCTTTTCATAGTGTTCCAGATTTACTGGATGTTTTGTGTCAGGAATTTGTTTAGATTTACCATTTTCTTTGACCAATCTCTTTCATTGTATCTTAAAAGCCTGAGATTTTCTTGCTTCCATCTCTTGCATTCTTTTGGTGGAGCTTGTCTGTATAGTTCCTGTTGACAGTTCTAAATTTTTCATTTCCAGAATTCCACTAGTTTGTGTTTTCTTTATTGGTTGTATTTACATCTTCAGGTCTTAAACAGTTTTGTATATTTTCTTCAACTCTTTGTTTTTCTTGGCTTACTTTCATGGATTTATTCATTTCTTCCAATTGTTTTTATGTTTTTCTGTCTTTCTTTGAGAGCTTTATTTCCCCTAGTTGTTGGAGTTCTCCTGGATTTCATTATAGGATTGTTTGTTTCCTTTGTAACAATCTCTATTATATTCATATAGTTAGTTTTAAGGTCTTTTCCCTGTGCTTCAACTATTTTAAAATATTCAGAACCTGCTGTGGTAGGCTAGCTAGGCTCTGGAGGAGACACGTGGCCTTATGTGTTATTGATTGTGTTTTTATGTTGCTAGCTAGGCATCTGAATTTGAGATCGTTATAGGTCTAGCTGCTGATTTGTGATTTTATCTTTGTTGGGTGGGTGTTTTATTCCTTGTTTTCTAATTTTTCTTTGGATTTTAGAGAGTGTGATAGCTATATGTTGTCTATTTTCCTGACCTGTTCAGATGGTGTGTTCATGGAGAATGTTTTTGGTTAAGAAGTTGGGGAAAATGGAAACCAGATGGAGCTGATCCATTTAGTATTAAGGGCAATCCTGAGAATTGAATCTGTGGAAACAGAAAGAGTAGAAAATATCTGCCATCAACCAACCTGGTCATTGTGGTCTGTGGTTGAGCAAGGGGAATCTGTCTGAGTTGGGGACTGGCAAACAGTGATGAGGGAGAAGAGGAATCCAGGTGAAAATGGTTTGTGGGATCCATAGGACAGAGTGAGGGGAGGCTATTGTTCATATTCTGTTGCAGTGCTGTGGGTGACTATCTTAGTCAATGTTCTATTCCTGTGAAGAGACACCATGACCGTGACAATTTTTTAAAATTAAAACATTTACTTGGGACTTGCATACAGTAAGTTTCATAGATTTAATTTACTATATCAAGATGAGGCACGTGGTGGCATGCAGGTAGACATGGTACAGGTAAGTAGCCAAGAGTTCGACATCCTGATCCATAAGAAGCAGGAAGAGAAAGATATTAGGATTGGTTTGGGCTTTTGAAACCTCAGAGCCCAACCCCAGTGACACTCTTCTCCCAACAATGCCACACCTCCCAATCCTTTCAAATACTGCCATTATAAAGTGATTAAGCCTATGAAGGCCATTCTTAGTCAAAGCATCATAATGGCATTTTTAATGTTCCCAAAGAAAATCTTGTCAATATAGATTTCCATGTACAGGGAAAATGCATTAAAACATAATGGCAAATAAAAGGCTTTTCAGGAAGAGGAAAACTTTTTGTCTTTAAGTTAGACACCTCCCTTTCAACATTAGCCATTAAAAAATGAAAATATAAGCCCAACACTGTCAGTATACTGCATTATGCTTATACCAATGGAGGATTTATATATATATATATATATATATATATGTATATAAATATATATATAT
>NW_021604643.1:1349029-1358956 GCF_004785775.1 Grammomys surdaster | reverse complement strand
CCCTCTCTCTCTCTCTCTCTCTCTCTCTCTCTCTGTGGGTGGGTGTATGTAACCCTGTCAGCTCATTCATGAGGAGATGAATCACTTGATAATATGATTAACAAATATTTAGACCAGATATTTCAGAAGAATATGTGCTTGTCTCCAAGCATAGAAATGATATCTTATAATATTTGTAATTTAAATGATATGAAATAAAATTGCAAGGCGATGCAATGTGATTCTATTTATATGAGTATAGAGTAGATATTAATTTGAATTATAACAGTAAGTAGATTAATAATTGTTTTTTTCAGCATTGCGCATCTTCAAAATGAGGCATTATTAACTGGGGAAAGGTGCAAAGAAATGACTGCAGTGACAGAGTACTAACTGAACATAGTGGTTACAAGGTTTCCAGGGGGCAAACCACAGTGGATTAGATGTACAAAATCAGAACATTTAGGATCCTGCCATTTGACCCTCAAGCTGAGTCCCTTTTACATGGATTGTCTTTTTCATTTAGACATTTGTTTGCAGTAGTTTTCACATAATGTGAAGTTTTGTATGGTCAAAATATATCAATCTTTTTCTTCACAGTTTTTGAGTCTCATTTCATGTTTGGAAAAGTTGTACATTTGCAGAAAGGCTATTTATGAGGCTGACTTAGGGAGACATATTCTGGCATCAAATAACCAAGAGGATTTTTTTTTACACAGAGGCAAGGTATTTGTCTTTTAATGACTATGTGCTTTAATCTATGAAACTTCATATTCTACTTTAGCGATAGATAGTGACAAATAAACTGTAGTTGTTGGGAGAAAATAAGTAATCACATGGAACATATGATTAACATAAGATACTTTATATAATCTTTATTAATAATTCTATGAGAAGCAATTATTGTAGTTTTATCACATTCACCTTGAGCGTCTCTTTCTACCTCCTTTTAGATAAACTACCAGCCCTCCTTCTATGATCTCTCTCTCTCTCTCTCTCTCTCTCTCTCTCTCTCTCTCTCTCTCTGTTAGGCCAATGTGTGATATAAATATATCCATGGATGTAAAAAGCCATTCACTAGGGACCATGTCCTTAAGTAGCCATGACTCTCCCTTACCCAGAAGTCATCAACTATCAATAGTTCCTCATTTAGGTGAGGAGGCCATTATCTTCTACCTTCTTTGTGCTGAAGTGCTGGCTGTCTTGATCTTAGGAAGGTAACCACAGCTGCTCTGGATGATGTGTTCAGTGGTCTTGCCATGTCCAGAAGACAGAGCTGCATCACTGTTCTGCCCCTTTATGACCTCAGGCTCTTAACAGTCTTCTGTTCCCTATTCCATGATAGTTCATGAGATTTGGGTGTATGTGTAGGATATGCATGTCCCATTTGTGGATCATCGCTCTACTACATTTATTCTCTACCCTGTGATTAGTTTTGAGTTTCTTTACTAACACTTGTCTTTGTGTAAAGAAACTTTTCTGATAAGGCCTGAGAGCCACCACTGATTTGGAAGCATAAAGGTATGAATTTAGAGAACACTTCAATACTATGTTCATTTAGCAAAATGATAGTAGAAGTTTATCTCAGGGCCCATGACCTCCCCAACCATAGGTTTCTTAGCCAGACTTACTGTACCAGGCATGCTTCTGTGAATCAAGTCTTAAATCCATTCAGAGAGTGCATGGTTACTCTCATGATATTCATGTCACTATTGCCCCTATGGGTATATTGTGGCATATTAGTCATTATTATTGTTCAGAGAGATCACAACTGGGTGAGATTATCAATAGCATTTTCCCCCTCAGTAGGTTCTGTACCATCTTTGTCAGTACCAACATGGCTTCTTCAAGTTCTGCAGAATTTGTGATATTATTAGCAATAAGGTCCCAACATCAAGTTGTGAACTGCTAAGATCACTGACTATAAAGTGTATTGCTTTGGAGAGTCTTCAAGATAGCCTTGCTCAACAAAATATAATTTACGTTATTATAAATTTTTAGAATATATTTTCATGTACCTAGAGCAAATAAGATCATTCAGTACATAAAGGCACTTGCTGCCAACTCTTAGGACCTAAGTTCCAATTCCAGGGCTAATATGGTAGAAAAATAAAACTAATTTGTGTATGTCATCTTCTGTGGCACATGGGTGCACCGAAATAAGTGCACACACATTCATGCGCACAGGTACACATATTCACGCACATGCATGCACACGTGTGTGCACACACACGTACAGAACACACACACACACACACACACATACAAGAAAGAGAGATAATAAAATGTCAAGACAAATGTAGATATTATAATAAATATTTATATACCCACTATTCGATTTTCAAGCCCTATTATGTTGTTTTTATTGCTATTCTTCTTCTTTTCCTAGTCTTCTATTATTCCTTGCCTTTTCACGTAAGTGTAAATGGTTGGTATTTTAAAATATTATTAAATAACCATTAGTTATTAGTATGACCTGGCCAGTCCCCCAGTAATTGAGGCAGAGTCCTATGTTTTTATTTTTTAAATTAGCTTTAGCACAATTATTTGGTGAATTACACCTAATCTATATTTCTATGCAGAAGACTATTAATTCCCTGGCTGCACTCCCTAAGTACTTGCTGTTTCATTCTTTCCAGGGTTATCTCTGCTCCATCTGTCCATCCTCAGGGAGCATTTCAGTTGGCCACATGCTCCTGGTCTATCATGTCTAATATAGACCTTCTAATCTCTCTATCTTCGTTCTCCTTCTTCCTCTTTCACTTTCTCCACTTTCTTCTGCTTTCTCTCTTCATCATCCCTACCTGTAACCCCCAGTCTAGTAACTGAAAACCCACCTACCTCTATTCTCCCTAGTAATTGGCTGTAGTCACTTTTATTTAACCAATAACTAAAATGGAGAGCAAAGTTTACACAGCATTACTTGGTGTATGTGAGAATTTGCTCTGATTATCAGGGGACAATCAGACCTTGGGGCCCAGATTTAACATTTGAATATGTTGCAGCACCAGAACAACACCTAACCTATGAGTTATGAAATTAAAAAAAAATGCACTGTCTATTCTCAATTTTTGAAGTTCTGGGAATCAAACACAGGACCTTCTGCATGCTAAATAAATATTTTACCAACTCTGAGACATCCCCAACTCCAATTTTGGGAAAACTTAATCTAATATTCATCTAAATACATTTCACATGCCTGAACTTTAAGAGTGCAGTAGGCATCTGAAATTTTAGCACTTGGGGCCAAAACATAGACAGAGGAACCTTAGAAACATCTGTATACTTTTAATACTGAGAATGTGTTTATTATTTGATTTTAAATTTACTAACATTAAGAAAATTGCTGTTAGAGAAGAGAATATAACAAGAATCTTGACAATTGAAAGATAGCACTCTAATGATACTCCATAAACAACAGAGACTGATGGAAGTTCAAATGTGCTAGAAAATATGTAACTTTTCAAGTAAGGAGTCAGTAGATTCTGTTTAAATGTACAAATTCAAGGAGTAATGTCTGTTTTTATTGCTTTTCATTAAACAGTAAGTATGAGAAAAATTATGAGATAGAGAAATAGTACTATATATTTTAACTTTAAAACAGCATTATTCACTACTGCCACACAAAACACTGAGGGACACATACATTGCTCCAATTATAGAAGTTATTGCCAGAATAGTTAGAAAAGCTATTCCACCAAAGGATGTAGGAGACATTTTAATTTATAACGTTTACTGTGATCTTCATTAGCTCCACTGTGAAACTTATTTATAAAGGCCAGTTTCATTTGAAGTTTAATCTGTAGTTCTGTGTACCACAAGTCAAACTTACCACTCAAGATTTGTCATGTGATTTTAAATTTTATTTATAACTGTTCTAATAAATTAGGACCTTAACAGGTAACTATGAAAAATATCTCTTTAATAATCAGACTTTGTATCATTGTAACCAAAATATACAAGGGACAATTTGAAGGAGAAAATCTTATTTTACTTGAAGTTTCAGAGAACTCAGTACACATCATAGTAAGAAGGATATGTTAGAGAAATTCACATCATGACAGACAAGAACAGAGTGAGATGACAAGCAACAAAGTACAACACACCTCCAAGGCCTTGTCCAGAGATCTATATCCCCCAGTAAAGCATATTCCATACCTCTTAAAACATTACAGGCACATAGGGGCCAATGTTTCTGCAGGTGACTATGTATTGGAGGGGATTCTCATATTGACAGTCCTTGCAGCTATTTCAGAAGATCCAATTTATATAGGTTCATTTTTTTTTTCTGTTAGGTTCAGTAGAAGTACTTTTTGTAGTATTTATCTGTCTAACTCTCTATCATATATATATGTGTATATATATATTATCATATATAATTTTATATATGTATATATAAAATATAGTCTCATTTCATTGTAGGTAATCTCCTGAAATAGCAGCAGCAGCAGTTATAGAATTCCTCCTCCTATTCTACTTCCCATTAAGCCTCCTCCTTCCCCTCCTCCTCCTTCCCCTCCTCCTCCTCCTCTTCCTTCTCCTCCTCCACCTCCTCTTCTTGGGTTACTTTTAAATTGTTTGACTTTGCTTGGAATATTTTAAATATTTCAGAAGACAAGTTCTTCAGCAGTTAAAAAAAATGGTTTTTCTTCCAAATCACAGTCATACATCTCCCAGGGGAGTCAGTAGTAACAACCTGTCGTGCCATGCTAGGCAACATCTTTTGATGGTCATCCATATGCCTTTCTTAGGTTGGTTCAATTCTCCAAAGTCGAGGCATTGAAGTTTCAAAGATGCCTTTGTAGTAATATCTTCATGATGAGACTTGATCCTCTGTGTAGATTACTTCCTTGGAAAGTAATTTTTCAGCTCTCAAAATATTTTCAACCCGACCCTCATGTTTTCAAGTTAATGTATATTCTGGCCTTTTATACACTGACTCAAAGTGATTCCCTCACCCAAACCCAATTCCCGACTTCATCATTTGCTGTTCTTCTCTCTTTTAATTGAAAATTCTTAAAATATCTACTTCTGTAATTTCATTTGTAGCTTCTTACAGTTTAGGAAAAAAAAACTCATTATATTTTAGGATGCATTGGTTGGTTATATTTTATTGATTTATTTGATCTGTCAGCTTGAGATATAACACAATCAGAAAAACAACTGACTGACAAGGAGCCAAGCAGTAACCATTATTGAGGGTTGATTTAAAATCCCTTGGAAGCCTCCCCTTAGAAGCATTGCAGGTGTGGCTGTTGTGTCACATGTGAGTCAGTAGGTGGCAGAGAGGAGAGAGGCTGTGTCTCCTATGCTCAGTGTTCCAACCTATAAACATCTGAATAATTAGTAGTTTAATGCTACCTGAAAACCATAACCCTGAGATGACCACCAGTTTGGTATCAGGGGACTGGAACAGGGGAATACCCTGAGATGATTAGTCCAGTTGTTCAGGCTTGAGATATCCCAGGACTAGGAACAAGCCTAAAACTAGAACTCTGCCTGGGACCTTTGGTCCCAGACAAGAGTGAGCCTGACACATACAACCCTCATAAGGGGCCACTTAGGCAGGCCATGAAAGAAACAATCCTGAAATGACAACAAGAATGGCATCATGAGGTCTAAATAGGTAGCTAGCTAGAGACAATCCACCAGTTGGGTGGCATGCAGGACTTGGTAGACCATGCCCATGTCAGAGATGACTCTTACCAGTACCACAGTGGGTGAGTGGGGCATAGCACTCCTGAGACCACTCCTGAAAGGAATCTAGACAGTCAAAGACTGCAGGAGCCACTAAGAGGAACATGTAAGTGGTGGAGAAATGGAAGAGAAAGATAGAATGTAGACACAATGAAGAGAGAGAGAGAAAGAGAGAGAGAGAGAGAGAGAGAGAGAGAGAGAGAGAGAGAGAGAGAGAGAGAACTGGAGACTCAAGAGTAGTAGAGAGCAGCCTGCTGTGAGTAGTTGTTGTTGCCACCTGGGACCATGGGTGGGGTCTGTCCTGTGCTGCTGCCATCAGGGGGCTCTTCTGGATCTGTGTCCCTGCAACAGCAGTGGTTTGTTACCACCAAAAGCCAGATGGATGTCCCTGGTCTTGGCTTTTGCCCAGGGACATGCTGATGTCTGAGAGTTGTGCGGAACGGTCCCCATGCCTCACCTGGGCATTGTGGAAGAGTTGTCCTAAAAAGCTTGAGAGCAGGAGAGATGACCCTGCCCCTTGCCAGCTGCAGAAATTGAGAGAAGGCTCTGTACCTTGCCTGGGCCCCTCAGTAGAGCTAACGTTGGTGTAGGGGGTATAAGCAAGTTGGCCCTGTAGGGTTGAACATGGGAGAGTTGGCCCCTCCACTTGACTGCTATGCTGCTGTGTGGTGATATGGGTAAGGGAGAGATGACCTCCCTTGCCCATTGCCACCAGTGGCATGCAGAAGAGTTGGCCCAGAGTTCATAAGACCAGGAGAGCTGACCCTGACCCTCACCTCGGGCAGCACTTGAGAGAACAGGCTCAGCATCTCATTTGGACAGCACAAATGGAGTTGGCCCTGGATGCAAGGGTATGAATATGGGAGAACTGGCCCTTGTCTTCTGGGCAGAGGCTCAGATGAAGGAAAGGTGTCTTTCTCCCCTCCCTCTTCCATCACCATTTATGGCAGGAAGGAGAGCTTGTCTAAGGGTAACTTGAGTGGGAGAACGGGCCATATCTCTTACAGGCTATATAACTCGGGAGAGTAGGTCTTTCTTGTACCTTGCCTGGGAAGTAGGGTAGATCTGACTCTGGTAGCAAGGGTTTCTTGTGATCTATCCTTAAGGGCATGAGCATGGGAGAGCTGGTGGGTTGACCAGCTCAGATAACTCTCAGACCCAGATTCAGGGCTTTGAATTGGATTACCACAACATCTACCCCACCAATAAACTGCTGGAGTGCATGAAGGGACAGGTCCTCGACAGATCCAAAACTATAGGTTCTTCATGATACAGGGCAACAACCAATTGTGTGAGAGGAGTCCCAGTGAAGATCCAGTATTGATAGTGTAGCAGAAGCCAGAGCCTTGTATCAGACCAATGAGTCATTGCAATGAGTGTGTAATGAGGGCAGAGCAGTGTGGACAAGAAAGAATACTGTGGGACACATGGTGACACACTACAGCTTCCACAGTAAGATTTTTCTCTGTTGGAGGAGAGGTTACAAGGGTGGAGGGCAGACATCAGGGAGGGAAAGATTAGTGGGATTGGGATGCATGATATGAAATTCACAAGGAACCAATAAAAAGTAAAAAGTAAAATAAAAAATAAAATTGCTTGGATTATGTTCCTTAGGAACCATGGGTTATCTTAGAAAAATAAAACTGACTCTACAGTTTTTGTTCAATTATATATATATATATATAACTAGATATATATATATATATATATATATATTTCAGTTATATATACAATAATCATAATATTAAATTATATATAGCATAATATAACAATGTATTTTTGTAAACATTACATATATTTACAGAATTCAATGCATCATAATTTAGAGTTAATTAAAATTTAATTTTAAAGTTTTTCTAGTTTCTTCCTTTAAAGGCTTTAAGGGCTTTTATTACCTTTGGAGTATAAAAGTCTAGAAGAAAGGTCAAGAAGCAAGTGGATCTATTGGCCGATTGTACTGTTTAAACTTGAAGAGAAATGCTGTCAAACTGTCTGGCACAAATTATAAGGGCTATTTTATTATTTTTATATACTTTTTGGCAAATTGTGACTTATCTTAACACTTCCATTCTGTTTGCCAGTGCATATTCAGTGTGTTTGGGCATATGCTCCCATTCCAGTGATCTTTTAACCTCTATTTATTCTACGTTCTCTACATCAGAGCCAGCAACTCGTGAGACTTGATGTTCCTTCTCACTTGCAGTTTGGGGGAAAGGAAAAAGGTCTGCCTGCACAGGGGATACTTCTAAAAACAGATGCAGTCATGTCGTTGGTGTTGTTAACTTAGTGGTTTAAGTCTCCTAGTGTAGAGGAAAACAATATACCAGAAATTTCCCTCTATCTGTTTTGTGAGATTGAAAAATCATGTTAGAAACAATTAGAAGGAAGAAAGGAAGAAAGGCAGGAAAGCAAACCATTCAGTGAACACCTGGTGATGGCCACTAATGTTGGTTTGAAACTTCGTCATAGAACTGAACTATATTATTATAGATGGTTGACATAGCAGCTCGTCAGGATTCTGTTTGCACAAGTATTATTGAGTCCCAGGTAGCATTGGCCATTGGCTGAGAGAAGATTTCTTTGAGTGTGTGTGTGTGTGTGTGTGTTTGTGTGTGTGTTTGCTGTTATTGGACTGTAGCTCTTGTGTAAAAAACCACTATTAGGTTTGAGGAATTTTTGATCTATCTATCTATCTATCTATCTATCTATCTATCTATCTATCTAGTTACTTTACATCAAGACCTCAGACTCCCTGTTTTCCTTCTCACTTCCCATTCTTCATTTTCTCCTCCTCAAGGCATCCCACTTAGGGGAAAGGGATCCAAAATCAGGCAACAGAGTTAGAAACAGTAACTGTTTCAGTTGTTAGGGAAGCCATATGACGACCACCTGAATACTTGCTATATATGTGTGGGGGCCCTAGGTCCAGCCATGCATGTTCTTAGGCTGGTGGTTCAGTCTCTGTGTGTCCCAAAGAGCCAAGGTTAGTTGATTCTGTAGGTTTTCTTGTGGTGGCCCTGATCCCTTGGCTCCCTCAATCCTTCTCCCAAGTCTCCACAAGATTCCCTGAGCTTTGTCTAATGTTTGGCTATGGGTTCCTGCATCTGTTTCCATCAGCTGCTAGATGAAGCCTCTCAGAGGACAGTTTTGCTAGACTCCTGTCTACAAGCATACACCTCCGACATCTATTTTCTTTTCTTTATTTATCACTCACCCTCCATTTTCCCCACTACCCCCTTCAAGTGACTTGTTCTCCTTTCTATTTCTCCTGCCTGTTTCTATTTCTTCTCCTGTCTTATTCTCCTGGTTCTGTATTTACTCCATGTTAGATATTCATGTCTAAAAATTTGGAGCTGGGAAATACAGAAGAAAATGAAAATGCAAGATTTGTCTTTATGTGTCT
The DNA here is from genome assembly GCF_004785775.1 of Grammomys surdaster. NCBI lineage: Eukaryota > Metazoa > Chordata > Mammalia > Rodentia > Muridae > Grammomys > Grammomys surdaster. Next base: position 1,349,877 of record NW_021604643.1, on the reverse strand, counting down.
GGGTTACCTCACTCAGTGTTATACTCTGTAGTTCTACCTATTAATTTGCAAAGTTCATGATTTCATCTTTTTTTTTCCCACAGCTGAACAGTATTCCGTAATATATGTACTAAATTTTCATTAGCCATTTGTTGGTTAGTTAAAGCACATTTAGGTTGTTTCTATTTTATAGCTGTTGTGGGTAGCACAGGAATGAATATTGCTGAACAAGTATCTAAGGGATAGGATGCTTAGAAAATCAACTGCTGGGGAGGATGTGCTAAAGAGTGAAGTCTTATTTTCCATTGGTGGCATTACATATAGGTCTATCTACTCTACAAATCAGAATGGAGCACCCTCAAAAAGCTCACAATAAGTCTGCCATCTGATTCCTTTTCATAGCACATAGTTCTTGTGATTATTTTAGTGTTGCTTATGTCCTTAAGTATGTCAATCATACTTAGATTCCATTTTTCATAACTGAGATATTTGAACTGACTACATTTCCTATTGTTCCTTTCTTCTTTTTTTTCATCTTGCTCTGCACTTTAATTTCTTTTTAATCATCAGTCCGTGGAAATTATACCAGCTCTGTAAGGTGAAGTCTCTCATTGAAGAAGCTCTGTCCTGTCACTGAAAGCAGGTCTGGGATCGACTTGTATGTAGGAATTCAGCAGAGTAGAGGCTAAACTGTAGCTTTTAGAATTTGTCTTTAGCTCTGGTGTGTTCCACTTTTTAGAAGTGGTCTTTTTGAGCCCACAATATGTGGTAGTGTGTTGAAGTGGCCTTTATTCTTGAATGTAGTTTTATCTTCTTTTTTCTTCTCTCTCTCTCTCTCTCTCTCTCTCTCTCTCTCTCTCTCTCTCTCT
>NW_021604643.1:1315686-1349019 GCF_004785775.1 Grammomys surdaster | reverse complement strand
CTCTCTCTCTCTCTCTCTCTCTCTCTCTCTCTCTCTCTCTCTCTCTCGTGAAACTGTTGAAAATTATCTTTGAATTTCCAAATCTTGCCCGTTTGGCTTCTTCACTTCATTCTTTAAGCAGTTAAGGATTCAGCAGATACTCCAGTGAAACAATGCACACTGTGAGCGTCCTTTCTCCTTCCTCGGTTCCCTTTTGAATCTTTTATGTATCCGCATCCTAACTCCAGTGAAAGCCCTGAAGTAATGCCACCTGCTCAGCCCTGTGAGAATTTCAATTGCTCTTCTGGGCTTTCTGCCTCTTAGCAATGTTCTGTTTCTCAGACTCTCAGACTTTCACCTCTTCCAAAAATATAGACATGCCTTGAGCAGGAGAGTAGCTCCTGGGACATTTCCACTCACCTCTGTGCTAGTTCATTTACTCTTAACCTTTACCTGTAACAGCTGCTCTCCTGAGCATGCTTCTGATGATCAAAAGCAGGATTATTATTATTTTTCACTTCAGATTTTAAAAACAGTTTTAGTGGGTATATTATTCCACCAAAACCTAAAGTACTTCATCTGGAGTCATACATTTAAGATTAATATTATGTACAAAATCTTTGCTTCAAGACTTAGTCAATGAATATAGTTAATAAAAGTTAAAATATTTATATTTTCCCTGATGGGAAAATTGTGGCTGTACACAATATATTTAAAAACTCAATTCTGAATGAGTATTATGCTTTAGCTGATGTCATGATTGCTGTACTTATATACTATATATTCTGTACATTATATTTATTAGATAATAAAAGACAACACGAAGTGTTTTACATGGCAATGCTTACAACTTTTTAAGAAGTAGGAAACTGACCTTTAAAATTAGCACAGAAAATTTCTTGGCATACACTTTAAAAAGTAAATTATTATTTTAGTTGAGGCAGCAGGGAATTATTGCTAAGTGGGCAGTAATCTGTCCCTTAACATGTTTTTATAAATAAAGTTTTCCTAAAACATACACACATATGTTTTAAATATATGTTTAAAATATGTTTAAAAATATTGTATCTGCAGCAACAGAAAAGTTAAAATAGAATTTCTTATGTGATCTGCAACTTTAAACATATTCATTAAAATATTGATTTATAGAAATACTTTGGAAACACCCCTTTTTTCCTAGTTTTGACACTGAGTTATACTTTTATTCTTTTACTTATTAGTTTGGCTGGTAGAAGATTCTAAGTGTCCTCAGGCTTACAGCCATAGTTTCTCTGACTCTTTTAGATCTGTTGTTATGGCCTTTTCAGCTTTGAGGTCTGCTTCTCTGAGATCAGCCTTCCGTTCTTGCTGTTGGTCATACTGACTGTTCTTCAAGTTTTATTTTCTCTTGGCCACTGGCATAATTTTCTGTCTCCCATGTGGAATTTTTGTGCTTTTTGTCATACCGTTTCTTATCCTGGACAAAATTTTATCTGACTATCTAGTCACTGCAAAAAAGAAGCGTTTTCCAATTTGTCAGTTTTGAAGGCAGGAGATGCCATGGTGGGGGGGGCAAACACTCACAGCTGGATGTGCCCCTTGATGCATTTACTTCTCAAGGATCTTCCCTTAGGAAAGATAAGGTCAAGGGCCCAGCAGAGTATTCTTGGGAATCACTGGACTCAAAACAGATAACTACAGTCTTTAAGTGTTTGTCAGCTTTGATTTCTCAAGGAAGACAGCTTTTCTGAAAAACATCTATTCTTGTTACGTATTTTCCCTTCAAATCTCAGTTTTATATTGAGAAGTCAATGTGATCCTTGAGAAGGTGCAGTATGAATTCTTATCATGGTACAATCCATGTTTTATACCCACCTAAATTTCCTTAAATGACATAAAAATTTGTGGATGAATAAAGTACTGAGTCCTTAAAACCAAAGGCAAGAAACTCATTTTCTTCTTCAAAAATAATTTTGGAGAATTCTATCCACAGTGTATAATGGTTTTGATTGTGTCTACTCTGGATTACCTCCCCCAAATTCCTCCCATACACCACTCACCATTATTTCTTTACAACTTCACAATTCTCTTTATAATTCTTTGAAATTTATTGAATTGCTTGTGCTTCCAGTGTATGCATGGGTGTATGACCACTTTCTGGAGCACTGGTAGCCTCCGAGGCACAATATTCTGGAAGAAAACTGCATCTCACTTTCCAGATAGCTATCAGTTATCAATAGGGTAGGGCTTCATGTCTACCTCCCACTTTCATTCTGGGACCCACTCTGCTTGATCTCCTGCAGGACTGTACATGCTGTCACAACGTTTTATGAACTAATATGTGAAACTTTCCATATTTGCCAATAAAACATTCTGCTGTAGTCATCTGCTGCATTTGGCTCTTAAAATTTTGCTTATTCTCTGTATTTATCTACACACCTTTGGAGGATGGATGTGATAAACACGTGATATTTAGGGCTTTTAGGCCTTAACACTCTAGTCTCTTATTCTCTGTATCTTGTCCAGTTATGAGATTCTGTATTATTTATTATCTTGCAAACGGAAGTTTCTCTGATGTAGTCTGGGGATCTACTTATCTCTGGATGTAACAATATGTCATTAGGAGCTGGTTAATACTATATGTACTTAGGAAAATAATAATAGTAGACTCTCCTAGGGCCTACTATATACCCAGCCTCAGGCCCTTGGCTCTGTAAACAATGAAAGGCATGAGTTCTATTTTGGAGAGTAGGCCTTAAATCCAATCAGAAGCTAGGTGGTTACTCCTATAACATTCATGTCACATATTGTCCCAGTGAGCTGCTAAATAAACAGCTCATATTGTAGCACATAGAAGTCACAGCAGAGTATGACTTATAATTACTCTTCTCTTAGTATATTTCACTACTGTGAAAGCTATCCATGATGCCTCCAGGTGAGGACCAGTTTGATTTCTTATGTTCTTTTACTCATTAATTTTCTGTCTTTAGCAATAGGGGCTTACTATTGAGTTCTGGAGTATAACCAAGAGTAAATGTCAATACCTTATAATGCTTGGGGTACTTTGGGATACCACTGGGAAAAATAGGTGACCCATTCCTGGCATTGAGCTTTTAATCTGTTAACCTATTAACCTATGGTGCCTCAAAGAGAAATTGTCTCATTGTTGTGAAGTAACTATGTTTAAATCCTTTATATCTATCAATATTTTAGAACGCTTCTAAAGTAGTAGGTTTCCATTTGGCCTTTTCAGTAGTAGTTTGTCAGAACATAGTCATAGATTGAGCAATAGTGAGCAATGCCTTGGGGACTATGAGAGAGGCTCTAGGAAAACAGGCAGAGTGCCTTTTACCACAAGTGCATTTTGTTTCCCAGATTGTTCTTAGACATGATTTTTCATGACTCCTGTGACAAACATTTACATTCAATTTATAAGATATGTTTATTCTTCTTAGATGCCAAATTATAGCTATAAAACCCAACCTGGTCAATATATCCTGAATCTGAATATGACCTTCTGCCTTTCTTTCATGTCTAGAGTATGTGCTGGGAAATTGTGTTTAAATTGGTCTGTCCTGAAAAAGTCCTAGGAAGGGCCTGAGCTATTAATATGTGTGCTTCTTGGCCTTTAGTTATGTTTTCTGATCATAATTTTTTGAACTCAAACAACCTTCCTTGAATCATTGTTTTCTTTGTTATATTTGTATATAAAAGTACACTGAGACTAAAGTCTACTTCACCAGGCTGTAGTCCAACCCTGTGATGGTTTGTAAATGCTTGGACCATGGAGTGGCACTCTCAGGAGGTGTGATCTTATTGGAGTAGGTGTGTCACTGTGGGTGAGGGCTTAAGGCCCTTATACTAGCTGCCTGGAGGCCAGTAGTCTACTAGCAGCCTTCAAAGGAAGGTGTAGAACTCTCAACTCTGCTTGTACCGTGCATGTCTGGATGCTGCTATGCTCCTGCCTTGATGATAATGGACTGAAACTCTCAACCTGTAAGCCAGTCCCCATTAAATGTTATTTTTATAAGAGTTTTATAAGAGTTCATGGTGTCTGTTCACAGCAGTAAAACCCTAACTAAAACAGAAGTTGATATCAGGGACTGGGTTATTGCTATGATAGGCCTGATCATTTTTTGGAAGACTGTGGATTTGGGGATGTTGGATTTGGAAAGCAATGGAATGCTTTAAATGGGGATTAACGGGCTCTCCTAGTAGGAATGTGAAAGACTTTGTAACTGAGAGTGATTTGAATTGTGCAGATCTGGCTCAAGATGTTTCAGTGGAGAATTTTAATATGTGGCTTAGAGACTGTTTTTGTGGTATTTTGGTGAAGAATGTGATTATCTTTGCCCTTGTCTGAAGACTCTGCCTGAGGATAAGGTGAAGAGACTCAGATTAATTGCATTGACAAAGGAAGTCTCAGAAATGCCCATCATAGAATTTGTTCTCTGGTTGAGTGTCATAAAGATTATTTTAAACAAGCATAGCAAGCTGAGAAAGGAAAAATATAAAATGTATGGTTAAAGTAATAATAAAGGGGCACCAGGAAATAAAAGTGGAGATGAATCCTATGTTCAAGGAAATAAAGAGATTAAGGGAGTGGTGATCTCCGGGGAAGATACCATTCAGCTACAATCCAGAAATGGAGGGCACACTTGTGATCTAAATCTTGAGGCCGGAAGACACAGGCTTTGATTCAGATCTTGAGAAACAGTGGCTGTAAAAAACTTAGGGCCAGGCATTAGCTGGACCTAAGAAATTAGCAGTGATTAAGAGACCAGCATCACTGAGGTGAAATCTTCTGGGAAGTGTTTTCTGAGAGCTCAAAAAGCTGTTTCAGAGATAGCCAAGGTTGTACCTCATGCTACAGCTCTAGTTGGTAATATGTAAGAGGCACACAGGTGGTACTGGTTTTGAAGGTTTTAAGGGGACATGGAAAGCAGCCAAGGCTTGGCACTGTCAGAGGTCAGGGAATGTCATTGGTAAAGGTGCAGTCTCAGTTGCAGTTGATGGCCCAGGCATGCAAAGAAGTTGAGGTTTGGCACCATGAAGAGAGCCTATAAGAGGCTATTGATGAAGCCTAGTTATATCAGAAGACTCCAGTATATTGGATATATCAGTACCATAGAATGATCACCAAGAACAGCAGCAGAAGTGGAGTGGAATCAACCAGAGCCTAGAGTGCTACAGAGGGCAGAGCTGGAGATGTGACCCAAGCCCTTTGGAGGAGCCTAGAAGACCATGTGTGGATCCCAGATATTGGAACATGATGCAATAATGTTGAAAGTATCTTTGAGATACCAAGATGTTCAAGATGCCAGAGCCATGGGATATGTGCTGAGGAAAGCTGCTAACATGGAGTGGAACCAGCCCAGGAGAAAGAAGTTTGTTGTTGTCAACAAAGATGAAAAAGTAGTTGAAGATCTGAAGACTGCTTTGACATCAGACACGGAGATGCAGAGTCTAGAGTTTGTCCAGCTGTTTTCCTAACTTGCTTTGGGGATTACAGTTAAAAGATTGGATGAATCTCAGAAGAGACTTTGAACTTTGGACTTTTAACATTGTTGAGACTGCTATAGACTATGGGGACTTTGGAAGTTGGACTAAATGTACTCTTTTATTTTGCTATGGCTAGGTATGCCTCCCATATACTCATGTGCTGGAACTAGCCTATGGGGCCAAAGAGTGGAATTTGATGGTTTGTAAATGCTTGGCCCTGGAAGTGGCACTATTAGGAGACGTGGCCTTATTGGAGTAGGTGTGGCCTTCTTGGAGGAAGTGTGTCACTGTGGGAGTTGGCTTTGAGACCATCCTCCTAGCTGCATGGGAGTCAGTCTGCTTCATGGCTTCCTTCGGATGAAGGTGTAGAGCTCTCAGGACTTCCTGTGCCATGCCTTCTTGAATGCTGCTATGCTCACACTTAGATGATACTGGATTCAACCACTGAACCTGTAAGCAGCCCCAACAATGAATGGTTGTTTACCTTATACTCTATACATGTTAACATTTATGTTTTTAATCTTGGTCATTCTGACTGGCGTATAAAAAAATCTAAAGAGTTTTAATTTGTTTTTCCTTGATGACTGAAGATGTTAATCTTTGAAAAAATTTTTTAGACATTTGTTTTTCCTCTTTTGAGAACTCTCTATCAAGATTCATGTTCCAACTTAAACTTATGTTGTTTACGTAACCAGTATTATTTTTTGTTTTTATTTTTTCTGGAGATTCTTTGTCAGGTGTATAACTGGTAAAAAAACTTTTTCTGTTTCTGCCTTATCCTTTAATATATGCTGCATTTTTCTACTGTACAGAAGCTTTTCAATTTCACCAGGTCTCATTATTTAATATTGGTTTTAATGCCTGGGCTACTAGTATCTTAAAGGTATTAGGTCTTTAGTTGAAGTTCTTGATCGTTTCTTGTTGTTTTGTGTAGTGTGAGAGACAAGGACTAGCTTCATTCTTTTACATGTACGTATCTGTCAAGAACAAAACTATTTGTGTAAGATCCTGTCTTATCTCCAATATATGTATATCTCACCTCTTTGTGAAAAATCATGGAGCTATAGGAATTGAGCTCATATTTTGAAGACCACAAATTCCTCAGTTCTCTCCCATTCATCCATGTATCTGGTTTGGTTTTGTTTGTTTGTTTTCATTTGCTTTATTTTTCCAAGCACTTTGCTGTTTTAATTACTACAGCTTTTTAATATGTATTAAAACTTGAGATGTCCGCGAGGTCAATTTGATTTATGGTATAATTTAACTCTAATATTTCTCTGTTTTGTTTTTATCTGGATGATTTTTTTCATGGATCAGTTGGGCTATTAAAGTCAACTACTGTCACTGTGGTGGGATCTGTCTGGGTCTTTATATCTAATAGCAATAAAGGGTGCATCAGGTTTTGATACATCTATGTTTAGAATTTTAATGTCCTGAGGGGAAACCAGGAAAAAGGACAACACTTATATAAACAAATAAGATATCCAATAAAAAATTGGAAAAAAGAAAATAATTCACTCAATTGTTAAAATAAAAGAATTTTAATATCCTTTTCATACATTGTTCATTTAATGAGTATGAAATGGTCCTTTTTACCTCTTTTAACTTGTTCGAATTCAACTTTGTCAGATGTTGTATTAGCCAGTTTCTATGCCTGCTGTCTTTTAGTTCCGTTTTCTTAGAATGTCTTTTTCTATTCCTTTATCCTAAGGTAATGTCTATCATTGATAATGAAGTATGTCTCTAGGTAGTACAAAGAAAGACAGAAACTGTTTTCTTATCTCATCTCCCAGTCTCTGTCTTTTGGGAGGACATTGATTTTTTTTTAAAAAAAATTAATAGTTATTATTGAAAGCTATGCACTAATTCCTGTTGCTTTGTTGATTTTTTTTGTGTGTGTTTTCTTAGATATTTTGGAATAAAGTGTCCTGGCATTGTTTGTTTAGTCCCTGTAACATCATAGGTATCTTTATCCTTCCTCTATTGCTAATGTGTTCTTCTAGTATTCTCTGAGTTCCCTTAATATATTTTTTTTAATCAAGGAAAGAGTTATTTCATCTTCAATTTAATGGCTGATTTGGTGGGTATAATAATAGAGGTTGATATTTCCTGTCTTTCAGAATTTGGAATATATCTTTCCAGACCCTTTTGCTTGAAAAGTTTCTGACAATACACTAGATGTTGTTCTGAGGGTCTTGGCTTTATAGGTCACCTGAACTTTATCTCTTGCATCTAACAATAGCCTTTATTTATTTGATGCTTTTTTTTTTTTTTTTTGGTTTTTCGAGACAAGGTTTCTCTGTGTATCCCTGGCTGTCCTGGAACTCACTCTGTAGACCAGGCTTGCCTCGAACTCAGAAATCCGCCTGCCTCTGCCTCCCAAGAGCTGGGATTAAAGGTGTGCACCACCACCGCCCGGCTATTTGATGCTTTTATATATTAGCTATAATATGTTCATGGGAGTTTATTTTATGGCACCATGTGTTTCGTGTTCTCCAAGCCTCTAGAACACAAATGGGCGTCTCTTTCTCTAGTTTGAGAAATTTTCTTTGAAGATTTTATTGAAAATATTTTCTATGTCTTATCTATAATGTAGAGGAATTTTCATCATCCAACATGGCTGCTTTGATCATATCCAAAGAACTTTTACATCTATGTGATCTGGCTGGAATGCAAACATTCTCTTAGTACACACCTTTAATCCCATTATCTCTCTCTGGAATCCTTTAGTACAACCCTAAACAATGATGTCTAATAGAGGCTCATATGGAGTTACAAATCAGAGAAAGATTTGACAGACTGAATTAGAGATAGGATATGTTAAACTCTCATGAGAAAGGCTATTTAATAGGAGTACAGCAATGCAGTAAGTTGAGTCAGTCAGTTGGGACTTGAGTCTGTGAGTTGAGAGTCAGTGCAGTGAGTGCAGTGTAATTGAGTTGATTCTTGAGTTCATGCAGTTCAGTGTAGTTCAGCAGAATCAGTTGAAGCTAGAGAATAAGAAGGATCCAGAAAATTAGAATAAATTGCCAGAGTTAGTGAAGCCAAGCAGAACAATTCAGAGAGAAGCTGAGAGAAGCCAGATAGTGAGCTTGGAGAGGAGTTTGAGCCAGAACAGCTTAGTTGAACCAACTAGCCAGAGTCCAGAAAGAGATGGAAAGGGTGAGCTTATTCTACAGTAAGCTTCTGAGATAAAAATTATGTCTGATGAATAAGTTACTTTTACACTATAACATTCTTATATGACCCTAACTTGAAGGTTAGTTCTTTTCTGCCTTAAGAAAGCTCTAAACAAAGGTTGGGTATGGGGGATCTTAGGGATCTTGTGTAGTCAGGGGATTGTGGGGGTGTTTGGCCCCTCATAGTCCTTGAATTGTCAGGCTGGGGTCTGTGCTACTTGTGGGAAATGCATGGCTCAGCAATGTCCTAATATTGCATGGCCTGAAGGGGGGTCACTGGCATTGTGCTACTTACTGTCTGTGTTGGGTGTGTGTCTCTGCACAGTTTTCACATGGCTGGTCTTGGTGGGCAGGTAAGGTTATCTGTGATGTGTAAGGCTGTCTTCAGGTGATGCGAGCTGGTGTCAATAGGTGCTCAGGAGTACCTGTGTAAAGTACACAACATTTAAAAAAATCAGAAATATAATTTTTAATAAGATAGTTTTATTAGGTAAAATAACATTATATTAATTGGGTTAAAATAGAATAACTTTATCAATAAACCATTTTATTAACACAATATTTTAGCTACTTTCTTATTAAAGTTATAAAATACTGGGACAAATCACCTTAACTGTAACTTATAGTTCTGGAGTGATACAGTTCCTTATGGTAAGGAAGACATCACAGATAAAGATCATAAAGCTGCAGGGTTTCTTTGAGTTTCCACATACTACAGATCACACAGTTTTCCCAAATAATGGTAGCAGCTGGAGACAAGTTTTTCAAACATATAAACCTATGGGAGAATCTTTACACTCAAGCCATAATGCAGTGACCCATGGTCTGATGGATTCTCCACTATAAAGCTATGAGGACAGATTACTGTGTTGTCTGGATTTAAATTTTTTGTCCAGTTTGTTGAGTCTTCTGTCTAAGATAGTGAACCTACCTTATGAGGTTATGAGCGTATCTCCTTATGTTGAGAACATTGGCAACAAAAAAAATCTCAGCTATGACTCTGCAACAAAAATATGTACAGGAAATATTGCCAAGAAAAAATAAGAAGAAAGAAAGTCTATACCTTCAGGCATGAAAGAGGATGCACTGATGACAATGCCTCAACTCACAGGAATTCAGTACAGATATGTATTTCACAGTGATTCTAAGTATTGGCGTGACTCCTTTCATAGAGAACCCTACACTAACTCTATTATAGAGTCTCAAATATGCCCATCAGAGCTCCTAGAAGACACAGGTTATGTTAAGGAAAATTTTCTCTTCCTTTTACCAGATGTGGAAGACCTAAAGTTTGAACTTAAACTTGGACTCTTGCTATGACCTCAAAACTATTGTTTTATTCACATTCTACTTTATGTTCTCACTTAGGGGCAATCATTTGAATGGAAAGTGGTATATAGCTTAAAACAGCTATTGGTAGTTTTTAGGGAAAAGGGATCTAAGTATGGATAGAAAAATCTTTTTAGCTCGCTTCCATTTTTGAAAGATAAATGGGGAGCCTAAATCTTTGACCAACTTCAATTATGTTTCCATTTAGCTCCTGCAATCAAGGTTGACTTGTGTGTAACTACAGAAAATTGTTTATGTCCAGAATCAGGGTGTTAGCTTGTAATTGGGAGATTTTAGAGTAGCGTTTCCACTTGATAACTACAGGCTAGCATTAAAATGATTGATTTCATTCATTGATTTATTTGATATGTGGGCATTCCTGTAGTGTGAGTTTTCACTTTTAAAATGCACATGGTTCATCGATTAGGCCCTTCTCTTGCATTGCAGTAATGGGATTTGGAGCATGTATTTTTCCAAAGGCTTTTTCCTGATTAGGGATAATAGAACCTATTAGCTTTCCTGAAACAAGGTACGAGTTACTGAATGCTTTTCTGGGTTTGGGTACAGTGTGTTATGTGCACTGTCAGTCTTATCATTAAAATGTCTCTTTCACTTGGTATCAGTGAATATCAAGTTATTTTGATATCTCTACTGTTAAAGTTGGGAGCAGATATATAATCAGAGGACTCTTCAAGTTTTAACACTAGGAAAAATAGAGCAAGCTCCCATTGGTATTTTACATAGTTTGTGAGCCACTTTGAAGCTTCTTTTCAATCATCGGTGTAGACTTGTCATTTAAGTAATGAGTCCTTTTATGCTCAACACTCTGATTTACATATATATACATATGTGTGTATATGTGTGTATCTCACATATATCATATCATATATCATATATATTCACACAAACATATCATCATTCATATATATATAAAAATATATATATATATATATATATTACAACATAGGTGATTTGGTGCAGAAAGAAATATGTAGGTACTCAGTATTTTTCTTTAAAGTTCTAGATAAAATCTTTTGGAAAATAAGATTTCTACTATGTTGTACAGATTTCTAGAACCTATAATTCTGTAGCAAACAATTCTTTGTACTTATGGTGAATTAGGCTGTGTTCTCTCCTCGCCAATACATTTATAATCCAGTCCAAGTACTTTGTAATATGACTTATTTAGAAAAAAGGGCCTCAGCAAATGTTATTTAATTAAATAGTTAGAAACCCAATAGTTCTGGATTTCAGAAGACTCATAAAACCGCATCTCAGAGTATTCCTAAAGAAAAAAAAGGATATTGATAAAAATGTACAAAACCCTTGTGCCAACCGAGGCCAGGTTTTAGCTGTGCTTCCATTGCCAGGAGGCCTAGTGTGAAGGCCAGGGTCAGCAGACATTGGCCAGGGAGAATTGTCTCAGAGATTTCACCAACAGTGTGGTTCTGCCATCACATTCAGTGGGGCTGCTTCCAAGTTTCCAGAACAGTCCAGGAATACATTCTACACCAGTAAGCTACCTGGTTTTGGGTAATTTATTGCAGCAACTGAAAGTAACATAGTACTCATATGGGAGTTCATGTGAATAGCTGGTCGGCCTTAATATTGTCCCTTATGCCACAGAGATGCCTCTGCCAGAAAGTTTTCCTTTTCTTGTTTTGAAAACACCTACTTTTGTGATAGGGTTAAATCACTCACTCAGTATGATATTTTCTTGTTCCATCCATCTGCCTAAGAATTTCATGAAATCATAGTTTTTAATAGCTGAATAGTGCTCCATTGTTTAAAAGACTGAAGGAGCTGAAGGGGTTTGCAAGCCCATAGGAAGAGCAACACTATCAACACCCCACCCCCTGAGCTCCCAGGAACTAAACCACCAACTGAAAAGTACACATGGAGCAACCCATGGCCTCAGCCACATATGTAGCAGAGGATGGCCTTGTCTTGGCAGGCATCAATGGGAGGAGAGGTCTTGTCCTGTGAAGGATTGAAGCCACAGTGTAGGGGAATGAATGCAAGGGTGGGGAGGTGGGAGTGGGTGAGTGGGTGGGGGAACATCCTCATAGAAGTAGGAGAGGAGGAGTGGGATAGGAAATTTCTGGAGGGGAAACCGGGAAAGGGGATAACATTTGAAATGCAAATAAAGAAAATATTCAAGAAAAGGAAAGACTTCCGGTTTGGGACCGAGCCTAGAGCAGGTCGCAGGCAGCAGCTCCATACCCAAACGCAGAAAACCAAGAAAAACAGGGACTCCCAGGAGCTTGAACTCACGCAGCATCCCAGGTAAGGAAAAAGCAGCACTCACCCCAAACAGGGAGCAACAGGGACCCACTGGGACCCAGGAATTCGCTCCTGGCCTGGAGCGGGCTCCATCCGGTCTGGGCCCGAGCACTCGCGGATCCCTGGAGGCAGCTCTGCACCCAATCTCGCAGACTCCAGAGGAAGCGGGGCTCGCAGGACCTCTGTGCCAAGCAGGGTCTTGGGCTAGGAGGTGGCAGTGCTTGCCCCCGAACAGGGAGCGGCTGGGACCCACTGGGACCCAGGAGTTCACTCCAGGGCCCGGAGCGTGGGTTCCTTCCGGTCTGTGCCAGAGCAGATCCCAGGAGTCAGCTCTGCACCCAATCTCACAGAACCTAGAAGGAGCGGGGCTCTCCGTGGCTCAAGCTAGCTCAAGCAGTTTCTTAGGCTAGGAGGTGGCAGTGCTCGCCCCCAATCAGGGAGCAACTGGGACCCACTGGGACCCACTGGGACTCATTGGGATCCAGGAATCCGCTCCTGACCCGGAGCCCCGGCCCCTTCCGGTTCCACCTGAGCACCGAGCACATCTTGGGCCTCATCTCTAACTCAAGCAGCAAAACCCATCCCAAACAGTTCTGACACAACCTAGATAATAGGAAAGACAGGCCCCAGTCAGAGACAGCACTGATAGCACAAAGGTGATCCAGATGGCGAAAGGCAAGCGCAAGAACACAAGCACCAGCAACCCAAGGTACTTGCCATTATCAGAATCTAGTTCTCCCACATTAGAAAGTCCTGAACTCCCCATATCACCAGGAAAACAAGAACCAGATCTAAAATCATTTCTAATGATGATGCTAGAGGACTACAAGAAGGAAGTAAATAACACTATCAAAAAACTTGAGGAGAACACAGGAAAACAGGATGAAGTCCTTAAAGAAACACAAAAATCCTTTAAAGAATTACAAGAAAACACAAACAAACAGATGAAGGAATTGAACAAAACCATCCAGGACATAAAAATGGAAGTGGAAACAATAAAGAAATCACAAAGGGAGACTATCCTGGAGATAGAAAACCTAAAAAAGAAATCAGGAGTCATAGACACAAGCATCACCAACAGAATATAAGAGATAGAAGAAAGAATCTCAGGTGCAGAAGATACCTTAGAAAATATTGACACAACTATCAAAGAAAATGCAAAATGCAAAAAGTTGCTATCTCAAAATATCCAGGAAATCCAGGACGCAATGAGAAGACCAAACCTAAGGATAATAGGTATAGATGAGAGTGAAGATTCCCAACTTAAAGGGCCAGTAAATATCTTCAACAAAATTATTGAGGAAAACTTCCCTAACCTAAGGAATGAGATGCCCATAATCACACAAGAAGCCTACAGAACGCCAAACAGACTAGATCAAAAAAGAAATACCTCCCGTCACATAATAATCAAGACTCAAAATGTACAAAACAAAGACAGAATTTTAAAAGCAGTAAGGGAAAAAGGCCAAATAACATATAAAGGCAAACCTATCAGAATTACACCTGACTTCTCACCAGATACTATAAAAGCCAGAAGATCCTGGACAAATATCATACAAACCCTAAGAGAACATAAATGCCAGCCCAAGCTACTTTACCCAGCAAAACTCTCAATTACCATAGACGGTGAAACTAAGATATTCCATGACAAAACTGAATTTACACAGTATCTTCCCACAAATCCAGCTTTACAAAGGATAATAGCAGGAAAGCTCCAATACAAGGAGGGCAATCATACCCCAGAAAGAGCAAGAAAATAATCCTTTTCCATCAAACCCAAAAGAAGATAACCACACAAACGATGTCTCCACTATTAGCAAAAATGACAGGAAGCAAGAACACCCTCTCCTTAATATCTCGTAACATCAATGGACTCAATTCCCCAACAAAAAGGCATAGGCTAACGGACTGGATACGCAAACAGGACCCAGCTTTTTCCTGCTTACAGGAAACCCACCTCAGTGACAAAGACAGACACTACCTTAGAGTAAAAGGTTGGAAAACAATTTTTCAAGCAAATGGCACTAAGAAACAAGCGGGAGTAGCCATTCTAATATCGAATAAAATCAACTTTCAACTTAAAACTATCAAAAAGGATAAGGAAGGGCATTTCATACTTGTCAAAGGAAAAGTCAACCAACATGAACTCTCAATTCTGAATATCTATGCGCCAAATACAAGAGCATTGAATTTCATAAAAGAAACCTTACTGAAGCTCAAAACACACATTGCACCTCACATAATAATAGTGGGAGACTTCAACACCCCACTCTCAGCAATGGATAAATCATGGAAACAGAAACTAAATAGAGATACAGTAAAACTAACAGAAGTTATGAACCAAATGGACTTAACAGATATCTATAGAACATTTCACCCTAAAGCAAAAGAATATACCTTTTTCTCAGCACCTCATGGTACCTTCTCCAAAATAGACCATATAATTGGGCACAAGACAGGCCTCAACAGATATAAGAAAATTGAAATAATTCCCTGCATCCTATCAGATCACCATGGTCTAAGGCTGGTCTTCAAAAATGACAAAGAGAATGGAAAGCCCACATTTACATGGAAACTGAACAACACCCTACTCCTTGATAATCAGGTAAGGGAAGAAATAAAGAAAGAAATTAAAAACTTTTTAGAATTTAATGAAAATGATGACACATCATACCAAAATTTATGGGATACAATGAAAGCAGTGCTAAGAGGAACATTCATAGCTCTAAGTGCCTACAAAAAGAAACTGGAGGGAGCATACACTAACAGCTTGACAGAGCACCTGAAAGACCTAGAACAAAAAGAAGCTAATACACCCAAGAGGAGTAGAAGGCAGGAAATAATTAAACTCAGGGCTGAAATCAACCAAATTGAAACAAAAAGAACTATCCAAAGAATCAATAAAACCAGGAGCTGGTTCTCTGAGAAAATCAACAAGATAGATAAACCCTTAGCTAGACTAATCAGAGGGCAGAGAGACAGTATCCAAATTAATAAAATCAGAACTCAAAAGGGGGACATAACAACAGAAACTGAGGAAATTAAAAAAATCATCAGATCCTACTACAAAAGCCTATATTCAACAAAATTGGAAAATTTGGATGAAATGGACAATTTCCTAGACAAATACCAGTTGCCAATGTTAAATCAGGACCAGATAAACCATCTAAACAGTCCCATAACCCCAAAAGAAATAGAAGCAGTCATTAAAAGTCTCCCTACAAAGAAAAGCCCGGGACCAGACGGTTTTAGTGCAGAATTCTATCAGACCTTCAAGGAAGACCTAATCCCAATTCTTTTCAAACTATTCCACAAAATAGAAACAGAAGGTACACTACCCAACTCATTCTTTGAAGCCACAATTACACTCATACGTAAGCCACACAAAGACCCAACAAAGAAAGAGAACTTCAGGCCAATCTCCCTTATGAACATTGATGCAAAATTACTCAATAAAATTCTAGCGAACCGAATTCAAGAACACATCAAAACAATTATCCATCACGATCAAGTTGGCTTCATCCCAGGAATGCAGGGTTGGTTCAATATTCGGAAATCCATCAATGTAATCCATTATATAAACAAACTCAAAGAAAAAAACCACATGATCATCTCACTAGATGCTGAGAAAGCATTTGACAAAATTCAACACCCCTTCATGATAAAAGTCTTGGAAAGGTCAGGAATTCAAGGTCCATACCTAAACATAGTAAAAGCAATTTACAGCAAACCAGTAGCCAGCATTAAACTAAATGGAGAGAAACTTGAAGCAATCCCACTAAAATCAGGGACTAGGCAAGGCTGCCCACTCTCCCCCTACTTATTTAATATAGTATTGGAAGTCCTAGCCAGAGCAATTAGGCAACACAAGGAGGTCAAAGGGATACAAATTGGAAAGGAAGAAGTCAAAATCTCACTATTTGCAGATGATATGATAGTATACTTAAGTGACCCCAAAACTTCCACCAGAGAACTCCTAAACCTGATCAACAACTTTAGCAAAGTGGCTGGATATAAAATTAACTCAAGCAAATCAGTAGCCTTCCTCTACTCAAAAGATAAACTGGCTGAGAAAGAAATTATGGAAATGACACCCTTCAAAATAGTCACAGATAATATAAAATACCTTGATGTGAACCTAACCAAGCAAGTAAAAGACCTGTATGACAAGAACTTCATTCCCCTGAAGAAAGAAATTGAAGCCGATCTCAGAAGATGGAAAGATCTCCCATGCTCATGGATTGGAAGGATTAATATAGTAAAAATGGCTATTTTGCCAAAAGCCATCTACAGATTTAATGCAATCCCCATCAAAATTCCCACTCAATTCTTCTCAGAGATAGAAAGAGCAATCTTAAAATTTATTTGGAATAACAAAAAACCCAGGATTGCGAAAACTACTCTCAGCAATAAAAGAACTTCTGGAGGAATCACCATCCCCGACTTCAAGCTGTACTACAAAGCAATAGTGATAAAAACTGCATGGTATTGGAACAGAGACAGGCAGGAGGATCAGTGGAATAGAATAGAAGACCCAGAAATGAACCCCCATACCTATGGTAACTTAATCTTTGACAAAGGGGCTAAAACCATCGAATGGAAAAAAGATAGCATTTTCAACAAATGGTGCTGGTCCAACTGGTGGTCAACATGTAGAAAAATGAAAATTGATCCATACTTATCTCCTTGTACAAAGCTCAATTCCAAGTGGATTAAGGACCTCCACCTAAAACCAGCCACACTGAAACTAATAGAAGAGAAACTGGGAAAAAGCCTGGAATACATAGGCACAGGGAAAAAGTTCCTGAACAGAACGCCAATGGCCTGTGCTCTAAGACCAAAAATTGACAAATGGGACCTCATAAAGCTGCAAAGCTTCTGTAAAGCAAAGGACACAGTCAATAGGACAGAGCGGCAACCAACAGATTGGGAAAAGATATTCACCAACCCTACATCTGATAAAGGGCTAATATCCAAGGTATACAAAGAACTGAAGAAATTAGACTCTAGACAATCAAAGAACCCTATTAAAAAATGGAGCACAGACCTGAACAAAGAATTCTCAACTGAGGAAGCTCGAATGGTTGAGAAGCACCTAAAGAAGTGTTCAGCATCCCTAGTCATCAGGGAAATGCAAATGAAAACAACACTGAGATTCCACCTCACACCAGTCAGAATGGCTAAGATCAAAAACACAGGTGACAGTACTTGTTGGCGAGGATGTGGAGAAAGAGGAACACTCCTCCACTGTTGGTGGGATTGTAAACTGGTGCAACCACTATGGAAGGCAGTCTGGCGGTATCTTAGAAAATTGAACATAGCGTTACCTAGGGACCCAGCTATACCACTCCTGGGCATATACCCAAAAGAAGTTTCAACATACAACAGGGACACATGCTCCACCATGTTCATAGCAGCCTTATTTATAATAGCCAGAAGTTGGAAAGAACCCAGATGCCCTTCAACAGAAGAATGGATGCAGAAAATGTGGTACATTTATACAATGGAGTACTACTCAGCTATTAAAAACAATCAGTTCACAAAATTCCTAGGCAAATGGATGGAGCTGGAAAATATCATCTTGAGTGAGATGACCCAATCTCAAAGGAACATACATGGTATGCACTCACTGATAAGTGGATATTAGTCCAAAAGCTCACAATTTCTAAGAATCTTCATATAGACCACATAAAACTCACATAGAAGAAGGAAGACCAAAGTATGAATGTGTTGGTCCTTTTTAGAAGGAGCATCAAAAGTTTCAACCAGAACTCCCAAAGTCTAAACCACCAACCAGAGAGCACAAAGGGAGGGACTCACGCACCTGTATAGGGAATTGAGGGTGACCTTGTTAGACTCCAGTGAAAGTGGAGGGCCAAGGTCCCCAAAAGTTTGGATCCCCTACTGTGTTGGAATTCGAGAGCAGGGAGATGGGACTGGGAGGATGTTTGGAGCACACCATCACAAAAATTAGGAGGAAGGGGTAGGGGATAAGGGATTTGGGGGGAGAATGAGAAAGGAGACAACATTGAAAGGTAAATACGTATAATACCCAATAAAAACCCCACACAGATAAAGGATTTAAAAAAAAGGGAGTCTATTTATTTTAAATTAATTTCAAAAGTTTCTAGGAGATGCAAATTGGCTAAGATACTATTTTAAGCTCTCCACAAAAGAATTTAAATCTCTGTTCAATATTCTCAAGAGAGAGGTAAACCCTAACTTCCTCAACAGTTAATTGACAAAAGAGAGGTAATCTCACAAAAAGTAGAAAAAGCTATTTCTAATCGATATATCATATAGTCTGATTAATTGTCAGTGGAGCTATAAAAGTCCTTTGACAAAAGATTATTAATATAGATTTATATATCCTTAAATAAGGCCTTCATGACTCTCTGAGTGTGGAAGGAGCAACTGTTGGCGCTTCTGCCCTGATTTTACAAGAACTCTGAAAAATTGGCTTTAAAAACAAAAGAGGGGGAACGGTACCCCCTCAGAAGGAGTCCCCCTGAAATACTCTCCATCATGCCTTGTTCACTTTTCTCTCTCTAAAGCTGAAAGCTCATGGCAAATCTCTTGCTGACCATGTTGGTGACCTCGGGCACCACCAAGACCAACAAAACTTTGCCACAGATATGGGGAAGGACCCTCATACCCATAAAGGGAATGCCCCAGTCCCAGTTCCCTTATGGAGCCGAGGACTGATATGCCTGCCCAATACCACAGAAGGCACAGCTAACCGGCTACCACAAATATTAATGAAAAAAAATAGATACCCTCACAAAGCCAGGCCCAACCATAAATACGATGAATAACAATTTACATCCAGGGAAGAGAAATCTCCCTGAGAATCCCCTTCTTTTTTCTTTCCAGGTAAAATTGAATCACCCATGATGCCTGCTATTAGAAGTTCTAATCCAGATGGACCAGAAGCCAGGAGCCTCGCCCTTACCCTCACCCCCTACCTTTTCCCACCTGCACAAGGTCCCCTGAAGCTGGGCAACTGCAAGATCCTGCTTGGCAACTGCAGATAGACTCAAAGCAGTGTACCATATCATCTGAAGAATAGCAGGGAGACCATAACTCAAGCAGTGTACCATATCTTCTGAAGAATAGCAGGTTGCAGTCCTCCTCGCCCCCACGAATAACCAGGACCCGCCGGTCGGGTCAAGTGGCACCCAGACGTGGGGCTCGAGGCACGGACCCATCCGGACGGACCCTCATTGAGAGGATGTGCGCACGACATCAAGATTGAGCAAGACAGAGATCATCGCCCGTGACCTGTCGTCCATGGAACCAGGTTGATGCTGCCATCAAGAAGGCAGTTGAAGTTCATTACCATCAGCTGAAAATTGCAGAGGATCCAGAAGTGACTCCGCAGGAGACTGACACAGCTGTCAGCTCCCCTGCCTCCCCCTACGGTCGACCCCTAGACTTCCACGCCCTCCAGAAGGGTTCCTGGTATGCCTGGCTTTGCCCTCATTTCTCTTGCTAGAGAGCTTGGCCTCTTGATCACCACAACAAAAATTGGCTTTTTCCTAAACCAAGGCCACCCTTGATATGGCCTCTAACATGGGGAGCCTTCCTTTATGACAATATTACACCCCAAACTGACAAATGGTTGGTAACTTGAACATTTACAAGAGACTAGGATGGCTGTGAGTTAGCCCAATGACGGGATTATTGTAGGTCCACTTCCCAGGGGCCCACCCAATGCAGCCGAAAAGGAGTGCGTGGTGCTGGGAGTGGGTGCAGCCTACATGGCCTAAGACAGGGCTCTCACCCTCCTTCACCCACATCAGAGTCCCTTGACGTTGCCCATCGTCGACAGCCTAAAGCCTTCGACCATCGATGTGACTCGTCTCACATCAGTGTTTTGGGGTTGTGAACTTGTCTAAGACCCCCCATAATTAGACATCCAAATTCAAAACTCACATAGTTGGGATTGAACATAAGACGCCTTCTCTAACTAAACAGAGAAGGGGGAGATGCCAGAAGCCAGGACCCTCGCCCTTACCCTTACCCCCTACCTTTCCCCACCTGCACAATGTCCTCTGAAGCTTGGCAACTGCAAGATCCTGCTTAGCAACTGCAGATAGACTCAAAGCAGAGTACCATGTCTTCTTAAGAATAGCAGGGAGACCATAACTCAAGCAGTGTACCATATCTTCTGAAGAACTGCAGGTAGATCATAATTCAAGGCAGTGTACCATATAGACCATGACATGTTTCAAGGCACAGGCCAAGAAGATTTTGTACTTTTCCACCACCTGGACCCTCTTACCCCCTCCCCTTGTAAAACACGCTATAAAAAAGCATTTCATGTTCAAAAAAAAAAAAGAAATTAAAAAAAAATCACATCTTAAAAAATAAAATAGAGTTCGTTTCAGCTTGGAGTCTGCAAGACTTAGCAGCCTTGAGTCATCTCCTGCACAGAGACAACCCCCTGTTCCTCTGCCATCAGAAAGAGACACCCAATTCATTTCTATTGTGTAGCACTTGCTGCTGTCAAGATTGTGAGCCAGTGACTACTCAGGAAATCATTGACAGGAATGCAGGGCCTCTGAGAATGCTGTTCATGTACATTACATGTTCTGATTCAATTTCTCTGTTGTCAACAAAGACCATTTGAACAGTACCAATGAAATCTGGGCAGCGTTTGAGAAAGAACCTGCCAGTTGTTAATGATGTATATTTTTCTAGTGACCAAGCTTCAAATTGAAGGACAATTTTAATCCTCACTAGCCTCTATTCCCTTAGTTTGTCTTTTCTCCTCTGTCAAATTACGGGAAAATATTAAGTGAAATAAATATTGTTAAGGTCATTCACATGCCAAAAAAAAAAAAAGAAAAGGAAAAAACAAACTAAACCAACAAACAAAAAACCACCCACTGTACCATTTTCTCAGCAACATCAGTATCCATTACAACTGACTAATGGTATCTCTGCACTGTCCTTTGATTTACCTGTCTCTTAATCTAAATTAAGAAATTATAAAATACATATAAATATTTCCAAGTTATATTTAAATCAACTTAGACTTACAACTTGGGAATTCACTTCTATTACTGTGTACTCAGTTTATATTTTCTCTGCTGGTTTATTTTCTTTATAATTAGTACATCGGGCTTTTGGCTATTATATACTCCAAATACTTACATAAAACCAGGGTATGAAAAATAGAAATACTTACACAGTATGTATACCATACTAGAATATGAAATATATATCAGTAAAGCCTTTTAACTTAGGTATTAAAAAATTCACAGGAGAATGTTGTCTTTTTATAATGCTTAATGCATTCATTGTCAGGAGGATGATGTGAATACTTAGATGTTCAGAGACAGGCATCACATCAAATAATTTCTTAGATACAAATCTTATTTTATTTTTATAAAACATATTTCCTAAAAGTTTCATTTTAAATATTTCTAAATATTTCACCTGACCATTACCTCTTGAAGGGTATTTGTGGTATAATTGCTCAATAAATACTAATCCAACTATACTGACGTATGGAAATGTGACACCGTCTGTAGCATATTAGAGAATTTCTAAAAACATCTAAAGGATATAAAATATGTAGTGATGGAATGTTATTAAATCTTTTCTCCAAACACCAATCAATTGATTCTCAAGGTTAAAAGAAAATAAATTTAAAAGTCTACATTGAGAGAAGGTTTTATGTGCGTCAATCAGTGATTCTAGAATCTAGAATAATCTCACAAAGAAATATGCACAATATATTTCTGAAGAAAGGTAACTTTGGGAGCTAAATGTGTAATAAAGGGTTTGTTGTTGTTGTTGTTTTTGAAAGATAGAGAAGAATGAGAAGTGAGAATTACACAATGGCTCTGTAGATTTAAATGTGGGCATTTCTTTTAATTTGTAGGAGTGAAGGGAGTGGATAAGTAGTCCAATGCAAAAAAAAAAAAACATGCATGGATTGGTCACTGCATTGAACTTGAGTATTTCTTATTTTAATTGACAACATTCACGTCTTTGAGCTTCTCATTTAGACTTTGATAAAATCAACTTGCAGAGGCAGATGGCAGGCTGTTATTTTTAATTCACAAGCCATGTTAAATGTATGCCATATGTTGTAGGACTTTTCAGGCTCAGCCTTTTGAGCGCTACCACAATAAACCCACCAGCTTACAGAAAAGGAAATCTGACAGGAAGAATTATGCACTTGCGGGTTACATTTTTGAAAACCGAAGTCAGTTACTTGTCTCTTTGCCTGATTTAAGAAAGGGGGTGGGTGAAAAAGAGGAAAAAAAAACCCTCTCAGAAAAATGGAAAGCCACACATTGAAATGGTAATATCTGTGCAAAAGAGGAGTGGGATTAGGAGGTCTGATTGCTTTGTACTGAGAAGCAGTCTGTAGCTCGACGGTATGACATCTCCAGAGTGCATACAAGACAGTCTGTTAGAGTCCATAGGGGAACTGAAACAGTTTTAATGTGTGTACTGCCCATGACCCTGAGTAGCAGACTCAGCTCTGTAGCATTCAGCAGTGCTTATGACTGATAAAACCTTGGTTCCAGTAGTCTCAAGAACTTCCAGAATTAACACAGTATTTGCATATGTAGCTCACATACTATGAATTACAGCCCACATCCATGGGTTCCAATGGTCAATTACTACCATATTAAAACCATTTGCTTTTCTTAGAGAAATCCTTGACTTGACAAGTCTTTGTTACTTTTGAGTATTCCTATTCTAATAGTGCAAGTCACAAAGAACTGGTTGAATTTATTTTATAAGATCTATTTATTTATGATACCAGTGAATAACTTTCTCTATTAGAAATTGAGTATACCAAACAAATATTTTAGGTGCTTGCTCCTATGATTTGAGAATCAAGTTAGCTTATAAAGATTCTATTCTAAAAGGGAGTCAGGACTCAGTAAGCCCATGGGTTGCTATTCAGCAAAGGAAGGTGGTGTTAGTGTCTACTTACCACTACATTTAAAATGAAAATCAACATTAAATTTTCACAAAAATCAATTTTGATAAACTTCAAAATTGAACTATCGCTTCTTTAAGTATAATAGGAAGTGCCCCCTTTGCTTAAATAAGGCATGTCAAGGGACCTTGACTGCCATCAGAAATACCTGTGTACTAAGTGATAAAAAGGATAGAAAACCAATACAAGGAAACAAATATTTTAGAGGTTTATTGGTACAGGTCTTCCTTTTTTTTTCTCACAAACTCCTCAGCTTTTGAAGGTTTTTTTTTTTTCCTGTCAGAGTTGGAAACACTATTTGTTTTGTTCAGCTGGAAACTCAGGAAGAGTGTGACATGTCCCCTGGTACGTGTTGCATCAGGGGTATACAGGTCGTGAGCACCCGTTTTTAAGATCTGAAGTTCTTGCATACAGCTTTTTCCTGAGTTGAGCTGTGTCTTCCATTAAAGGTACAGGATGAGTATGGAATACACTCCTCTCACAGCTAACCATCTTTTCTTCACAGTGTTCTGACTGCTTCACTGCATCCCTGTCCTGACATGACTAACACAACAGCTACTCGAGACGATTTTCTTCCTGTGTCTTGACTTTTATTTTGCCCAATCCCAAACCGCATTGAAATTTTGCTTTTCCTTTTCTCCTACCCTTATCTGGACATCTCTCTTCTGCCGCTCTTTACTTTCCACACCTAGACATACACATACTAGCTTGCATTAGACATCTGGCTCTATATTGCTGCTGCCCTTGTAATTGTTGAAGTGTCTTCACTCACTCTTACAGCTTTGTATTCCATTTCCTGAGCTGAACACTTTAATGTCAGTGGATCTGCCATATTTGTCTTTATATGCCCAAGATCTAGCTTGACCTGGTTGTTACAGAACAAGAGCAAACTTAAACACTTACAGGGTGAAAATCAGTAAATTAACATGAAATAAAGTATGAATTAAAGTGAGTGTCACATACTTGCATTTGTAAATATTAATTAACTATTAAAACAGAAGTCATTTGTTTCAGTGTTGATTTAATCAGTCCCACTAATCTTTTTGTTGCCATCAAAGTTTCCAGAACATTTTTATATATAGCTATCTGGTCAAAGTGTGCTGCTCTGCCAACTGCAGTTGAGATTTGAAAGTCCAGAATAGATGGACCAGATGGGCAGCTTCCCTCACAGTAGAGTTTCCCAAAGTGCATTCAGCGGAATGCTTGTTCCGAGGGGTGTTAAATGGGATGCTACTAGGTGTTATAAGAACAGGAACAAAGACGGAAGCAGAACTAGACAAAACTACATTTATAGACTAATATAATACAGAATAAGATATGTTTAAATTGAGTGAAGCTAAACAGATTTATTGCTTAAAAATTTTGGATGATTTATTACTTCAGGATTTGATTCACCAATGTAATTTGAAAATCAACAAGTATAACATTTTGAATGTCTCTCATTTTGTTTTTTTCATAAAATTTAAATTTGCAAAATCTCAGAAAATTGAAAGATTACCTAATAGTTACAGAAGGGTGCACACCTCTCTTTGTAAATTCATGGACACTTGTGAATATAACATATATATGTTACATATATACTAAATATATATAAATATTAGTGGTCTACACACTATATATATAAATACATATATATTCCTCTATTGGTTCTGAAATATGGTATACATGAATTCTTGTTTCTTTAGATACTATGCATTTCTTGCATTTGGACACAAAGGTGACAATTTCCACTCATCTTTCCTCCAGTTCACCATACTTCCCTGCAGTGTGTAGGGTGCAGAACATGTAGTTGTCAGAGGTCAAGCTTCGTTGTCAGTTTTTAGATGCTATCTATCTTGTTTCTTGGGGCTGGGTATCACTAACTTGGAAGTCTGATTTAACTGTACATTGAGATCTAAGACTCCTCTGGCCTCAGCCATCCAGTGCTGGGATTGTAAGTGCACTGTCATGTTCAGCATTTACATGAACACGATGAATTCAGTCAGCTCTCTATACTCAGACGTCAAGCACTTTACTGAGTGAGCATCTCAGCAACCCTTGTTTATTCTTATTTTCAGAAAGTGTGTAACTAGGAAATCCGAGTGTTTAAAGATATGTTAATCAGAGAAGATTCTTCCTCTATTATTTTCTATTTATTTGTTGAGAACTAAATAAATATTTTGATTATATCTAACCCATATTTCCCCATCCCCTACTCTTTGTGAATCCCCTTCCCAGCTCTTTCCTTCTCATCTTCACCTCCTTCTCTTCCTCTTCTTTGAAGTGTATAATTTACTGTGTATAATTAGCACTGTCTATATGCACATGGGTGTGGGGTAACCTACTGCAGCATGGGTAACCCAACAGAGGCATGCTCCTGAAGAAAATGACGCTTCCCCACTAAGTTGTCATCTTATGCCAATAATTTTCCATCTGGGGATAGGATATTGTGTGCTTCTCCCTCATCCATACTATAATTTTGATCTTGTATAGGTAAGCAGAGCTACTGTGGGTTCAAGAAAGCCCAGAAGACATTGTTTCCCAGTAGTTGTTCCCAACCTCAGAATCTTACAGTCTGTTTGCCTATATCTAAGCTTGGGAGGAGTGGGGAATGATAAGGATGTCCCATTTAGAGCTAACACTCTAAAGTCACTCTCAAAAATACATGCTTTAAACTCTAGCATTATTTGAAAATTTTTAGAATGACTTAAAAAGAATATAAAGAGGGCACAGGGGAATGCTAAAAAGCAGTTTTTTTTTCTTTTTAAAAATATAGCAACTTCCCATTTCCCTAAGCTGCTGCCACAGTGGCTGGGACTAGGGCAGGAGGTTGGACCTCTGGAACTAGTGAGATGGTGACTGGTAGCTTGAGGCCATAATTACCTGCATTTGTCTTTTCGTTCCATTATTTGCTACCAATGAACAGTGACTGAAATAGGACTGATGGGAAGGCTCAGTGCTTACAAGAACTGGTTGATCTTCCCAAAGACCTGGGTTCAATGTCCAGCACCCATATGACAGCTCACAACTGTCTATAACTCCAGTGCCAGGAAGTCTGACACCCTCTTCTGGCCTCCTCATATACCAGGCATATATGTAGTAGAGCCCACAGATATACAGGATGGCAAAATGCCCAAGTACATAAAACAAATTGATTAAAAATTAAAAAGTATTTTTGTGTCTCTAACTAAACTTCAGGTCTCCTGCTTTAGCCTTTCATTGTCCGAAACCATTAGGAATTCAACCGCCAATGGGGATTTAGAGCTGTGGCACTCAGGCTTCTGGGTGTGTAGTCTAATGGGAATGGTAGAGCATCAATTGCGAAGAGGAACATAGCCAATCCTCTCAAGCCCAGCCTTTTTCTGGTACTCAGCACCTATGATTTATCCTTGAGCCTTTCTACTAGAATATGAGATGTTGAATTTGCTGCACAAGATAAATTGAGATTTTTATAAACAGTGGAACTCAATTGGACCATTAGTAAAATTGTTTCACATTGCAAAATTTTCACTGTGCGCCTACCCTGTAAAAGCATCCCTTGCAGGCACTTACTTCTTAGTCTGACACTCAGTTCTATGGTAACTATACAACTCCTCCCCATTTTGCAGCATCCTCTATTCTCCTTGACAACTTTTCATCTTAGATTAACCCTAATCAGCTAGTTGTGGTTTTTCTTTTTCAATATTACTAGAGAATTCCAATCATGCAAATTAATAGCCTTGCAGCAGAAAAAAATTAAAATCATGGGCTTGAGAAGTTTGATACTTTTATCATGTACCTGCTAAACTTGCTGTTTCATCTATGCTATGAGCATTTCAAATCCCTGTTCAGTCCTCCAGATTCATTGTGCAATTCTGTAGAGAGCTACACAAACAACACTAAGCTTTATAATCTTTTGAAAAGAAACCTCAAATGTGTCTCTGTGTCTGCTATTCTTTACACCCTTCTTCTTTAAGAAAGAACTTGAAGGTAATGCCTCCTAGAAGCCAAACCTGTTGACTCTTCAAGATTTTTGTCTTCATAAGGAAAAGTTCAAGCCATCTTGTGAATGTCTGCTTCTGGTTTGTTCCTATCATCAGATAAATGAATGGACGTGTGAGGGTCTCTAGCTCTGTGGAGCTGTGGGAGTGGCTTGATAGATACTTTCCTTTCATTTGTTGAGTTCTCAGGAGAAACCTAGATAGAGAAACTGCTGGTTGGATTAAGTTTAGGGAAGTGATATCCTTCTCTTAGAATGTGAATGTTAGCCTTCTGCAGCCATTGTTAAGGCAGTGCTTTTGAGAACAATTGTCAGCTCTGAAGTTACTGTTGCTAAGGCTGGTAAAGCAACCTCATCATGGATCAGGATGAGGAGGTGAATGGGAAGAGTGACTATGAGAACACCTGTGTGCTTTCTCTTATTTATTGAACTTGGCTTCTCTATAGTGGCTTTGATGTTTTCATTTGAGAGGATTCTCAAAGTGTGATTGTGAAACCTCTTAAATTTATAGCTCATAGAAAATGGGAGATGATGGTTACAAAGCTGGGTAATGATAATAGCTCTATTTTTCAAAGTATTAGCATAGAGTTTATTTGTTTCACTAATTACTTCCTTTATTTTCCATAACCTATCAATATTATTGGCATAAGATCAAGATAATTTTATAATGCTATTGTTAATAAAGTTTTTATAAGTACTAAATTAAAACCAATAGAAATGATTGCATGACTATTATTTATTTATTATTAAGAATTTTGTACATTCATAAGATGCATTTTGGTCAAATCTACCTGACATTCTTTCTACTCCAATGTCTCTCCTATTCTTTCTACCAATTTCCCTTTCAACCTTATGTTTCCTTTGTTTTATTTAAATCCACTGACCCCAATTATACGTGCCCTTGTGTAGAACTGTCTATCGGAACATAGCTTCCTCTTAAGGCTGTATCTCTGAAGAAAACTGACTCTCCTTATCCCAGCATCTATCAATAGCCAGTAGATGCTCAGCTAAAGCACTATCTGATGGCTTCCTACTTCCATGTTAGGATTTTGTCTGATAGTTCTTGTACATGTAGTCACAGCCTCTGTGCATACGGCAGCCCTATCTTATCTGGCAATACTGTTTTATGGCAGTGGTCCATTACTTTTGGCTTTCACAGGTTTTCCCTTACCTTTTTCTTCTCAATAATCTCTGAGATTTTGGAGGATGGGTGTGTTCTGGTTGGTTGAATTCTTATTTTTACTATTATTATTGTTGTTGTTGTCAAGTTGACACAGCTAGAGTTATCTGAGAAGAGGAACTTCAGTTGAGAAAATACTTTCATCAGATTTCCTGTAGACAAGTCTGGTGGGCATTTTTTGAAGAATTATTAATGTTTGTGGGCAATGACACCTCTGGGCAGGTTATCATGACTTATATAAGAAAGCAGTCTCTCACTCTGGCTCTTTTCAATCTTTCTACCCACTCTTCCACAATGATCCACAAATATAAGATGTAGGATTTGTGTTGAAGCTGTATCAGTTGGATGGGCACCCCATTATCTCTTGTTCTCTGTGGTTTGATTGGCTGTTGTTTCTGTAATGGTCTCTGTCAGTTGTAAAACAACATTTCTTCAATGAGGTGGGAACTACACTTATCTGTGGGTATAAAAATAATTATGGATTATGCTGGTTTAGTAAGGTAGTGTTTTTAGGTACTCCTCTGATATTCTTGACTTCTGTAGCCCAGAAGTCTCATCAACATGGCTGACTAAACAAGAACTGAAGAATGTGGACAACAGCAGACAGACTCAGAAGGAATTGGGAAACTTGGGCTACTAAGGAATGCTGAGAACAGGAGAACAATCTTCCTCAGGGAGAGTGCTACCCCTCAAGTTGGTTATCCAATCAAGTGGCGAGTCATCCATCACATGCATACAAGTAAATGAGTGTGTGTGTGTGTGTGCACATACACACATATATGTATACTGCAAAAAGAGGCCATGAATTTGAAAGACAGAACTAGTATGGGGTACATAGAAGTTACAGGAAGTAAAGAAGGTAACCAGAGAAATTACATAACTACATTACAATTTGAAAACATAGAAAACGTTATTATAAAATAGAAAGCAGTCTGAGTAAGCCATCAGGAGAAAGCCAATATGTAGCAATTCTCTATAGCATCTGCCTACTTGTTCCTACCTTGACCTCCTGCCCTGGCTTCTCTCAGAGATAGAGTGTGATTTGAATATTGTAAGATTAAACTAACATTTTCTTTCCCAGGTTGTTTTTGGTTATGTTGCTTGTCATAGTAATAGAAAAGTAAGATGGCGTATAATAAAGGCCTCCCATTTAGGGTTGAGGCTCTTGATCTCTCTACCTTGACTAGTTATGGGTCTCTGTGTTATTCAGAGTCTCTTGTGTCCTAGCTAATTTTATGCCAGTTTGACACAAAGTAGAGTTATCTCAAAGTAGTGAACTTCAATTGAGAGAAAAAAAATGCCTCCATAAGATCCAGCTGTAGAGCATTTTCGTAATTAGTGTGTGAAGCCACCTCTGGACTGGTGGACCTGGGTTCTATAAGAAAGCAGAGTGACTGTAGCTGTTTCTGTTTTGTTTTAAAACCTTCTGCAACCATATTCACCACTTCCAACTCCAGATCCATAGCCATCACCATAGGAACTGCCTGAGCTTCTTCCACCAAAACTACTCCCCTTCATGGGTCCATAATTTGATTGTTGCTGTCCATTATAATTTCCAATGTCATTATAGTTCGCACCACCATAGTTACCTCCACCAAAATTTCTTCCTTCATTGTAACCTCCTCCTCCTCCACCACCACCATATCCACCACCTTGGTTTCCATATCCCGGTCCACCACCTCCATAACCTCCTCTACTGCTATAACCAGGACCACCATCATACTCACCACCATCACCTCCAAATCCATTATTTCCACCATCACCATCTCCATAACTACCGCTGCTGCCACCACCTCCACCACCATAGCCTCCTCTTCTACCAAAGTTTCCTCCACGACCAAAGTTTCATCCACCACCTCCAAAGTTTCCTCCACGAACCATGAAGTTGCCAGACCCACCTCCAGGAGCTCTCTGTGATCCAGCAGACTGCATCTCTTGTTTAGAAAGGGCCCTTTTCACTTCACAATTATGCTCATTACTAGTGTGGTATTTCTGAACAATTTTATCAGCTGTGTCATGATCATCTAAAGTTACAAAAATAAATCCTCTCTTTTTCCCGCTTTGCCTGTCTTCCAGAACTATGAAGGAAGAGAACTATGGCAGGAGAGAGAGCAAGGAGTTGTCAGGAAAGCTGCAGGTTACCTTGAGACAGTCGTCCTGAATGCATTAGAGGAACTGTAAGAATCTGCCACAGAAGGAACGATGATCCATAGTCAGAAAAGTTACTGCAGCTTAAACAGGAAACCCTTCCTGTTCAGGACTGTCAGAGCCACAGTTTGCAAAAGGTGCGGCTATTGATTAATGCAATGTAGTGTCAATTAAATGTATATTCCTGAGGTTTTTAATCTGTTGTAGCTTTTTCCTTTTCTTTTCATTACATCAGGTATAGATAATTTGCCCTGTTAATTGTGGTAGTGGTACCAGGAATAAAAAATTAAGGAACTTTTAACTTTTCCAAAAAAAAAGAAAGAAAGAAAGAAAGAAGGAAAGAAAGAAAGAAAGAAAGAAAAGGAGAGAAAGAAAGAAAGAAGGAAAGAAAGAAAGAAAGAAAGAAAGAAAGGAAGGAAGGAAGAAAGGAAGGAAGAAAGGAAGGAAGAATGAAAGAAGAAAGCAGAGTGGCTAAGCCAGTAAGCAGCACCTCTCGCGGTCTCCGGATCATCTCCTGCCAGCAGGTGCCTATGTTGTTTGAGTATCTGTCCTGAACAGTGATATGGAACCATAAACCAAATAAGCCCTTTTTCCTCAAGCTGCTTTGGTCATGGTATTTCATCATAGTGATATTAAACCTAACATTTTTTTCCTTTTTTTTCTTCCTTTTATTTTTTTAAACAAGATATGGTTTTTCTGAATAACACTGGATGTCCAAGAATTCACTCGGTAGACCAGGATGGCCTCGAACTTGGATATCCACCTACCTCTGCCACCCCACTGCTGTGATTAAAGATGTACACCACCACTATCCAGCTAACACTTTTTGTTTTAGTTACTAATTTTTACCTTTCTTCCTTCTAAACTATTGTGTGGAAGAAAAGGTTAAGTAACACAGTACAGACTTCAAAATTCAGTTCTGTGTTCTGAATTCAAAGACAATAGACAATATTTCTATTTAAAAAAATATAAATGGCACTTGCTTACTGGTACATCTCTAATGTGCATTCAGTAAAGGACAGAATTCTGACTACAAAATGGAAGCGGGTTGATCTGGGGAGAGGGGAATTGGGGATAGGTGGGAGGAGTGGAGGGAGGGAAAACTGGTCAGGATGTATTGTATGAGAGAAGTGTCTATTTTCAATAAAAGGAGAGATGTAATATACTGACAAAATAAGAATTAAATATAACTGAGGATCCTTCCATTTCTTTTTTATATATTTGAAATATGTGCTTTAGCGTCCATGAATCCTATACATCTCTTCCAAATCATAAAAATTGAGCTGGCTGTATTATTAAGTTTAAAGTAACCAATTAGGAGAAAGGTCTCTGCTGAACCTTTGACAAAAGTGTTGGGTTTCAAGCAAATGTTTACAATTCATCTATCTTAACTTGAATTCTGTCACATCATCTTAGATATTATTAAGTTTTTATTGACTGAAGAAAACCCCATTGGGCCAAAATAATTTTTTATGCTTTGCTCATACTAAATATTTTCCTCAGTTCTTCAACATTATAATGTAACCGAGACTTCAATCTTTTCCAATGGTAGTAAGATGCAAGTATTAATAATGAAATGAAGATCTTGGTTATCTCAAGGTGACTGTGTATTGAGGTGACCCACATAAACTAAGCTCTCTTTTGGAAATCTTTTCATTTTATGATATTTCTAAGAGCTTCTCTGCCTCTGTCTCTGTCTCTGTCCCTGTCTGTGTTCTCTAACACACACACACACACACACACACACACACACACACACACACACACCACAAAAGAACAGTTACATGTATTCTTATTGGTACTGGTATGTATTCTGGGACATTTTCCTAATTACTAATTGAAGGAAGAGGAGCTATTCCTTATGGTCAGTGCTTTCCCTGGTTCTGCATTGTATAAGAAAGCTAGGTGAACAGAAGTAGGTCATAATACACAATAAGCAGTAAGCAATGTTTTTCTGATGGCTTCTTCCTCAAGCTTCAGTCTTGAGTTCCTGCTTTGCAGTTCATCAGTGATGGATTGTAAATTATTAGAGTGAAACATACCATTTTTTTCTCAAGTTGATTTTGGTCATGATGTTTATCACAACAGAAACAAAACTAGAATGAAGTTTGTTAGAAAAAGTCAAAGGAAGACTGTCTGAGTCAACAGATAGCAGTAATCATAAGATGGATGTAAAATTGCTTGAGAAAATGCTTCCTAACATAACCCTCACCCATAAAACAAGAAACATTGGGGAGGATTTTATTTGTTTAAAAAAGATTTGTGAATTTAGTTGTTTGCTTAGTGAACAGAATTTTCTAATTACTAATATGTATATATGTCCTTTTCAAAATCATTGTTTGCCTACTTTCCAAATTGTATAACATGACTTGTATATACCTTTTCACCTAAAAGTCAGTCTTACCTAGGGTTTTGTGGCTGTGAAGAGAAATCGTGACCACAGCAACTCTTAATGAAAAGATTTAATTGGGACTGGCTTACAATTGGTGAAGTTTAATTCATTATCATCATGGTGGGAAACACGGTAGTGTGCAGGCAGACATTGCTGGAGGAACCAAGAGATCTACATCTTGATCCACAAGCAGCAGAATCTCAAAGCCTGTTTCCACAGTAAGACACTTCCTCCAATAAGTCCAAACCTATACCAACAAGGTCACACCTCTTAGTAATGCCACTCCCTATTGGCCAAACTTTGAAACATATGAGTCTATGGGGACCATGATTATTAAAACCATTAGAAAGTCAGAACACTTTCTCTCTCTCTCTCTCTCCACTTCTTTCTTTCTTTCTTTCTTTCTTTCTTTCTTTCTTTCTTTCTTTCTTTCTT
>NW_021604643.1:1277230-1315676 GCF_004785775.1 Grammomys surdaster | reverse complement strand
CTTTCTTTCTTTCTTTCTTTCTTTCTTTCTTTCTTTCTTTCTTTCTTCCTTCTTCCATCCTTCCTTTCTTTCTTTTTTATTTCAGTTTTTAAAATATTTATATTGGATATTTTATTTATGACATTTCAGATGTCATTCCCTTTCCCATTTCCCTTCCCTAGAAACCCTCTATCCCATCCTCCCTCCTCCTTTTTGCTTTTATATCATTTTAATTACAAGAAAGTATAAGGTCAGTTCTAGGTTGAGGAACTAGCAATACAATAGATGCACATAGTCAAGGAACAAGCAAGACAATAAACACAAATAGTCAAAGAACAAGCAAGGCAATAAACACAATTCTGTGAACACTCCTATGATCACTGTTTCTAGCATGGGGAAATATGCATGCTACTCTTGTACAGACTCCTTGTCCATAAAATATGGAGGATGAAACATGAGAACATTATTTCTCTTTGGGCTGTGCTCCTGTACTGACTCACACCTTGAGCACTCACTGTCTTCTTGGGAAATAAAAATCCACAAAAGATTCAAACAAACAAAATGTTAATATTTATCACCTAGTATTGCCTGTCAATGTTCTGCCTCAAGAGTCTCCCTTTAAAGAAGGAATGGTGTGTATTTATTTTGTATAACTATGGAGTAGTTGAGGATAAGACTTTTATCCCTCCAAATATTAGAATTCTATAGTCAGGTAAATTTTCTTGGTGTATATGAAGGTTATTTCAGGGATAGCTAATTTCTTTTAAATTGGTTGTTGCTGGTACAGCAATGAGAAGGCATACACTTATTTGCAAATAGCATCATTAAGATCTACGCCAAAAAAGGCAGCTGATCTGCCTTGAGGAGTGCACCAAAGCAGCTACAGGAATGTAAGATTGTAGGAGATTCTCTCTCTCTCTCTCTCTCTCTCTCTCTCTCTCTCTCTCTCTCTCTTATTAATTCCATTTGTGGGCTGCTGGTGCAGGTTAGTCATTTTATCTTCTCATCTCATTAATCACTTGTGGGGTGCTGAGGAGAGCTTTATTAGTACCTGGTCAAAAGACAGCTTAATCCATAACATCTTCCAGAAGCAGAAAAGCCAGCTGTGGAGCCAAGGTGTTACTATGTAACCAGGCTGAAGTAATTTATGCAAACTAACAGGATGCATCTGCAAAGGGAGCCTGCTTGCTCAAACCAGAAGCAAGATGATTGCTTTAACCCTGGCCTGCCTGCCTGAGCCTCTGTAGAATCATAACAAAACTGGCTTCTCTACTCCTGACATTCAAGTATACATCATCTCTTCTCCCTCTTCAGAACCTCCAACAGCTCTCAGACTTTGATTCAGACTTTTACATGAAAATATCTTCAGCAAGCTTTTCACTATGTCAAATTTTTTAGCTAAGATTTGAAATGTAAAGGTGAAAATCTGTATTGATGTTTCTTGACCCTCCTGAAGAAATCTATATAGCCTATGGCAAGCAAACCATTTCATCTCCTTAATCTTGCATGTATTATGTTAGCCAATATTATTTAAACAATAACTCTGTGTTGTGTAGGTTAATGTGTTTTATTATTTTAAAAACAATAACCAAAGACAATTGCCAAGTAGATTATGCTTGTCAGTGGTAGAACATGTGATTAGCACTCATGAGATCCTAGGGGCAATCCCTAGCACCACATGTGGATTATAGTTGGTGAGACAACTAAAAGGAAGGCAAAGTAAGTTCCAATGTTATATATTTTATTCCCAAGGTTCAGGCATTCTATTATAGCTGGAGAAAATGGACCAAGACTCCTATAGCAATATAGAATTAGGATCTATCAATTAGCTATAAAGTACAGGATACCCATGTTACAATCCACAAACCCAAAGAATCTAAATAACAAGAAAAGCTCAAGGCAGAAGGTTGAATCTCACTCAGAAGGTGAAATAAAATTGTAATTAGAGGTAGATGGAGGAAGGAAACCGGGTAGGAGAGAGGATAGAGAGGGTAATGGGGTGGGGGAAGCAAGTGTATGGAAAACTAGGAAAAAAGGACCAGGAGACTGGATGGAAATTAGCTCCTAATGGGCTGCAGAGGCTGGGACTGGGTAGGGGGATCTCTAGGACTTGCCAGAGACCTGGGATGAGAAAGGCTTCAGGGCATCTAAAAGTATGACTCTAGCTGAGACTCCTAACAATGGGAGATATGGAACCTGAATTGGCCACTTCCTGTGGCCAGCAGGACTCCCAGTGGAGGGATAAGAAAACCAAACCAACAAAACAAAACCTTAGACCCCAAATTTTTCCTGCCTACAAGTAATGCAGGGATAAAGATGGAACAGATACTGAAGAAATAGTCAATGACTGGCCCAATTTGAGATCCATCTCATGATCAAGAATTAATCACCGATACTATTAATGATACTCCATTATGCTTGAAGACCCGAGCCTACCGCAACTGTCCTCTAAGAGGTTCCATCCAGCACTTGACCCAAAAAGATGCAGAGATCCACAGCCAAACATTAGATGGAGCTCTAAATGTCTTTTCGAAGAGTTGAGGGAAGGATTGAAGAATCTAGATAGGATAGGGACTGCACAAGAAGACCAAGAGTGTCAACTAACCTGAACCCTCGGGCACTTCCAGAGAGTGAACCACAAACCAAAGAGCACACAGGGGATATTCCTATGCCTCCTGCACATATGTAGTAGATGTGCGGGTTGATATTCCTGTGGGTCCCCCCACAGCTGGAGGAAGGGCTTTCCTTTATTCTGTGTCTGCCTGTGGATCCTGTTTCCCTAACTGAGCTGTCTTTTCTGGCTTCAGTTGGAGAAGATGTCTCTAATCCTGTAGTCACTTGAGGTGTCACTGTGGGTTGGTACTCAGGGGGGACCTCCCCCTTCTGAGAGGTGAAGATGAAGTGGATATGGGGGAGTGGCCATCTGAGGGGGCACAGGGAGGAGTGGGGGCTGTGATTGAGGTGTAAAGTGCATAAAAATAAATTAATTAATGGGAAAAAATTATATAAATTCCAGGAATAAATGAATATTAGTAAAAGACATTTATTTTAATGGTATTTTTTAAGAACAATAAACAAAACAGCAATAGAGGCAGGTACTTCTTGGGTCTTAAAAGTATTATGTAGGTGGTGAGTGATGAGGGGTAGGAAGCCTGTGAAATGGCCTCAGTGTAGGTGTGAGGGATCACATAGTAAGGACTATACATGGAAATCTGTACAACCAATTCTGGATACTCTCCAATGGCCTCCCTAGTTTCAATAATTTTTGCATTTGTGAATTAAAAGGCATTTGGCTAAAGCCTTCATTCTTCCGGACACTGCTTAGTGTTTTACACTGACATTATAGTCAGTTATTCACGCATCTGGTCGTTGCATATGTATTTTTCTATGTGCAAGTTGCTGGAGGACCACAACTGTGGCTGCTGATAATGTAGAGTACTGTTTGATTATTTCAGTACTCAACAAAGAGAACCTTGTTGGATTTTTAAGCCATTTATATGTGAATAAGAGTTCATGTTTTTTCACTTCATAGGACAATCAATATGTCTTGTAGAAACTGTATGTTATTCTCATAACATGAGCATGTACCTTTATCAGCATACATGTCAAATATGTAGTTCTAAGGAATTGTGCAACCTAACTCTTCAATTATGAGTGGCTAAGAAAAATGTGACACATAATACGTAAGCAATATTACTTGTTTGCAGAGAAAAATAAAATTATGAAATTTTCAAATAAATGTATAGAACCACAAAAAATACGTTTAGTGTAGTAACTTAGAACTAGAAAGACTAATGTGTGTTCTCTCTCATATAGATTCCAGCTTCAAATATTTTGGTTTTTATGTTTAACTCAGAACACAGGCAGAAGCCAGGAGAGTAGAAAGGAGCTAATTTTGTGGTTAGTAACATGCTAATGAAGGAGGAATACTAGAGTACAGATAAAAATGAAAGAAATGGGGTAGGTTTCTAGGGACAGAAAGACTTGTATATGCAGAGTACAGGAGCTTGGAGGAAATCCAGAATTAAAAAAAGAGACTAACCTAAATGAAGGGTATTCAAAAAGCAACGTAGAAGCGTAATACTGTACAACCTAGCTTAAAACTAAAATTAGTTTAGAGACAGCAAACACACATGAAAGCTGAGAAGCAGGAGAATGCTGAGGGTTAAAGGAATAAGCAAGGGTGAGTGTAAGTGAGTGGGGAAGACGATGGTGTAACAGATGGATTAATCTTCCATAGGTAAAAGCCTGTGGGAGCCCACTATCTAGTAAGATAATTCAAAATACAACTTTAAAGACACATTGAAACAGAATCACCTACCTGCATGTCAGTGGACAATGTCACTCCCAGAAGACATGGGTATTGAAGGGAAACATAGTTATGAGTTCCCCATACATTATTGGTGAGGAAGACCACAGGAATCTCCACAAGGAGAGAGGTCCAGAGGCTCTGTAGTTCCTTTATCAAGCACAAATCCTGATTTAGATATGGTCCCATGGATGTGGAAAATTCCAGACATGAGGTAAAGCCTAGGAGGAGTGTCCTGGATGAAACAAGGCCACGAGGGCAGGGAAGTGCAGAACAAAAAACTTAGATCAAGAGGTCAAAGACACTGCTTGATCAAGCTCTGCTTGTAATGCTGTCTCTAGTAGCCACACATAAACAACAGTTAAAAAAAATAAAGACTGTTCATTCTTGAAGTGAACCTGGAGTCTGTGTCTCTGTCTATCATTATCCTCTTTTCAAGGAACCTGTGTTGCCCATGATTGTGCTGACCTAAGCACAAAACAACAAAAGTTATTTATGTTGCCATTGGTTACCCACAATACCTACATTTAAAAGTACTATTGTTGAAGACACCACACACTTTGGGTACAGGATATAGAGAAATCAACTTCAAACTGAACAGGATACTTTCTACTTACCTGCTAGCTTACCCAGTATTCGAACATTTAAAAAGTGATTAATCATGTTATGATTAGAGTTGAAGCCTATTCCACAGATGACAATTTCATGCCTGCTACTGGAATTCTGGTCAAAAGCTCTAGACTGAGAAGGTCACAGGCCCTAGGGTAGAACTTGCTATTGTTATTTTGCTAAGTGGTGGTGTTGTCAATCTGCACTCTAAATATGTATGTCTATACTCAGAGACCTGCGTTGCTCTCAACCTTGGTGAGGAAAGCTTATTCATGCAGTCTGCAGCAGTCAGTTAAGAGGTGTGTAACTGCCCAAACAGCTCTGAGCAAGAGTGTTGTGTGTACTCCACCCTCAATGGCATCTATAGTACTCCTTCCCTGATTAAGGCTCAGGGAACACCAAGGATGTGGTGGAAGGAAAATGTGTAAGAGCCACAGGACAGGGTGAGTGCTGTGAAACTCTGTCTTCTGGACATGAGATTGCCATCACAATTATGAATTTGCAGGAGCTGTGGCTACTTGTATAAGTCAAAGCTAGCCATCTATCTCCAGCATAGATGGGGTGAATGATGTGCAGGTTTCAGTCCTTCCTGAGAAAGTATTGGCAGTAGAGAGTTGCTTGGGGAGGAAGAGTCATTGTTAATGGGATATGACTAGAGGTAGTTCTCTTAACAGCAGATGGACCCATGTTCACATACATAAAGGAAGCATTAATTGAGACTTAGAAGCTTAATAAAAAAGTCAGGAATTTGGGAGGGGTGCATATTGGAGGTAGATGGAGGGACATAGGCATAAATACTATTATCTTTCATCATATGTATGTATGAAATTTTGTCAATTAGGGAAATAATTTAAAAAGAATATCAACATTAGAATTTGGCAGTGAGTATATCATTTTAAATAACAGTATTGGATCTCAGGAAGAATTAAATATTCAACTGAGTTTTCTGGTTTTTCATTAGCTTGTCACAGTTTGATCTTGTTTGCAGAGTAGCAGGGTCACCAATTGGTAAACCAGACTGTACAAACAACTTTCAAAAGAAGATTTCATGACTTACAGAAAGTTAGTAATGCTCGAAGTTTTTTTTTTTCATTCCTTTGCTTTGTTTTAAAGCTAAGAAATTCTTTCTTAGCTTACTGTAGAGCAGCAACATGTTATTTAGGTTCCTTTGAGAAATAGCCTTTAGATCAGATGTAAATAGTTCTTTCCTCAAATGTAGGGAATACTTAAAAAGGAGAGGAAAAATACTGAATGGAAGAAAATAAAGTAAATAGATTTTGTAGAATATTTGAACATTAATCCAACCTGTCAGAGGGGTACTGGAGGTGGCGATCAGTCCTTGCCTAATGAGAAGGCAGCAGAGAAGGCTTGAACTGACAGAGGAAGCCCGTGTGGAAGGTTTGCGAATTCAGTGCAGTGGACCTGAG
The DNA here is from genome assembly GCF_004785775.1 of Grammomys surdaster. NCBI lineage: Eukaryota > Metazoa > Chordata > Mammalia > Rodentia > Muridae > Grammomys > Grammomys surdaster. The sequence goes on along the minus strand of NW_021604643.1, from coordinate 1,309,352 downwards.
TCAGTGAGTTGAGAGTCAGTACAGTGAATGCAATGTGGTAGAGTTGAGTTCATTCACAAGTTTATGTAGTTCAGTGCAGGTCAGCAGAGGCTGTCAAGGCAGACAATAAGAAAAAGCCAGGGGTTCCAGAGTAGAAACAGGGAAAGGTAATAACATTTGAAATGTAAATACATAAAATATCCAATAAAAAACAAAATAAAAAATAAAATAATATTTTAAAAAAGGGAGCGAGAAGATTTGAACAAATTGCCAGAGTTAGTTTAAGGCCAAGCAGAGCAATTCAGTGAGAAACTGAGAGGAGCCTGAGTGAATCAGTCAGCTTGGAGAGGAGCTGAGCCAAAACAGCTGTATTGAACCTGCCAGCCAGAGTCTAGAAAGAACCAGAAAGGGTGATCTTATTCAAAAGTAAGTCTTAGAGTTGGAAACATTCTAGGCCTAGATTAGATTGTATGACACCTTGGAGCTTCCAGAGCTAGGTGTAGGTTAGCAGATAGAGACAGTACGATTCCAAGATAATTATATCAAGAGAATAAACTTTACTTTTAAACTTGGTGATTGTTGGTTTGGAAGATACCCATAATTTGTTTTTGATTACAGATTTACCATATCTCAAATACATTTTTAGAGTTTCTTTCTTTAAGAAACATGGAAACAAGAATATGGTCCAGCAGTTACAAATATATATTATTCTTACAGAGGTCCTGAATGAAGTTAACAGCACCCTTTTGGGAGTTGATAACTGCTTCTCACTCCAGCCCCAGGCAATCTGACACCCTTTTCTTGCCTCTGGGGACACTTGAAGAGATGTGAGCATATGCAACACAGACAAATACAAAAGACAAAATTAAAATTTAATATTTTGGAAAAGAAATGTTAGCTCTGAGCGTATGTTCCTTTAGCATTTTTATATTTCTAAGAGCAGAGTGTCCTTATCCTCATGACAAAGTGGGCTTTGGTATATGGTTCAGAGACTACTTAAACTATTACGATGCATCTTCTGGGTTAGTACACATGTTTGAACCTCTCAATCAAACCAATGTACACGTTCACTCCAGAGCTTCCTTCTTTTGCCTGTGACAATAGCAAAAGTACATGGATGAGTGTACAGTGCCCTTTTGTCCTTTACTCAAGTGAGCCACAGACATTATAAGATCATGTTTTCAGTGTCTAAAATTCATGGCCCTGTACAGTCATTTTAAAAAATTCTTCCCAAATACCCAAAGACATCATACCTACCTACTTTTCAGGAGACCACCAGTTGCCCCATTCATATGGCCGGAGAAAATCTTCAAAGGACCCATCCTACATGAAGAGCTACAAGTTTTGGTTCCTGGAGAGAGAAAGAGAATCAGTGTTTTCTAGAGACAAAGTCCTCTGGTAGGTACGATTTATTCCTAAGTGATCAGCACTAAGTGTATATATACAATCAACATGAAATGGAATCAGAAGGTTATATTCATTAATTTATAAGTACAAATGAACAATGATAATAATTACAGAATAAGAAGCAATGAAAGAAAAAGAGTTTTGGGTAAAAAGTTGGCCTAAATATAGTCAAAAGTACTTAAATGCAGAATAGGGAGGCAGAGAATTAATAGAATCTGTCTTTCTTCCTGTATACCATATTCCTGTCATCTGTCTGTCCATCCATTTTCTGTGTAAAAAATCAAAAATATTGGTTCATTGTCACACAATATTTGGATAATTGAGACAAAATTTGAGAGAAAGAAAATTAATTCACTTATAACCAAACATTTATTGTGTAGCAATTTCTTCCATATTGAAACATTCCATCCTTAAGCAACCTCCTTAAGTCTCAGGAACCAGACAACACAAGGAAAGAATAAGTTTTAGGAAGTTCTTGAAACTTAGAAGACTTACAAGTCTCTCCACTAGAGTTTCATAAGCAGTAATGACCTTGGGAAACAAATCTCATTTGTCTTGACACAACACTTGCTTATATACATGCTATATGTGGGCACACTGGATAAAGCCTTTTTGAGTTATCCTTTAGGCTGCCTTTTTTAAAAACTTTGTTTTTCCTTCTTTTTAAAATTGATTATTAATTAATTCACTTTATAGCACTTTACAACACCTAACCCCATCTCTCCAATCCTCACAGTTCCACCCATACAAATCGCTCCCCCATTACCACTTCCACTTCTCCTCAGTGAAGAAGAAGTCCCCATTGGGTACCACCCCACAACTGGGCATCCAGTCACTCTAGACCTAAGCGAATCCTCTCACAACTATTTAGTCCATATTTTTTCAGTGTTGTCTTTGATATTTTCTTCTATCAGAATCCTTGTATCCAAACTGTTAATCTTAATATACTAACTGGTTTACTAAAGCAAACTTGTTTGAATCTTTTTGTTAGTTTGTTTGTTTTTAATCTTTTGTCAGTGGTGCATCTGGGCTAAGTAGGCATTTGTTCATGTCTCCCTAGGAAAAGTCATATTCCAAGTAAACAACATTATTGTAAGAGCATGGAAGATTATTTACTAAATCATCTGACCCAATAATGTCTTTAGCCTTAAAGATAAAAACAGTAGTAATATATTTAGAGACATTATTTTTAAAAAGGTATTAAGTACCCTTAAAAATACAAACCTATAGACATTTATGAAAAAGGAACAACTCAAAATATCATCCGAAGTGAGGTAATGCAAACCCAGAAAGGCATGCATGGTATGTACTCATTGATAAGTGGATATTATCCATAAAGTACAGGCTAACGATGGTACAATCAACAGGAGGAAATAAAGTAGACACTGGAAATAGATGGACAGTGAGAACTAGATGAGAGAGGGGATGTGGATTGAGACCAAGGATGGAGCCTCAGGTGTCAAGGGAGCATGGGTAGGGGTTGAGAGGTCTGGGAGAGAAAAGAGAAGTCAGAAAAGGGGCATCTCTGGAACACACTGGAGACCAGGAACAGGGAAGGCTCCCAGTAGTCTATGGAACTGAGACTCCTGGCAGCTCAACATATGGAGACTCAAGTGGCTACCTTCTGTAGCCAACCATGACATCCAGTGGAGGGGGAAGGACGCCAACCCAACCACAAAACTTTTGACACACAATTTGACCTGCCTACAAGATACACAGTGATAAAAATGGAACAGAGATCTAGGGAACGGCCAACCAATGACTGGCCCAACTTGAGACCCATCCCATGGCAGAGAGCCAGCCCCTGAAACTATTAATATACTCTGCTTTGCTTGCAGATAGTAACCTTGCCCAACTGTCATCTGAGACTTTATCAAGGAGCTGATGAAAACACATGTAGAGATCAACAGCCAAACATTAGAAGATCAGGGAGTCCTGTGGAAGAGTCAGGGGAAGGATTGAAGGAGCTGGAAAGGTTTTGGACACCATAAGAAGATCTACAGAGCCAACTTACTTTGGCCCATAGGGGCTCACAGAAATTGAACCACTAACCAAAGAGCATGCATGCATAGACTGGATTTAAGCCCCCTATACGTATGGAGCAGATGTCTAACTTGATCTTCATGTGGGTTCCCCAACAATTGGAGCGGGGGCTGTCTCTGACTTGGGTTCTGTTGCCTGCATTTGGATCCCTTTCCTCTAGCTGGGCTGCCTTGTCTGGCATCAGTGGGATGAGACTTGATGTGCCAAGGCAGGTTGGGTTGATACTGGGGGGCAAGGAGAATGGGAGAAGGAAGACAGGAGGAAGGGACTGGCAGAAGAGAAAGGAAGGGGGATGCAATCGAGATGTAAAATGAGTAAATACATAAATTAATGAAAAAACTCTATTATCTCAACATAGAAATGTTTATTCATGCAAAATGTTCTTTTTTTCTGTAAACTTTTTAGAAAAGAGAATCTGATTGTTGAAAGATGGCAAAGAAGTAAAGAGACATTTATTCAAAAGATTACATAGAATGGTTTGTATGCTTTTAGTAACAGCATTATCAATGGTGGTCAGTGTTTAACCTAGCCCACTTGTACCCCTGATGAAGATGAATAAAGTGTAATATATATAAAATATCCATCTATCTATCTATCTATCTATCTATCTATCTATCTATCTATCTTCTATAGTATATCAGTACTACGCTGTCTTGATCATTATTGCTTTCTACTGAATTTTTTGTGAAACTGGAAGTGTGAGTCTGTTTCAATATTGTTTTGGTATGTGTGATTCTTCACAATTCCATGACCTTGAACATTAGCTTACTAATTTTTAGAAAGTTGTCATATGGAATTCAGATGCAGATTCTTTTGGATTTGTAAATCAGTTTGAGAGTACCAGCATCCTGAAACTGTTGTCTTCTAATGTGGAGGCATGTGATAGTTACCTGATCATTTAGATCTTATTTAATTTTTCAAACAGCGTTTCACAGCTTTCATATGTACGTTCAGTACATATTTACTTTTATTTTGGTATGTTGACTGCACACAGCACTGCTTTCCTAAGGGCATTTTTTGACAAATGCCAAATGTATTTTTGAATTGTTTCTAGCCCTAGGGGAAAGCACACAGTCTTTTACCATGAAGCACAGTTCTTGTTGTGAGTTTTTCTGTAGATGTTCATTCATAATGTGACAGTTTCTTCCTATGATTAGCTTGCCAAACATTTTCATCATGAGATAATATGTGTAGGCTCATCTTGCTCTGTATGCAGGTACTGATATGAACATCTGATTTTTCTCTCTTGTTCTATAACTGGTGTGACATATAGCATTAACTATCTTTTGAATATTAATATAACTCTGAAGAAAAGGGATCAATATTACCTTGTCCTGATTTATAATTCTATTCCTATTTTTCTGGATTCAGTTTGCTAATGTTACATGGAGGAATTTTCCCTGCACACTCTCAAAACTCTTCATTTATTCTATTTTCTCACTATTCCCTTGGCTTTGGTGCCATTGTGCTCCACAAGAGCAGTCTGAAAGTTTGAGAAGAATTTGTATTAATTTTCAAAGTATTTTTTTTCAAATATATTATCTGTGTTTGATGTGCTGTGGCTGATAAAAATTGTTCTCTTCATTTATCATGAGTTCGTTCAAAGACTCTATTTTTTAATACATTATTTTTAAAAAGTTCTTCTTTTGTAAGAATTGTTCCATAATGTCTGTAATTAATTACCATATATTTTTGTAATTCATTGATAATCCACTTCATTCCTATAAGACCAATAGTAATGTGAGATAGCAAACTTTTGCACTCCTTTGCTCAGATGCCCCAGAGAAGCAAATTAACAGAGTCCATGAAGCATCCTTATAGGCACACCCAGAGATCTGACTCACTCACTAACCTCAACGTTCTCAATCCAAGCAAATAATATAATTGTCAACAATCAAATAATAAATCAACAAAAATCATCACAAGCAATATCGTCTTGATTTGTGATGATAGTTACCATTCTAGTTATTTGAACTCCCTGCATTTCTGTCAAGTGTGCATATGTGTCAATCTAGCTAACATTTAGTAAATTTTAATTTTGTTAAAAAAGCTTTTGTTTCTTAGCTTTAAGATTGTTTTCCTCCTTGGCTTTTATATCTTGATGCAAGATTATGTTGCTCTGTTTCTTCTGTTATTTTACGTATAGGAATTGAGATATGTTTCCTTTTTCAACACAGACACAGCCGGAGATTTCTTTGTAACCTCTACTTTAGCTACAGTTACTTTTCATTTAATATTTTGTCTTTTTAATTTTCTGCTCTTAAAGTACTTTTATTTATTTTTCCTGACCTTTCATTTGCTGTTTGTGTACAGCAGTCAATTGTCATTTATTTATTACTTTTTAAATTTTTTTCTGTTGTCATTTTCTATAACAATTTCATTCTCTTGTGGTCATATGATCTTGCATTATTCTATTTTAAATGCATTATATTTGTTTTGATATGTAACACGTGGTTCATTTTAATGAATGTTCCAAGTACTCTTGAGGAGTACATGTTGTTGGTTGGTGGAGTAAGGCACAGATGTCTCACAGTTTTTCTAGACCTACGGTTTTGTTTATTTTCTTTTTCTGTCTTGTTCTTCCGTCTGGTTCTTTAATTGGAGTTAGTAACTACCCAATATTAATTTATTTTTGTTTGTAATAGTTCCAGCTCAGTAATTCCCTTATTGAATTTTGCTTATAAAATTAGTTAATAGATTCTCAGAAACTCTTGAGCCTTAATATTTTCATCTTAAATGTGCAATAACACTTTTTTAATCTTACTGATTTTCAGAGCTTCTTTTAAATGAGTAAATTTTGGGGAATACTCATAAAGCCATGGTAGGGGTAACTGTACCCCCCAGCATTTGTCAAGGACTGTAAATATTTTTGTTTGTCACATCTGGATCAATGCCACTTGAATCTAGTGGAAACTAAGTGGCTAAATATCCTGCAAATTACAGAGTACATGTCTACATATAACATCATCTTGTACAAAATGTTGCTAATCCCCAAGCTCTATATGGGTTAATCATTTGCTACAGAATAAAGACTAAAGAAACATAAAAGTAATATCTCTCAAATAAGGAAAACCCGGATAAGAAGACATTCTTAATTTCAAATCATGAATATAGATGACAAGGGCAGATCTCCTTGACCTTGTAAAGCACATCTAAAATATATGGCTTATTTTACATCAATTTAAGTAATTATGCTTCAAAATGGCCATAAAGTAGAAGTTCAAGTTTACTCATTTTCACATAAAAATGGAATGAGGAGAAACCAGGGATGAGAATTAGGTATGAAGAGAGAGGGTTGGAAGAGGGCTGAGAGACAGAGAATGGTAACCAGTAAGTGGCATCTCTGGGACTAGCTGGAGACCTGAAACAGGGGAAGCTCTCTGGAGTCTACAAGGGTGTCCCTAGGTGAGACACTTAGCAGCTGTGACTATGGAGACTTAAGTGACTAGTGCAGTACTTCCAGTGGAGGGAGGGGGACATCAACTCACTCACAAAGTCTTCAATCCAAATTTTGTCCTATCTACAAGATGCTCAATGTCTACATATAGAGTTGTGTAGATAAAGATGGAACAGAGATTGAAGGAATGACCATCCAATGACTGGCTCAACTTGAGACCCATCCCATGGGAGATTGCCAACTTCTGACACTATTAATTACACTCCGCTATGCTTGCAAACAGGAGCCTAGCCTTACTGTTCCTGAGAGGTCTCATACAACAGTGGATAAAAACAGATATAGAGACCCACAGACAACAATAAGGCTAAGCTCTAGGACAACTGTGCAAGAGTCGAGGATAGTATTGAGCAAGCTGAAGGAGTGAAAAACACCACAAGACCTATAGAGTCAATTAACTTGGGATCATTGGACCTCACAGAGACTGAACCACTAACCAAAAGCATTCAGGGGCTAGACATTGGCCCACTACACATTTGTAACAGATCTGAATCTTGATTTAATGTGGGTTCCCTAACAATTGGAGCAGGGGCTGTCTCCGACTCTGTTGCCTACAATGGAAAAACCCTCCCCTAGCTAGACTGCCTGGTTGGACCTCAGTGGGAGAGAGTGTGCTTACTCCTGCTGTGACTTGATGTCCCCAGTCAGGACAGAGTGATACCCAAGCGGGGCTTCCTCTTCGCTGGTGAGAAGTAGAGGGAGTTATGGGGGAAAGGATTTATTAAGGTGGAGCTGAAAAGAGAGGAATGTAGGGGATCTGTCACCAGATTGTAAACTTAACTAATTAATTAAAAATATGATAAGATAGAATCTGGAAGATGACTCAGCCTCTCTCAAGAATAGTCACTGCTCTTACAGAGGATTTGAATTTGGTTTCTATTTTGGAAATAAAATTCACACTGCCTCTTAATCCAGTCCTAGGATACTTGATGTCCTTTGACTTTCCTGTGCACATGCATACACATAGTGTACATAAGCTCACATATTCATGCACCTATAATACATAAATATGAATAATTAATGCATATTTTAAAACTGGTAAGATATGTTAAAAATCCTTATGTTAAAATATATAAAACAAGAAAGCAGAAAAATATCAAACAAGTACATTAGTGAAAACAAAATCATAGTCTGGAGAGGGGAATAAATTTCTGCTAAAATCAGGGGATTCATTTGCAAAGAGGAAGATTGGTATTTGGACAACCTACAATTTAGAACTTCACTGTTTCCAAAGAACCAATGAGAGTCCTTCTAGGCAAGCTCTTATGTTTGAAATCATCACTGTTAATGTTTTGTAAAGAACATGAACATTTTGTCAGGGTGGTATATAGTTTAATACAAGCACTATTATTATTTTGTGTCTTGTAGATGAAAAAGTGCACTTAAAAATTAAGTTCTTTGAACTTAAATTCCTTGAGCATAACTATATTGTAACGATAGGCTATGCGAGATTTTTTTCCATTTGTGTTTCTGAAGTGAAAACAAATATTTTAGAGGTCACTTTGACTTTTTACCACAATGCCTGACAGAGCAATTCTGAGCTACTTCAATACATCTATCATTGTATTCCCAGAAGCAGAGCTGAGTTCCAAGCAAGCAAGGCATTAGGATATCATTATTACTTTGATTATTCTGGTATCTCTGAGTTTTGCAATATGTACACTCAAAGCTAATTCATTTTTAGATCTGTCCTGAGAGCACACAAACAAAAGCACAGGAAAATGGCAATTTTTCTTATTAAACTGTATCTCTGGTGTATTCATTTCAGTCAAACTTGAAACTTAGCACCAAGTCTTTGAGCTTTTGTTTTCAAACATTGTTTTTCTTTTTTTTTCTTTTTTGGAAAATCTTGTATACAAGGTAGACTTGGATTCACGCATTGTGAAGCTGAATGTTCAACCAGAATGCAAATAATCAGAAAGTGACAAATCATTCTAATGTTGTTGTGTGTTTCTCAGGGAAGAATTCTTCCCACAAGTGGGTCTTGGGTCTTTGGCATTGCTCCTGATTGCACAGCTTCTTAGGAACAGTTATCATATGGGAGACATTTCACTGCAGCATAACTTCCTCAGCACTTCAAAATGCACTCACCCCCAGTCTTGCCTGTGATAAAGAACCATGCATTTCATGGGATTCTTTTCTATGACAGGCTACTAATCACTCTTGATCTTCTGATAAATATAAATACTGACTAATCCACTCTGAATAGGGATTAGGCATCAGTGTAGGATAAAAGTCTTCATTAGAATTAATTACATCTTTAAAGCATAGTTTTAGAACAACTGGATATACATATGAACAATTGACACAATCTATCAAAAGAAAGCACATTTTTATTAATGTTCATATCTATTACTGGAATTTTATATAAATCTATTGTCAGATTAATAAATTATACCATAAAGGAATTCATTATATCAATTTGTAATCTAAATGGTGTATCTTCTACCTAAGGTATAATTTCTAGTGATTGTTAACTTAGGAGTTAAACAACAACAGAAGAATGATAAAATCTATAATTGTTGATAGAATGCCCACCACAAGCAACTCTCTCAGCTTCTTAAAATGATTGGCAGTTATTATTTTTAAGACATAGGACACAAATATAGAATCTCCATGGTAGAAGGAAAACATAACATAACTAAATTTCTTCTGTCAATGATAATTTGATGTACATAAATCGTGAAATACACATTAGACATTTCCTTCTTTTGATAAATGCTTTATTCTCATTGTGCTCATCATTGTCAAATTATTTTAAATATTCAGAATGGAAACAAGAACACTTAATCATCTGTCACTCTACTATATTTTTCATGTTTGTAATAAAATCACCTAATACTTATGACTGCAAGTTGAGTAATAGACCCAGTATGTAAGTCATATTTCATACCCAATCATTGCCACTTTAATACATTTATTTAAAATTAGATGCTAGGATATTTAGGCTGTGAGATAAAAATGAATTAGTCATTTCTTTTTTCTCTTTAACAGCAAAAATGTATATATTCGAAAGCTCAATAGAAATGTGAATATGTTTGGGTCTTCATTCTCTCTGAAAATTTGCACTCAATGGAAAATATGAAACCATAATTTAAAAGTCCCTGGATTGTTCTTCAATTTTAATGTTGTGTTTGTACTTGTCATGAAATTTTATGTTTGATATTTTTATTATGATGAAATTTGTCTTTTAAAAGTAATTTTTTGCTTAGCATTGTGATGGGCACTGTGGTTGTGTTCTGTCAGATTCAGTTATTTAGTCTTTACAATGTTCTTGTGCAAAAGATACTGCTAGAAGCTTCATGCTATATGTGAGAAATATGAAACTCAGAGAAATTAAACAACTTGTCCGAAGTTGTATGAGCGTTAATGGTAGAGCTGGACTTCATAACTAGCTTGTACAGCAGTAGAATCCGTGCTCTAGCCTTGTCAAGTCCACTGCCTTGGAGATGTCCTCTGTCACTGTCCTTCCTGCCACCTATTCCCTGTTCATATAAACATGGTTTTAACGTCCAAAGTGGAAGCATCCCTAAACCCCATCTTCATGACTCTCAGGATTGAATAATTTTTGCTTGTGTTTGTTGAAAGGAGCTCAGTCGGTTGGCCTCATTCGAGTCGTTGCGCTGACCCTAGGCGGACGTGGAGCTCCTTACGCCCCGTTTCCTGCTCCTGTTTTCTCCTCCGCGTGCTGGCAGGATGGCCCACAAGCAGATCTACTACTCAGACAAGTACTTCGACGAACACTACGAGTACCGGCATGTCATGTTACCCAGAGAACTCTCTAAACAAGTACCCAAAACTCATTTGATGTCCGAAGAGGAGTGGAGGAGACATGGTGTCCAACAGAGTCTAGGATGGGTTCATTACATGATTCATGAGCCAGAACCGCATATTCTTCTCTTTAGAAGACCTCTTCCAAAAGAACAACAGAAATGAAGTACAGCTGCTATCATCCAATCTTTTTCAAATTTAATGTATATGTGTATATAAGGTAGTATTCAGTGAATACTTGAAAAATGTACAAACCTTTCATCCACACCCGTGCATGAGCTGTATTCTTCACAGCAACAGAGCTCAGTTAAATGCAACTGCAAGTAGGGTTAAGTTGTTAAAGATAAATTTTCTTGTAGTTTTTTCTTAATATAAATGCCTGTTTTACTTTACTTGTTTTGTTAAAATAAAGTTTGTATATTGCATTAAAAAAAAAAGAAAGGAGTTCAGTCTTTCTCTATAACACAAAAAGTTGCTCTAATCAATAAAACGCTATCACTGGAGTCAGGGACCAGCCACTTCTTCAGCTTTGCACCTATCATCTTACCACTAGTGAGGTAGTGAGGTACTGCTCTAAGCATGATGTGCTTACGTCATAGACTTGATCACATCTCTGAATTTATTTCCAACCCCTTCAGAGTCTCCAGTGTGTTTCTTCACTTGCTTTTTATTTTCTCTATCTCATTCAGTTTGTTTGCATTTTTAAAAAGATTAAACAGTTTGAAGTGTGGTAATGATTAGCCTCAAGAACTTCAGTTTTATTTCCAGAATAGAGGATTTCTCTATTTATTTCACCTCTGTCGCCAGGAGCTGGTAGTTGCTAAGGTCTTTGGAGGCGGGGGGGGGGGGTACACTACTGATGGAGATGCTGTGATTCTTGACTATCTTAGCCCCAAAGTGACATTTGTACTGGTAGATACTAATTTTTTAATGCACTTAAATGCAAGGATGAATGGGAAAACAGGAATAACATGGAAATATCTGGTGATCTTTAGTAATTTCTCCTGCTATATATAAAAATTAAAAAATTTTCATATGCAAATTACAAAGTTGGCTTTTATTCTAATTTTTAAATAAGTTAATTGCATGTTTGAGCCATTTTGTCTTTGTTCTATTGATACATAGTATAAGTAAATATAAATTGTTAAAGCATAAGTTGTAATGATATTTAATACCAATACTACAGCAATATGCTTCTATTCCTATAATGAGCATGATATCAATTTAATGATAGTGATCTTATAAGCAAATAAAATTTTGATTGATTAGTTTGTAAGATATAAAGAAAAAAATCCAATGCTTTCTCTGCATGATAGACACTTTCAATTTCAAATGGCTTTTTTCAAACTAGTAATTTTTGTCATATTAGAAAAATCAGAACTGTGAGTTGGAACTTTCTAGATGTTTAGATAGGGTAGTAGTAACAAAAAAATAAAATAAACTCTATGGGACATGATCAATGTCAAGATCAGAGCTTGCAATTTATGGTCCATAAATAGGCTATATTTGATACAAATGTTTGTTTTGTATTATTTTAAGCATTTTAAAAATGTGAGGTATTTCAGAAGAAAACATTAAGATGTATGAATCTTCAAAAATCACAATTAGCAGCATGTTTACCTACCTTAATCAAAAATTCCTGAAGTCACATTACCTCTGCAGTCTAGTGTCCGTTTTAAATTTGAGACAGGATTCATCCATCAATTTACTCGTGGTGGATGACCCTTGACCTAAGAGTCTTGGGCAGACTCTTGAGGAGCTCAGGTTGCTGTGCATTTCCAGTGTGGTCCTTGAACTTTGTTTCCTTTTTTTGTTTTTATAGTCAGTTTGTGCTTGCTTAGTGTCCTTTCCCTATTGGGAAATTAATGAGTTAACTCATCTTACAAGTTAAGAGCAAGGCTCTATTAGCTTACTGGCAAGTTACTTATAAGTCACAAGAGTCTCCTTTCTTTGATGTGTTTGTCTTTTTTCCTTCATCTAACAAGTTTAAATGCTAGAAAACCAGTGATTCTGCTTTGGAACTCGAAGTTTAAAAGCTAGATAGCTAGGGTTATATCATTCATTCTCTTTCTTCCATTGTAGTCTAGCAGCCAAAGCTTCAGAACCAACTTGATAAATCAAAGATAATAACTGCATAACTCTCAGTGTTTGACATATCTCAAACTTGATTTCAACCTTCTTTGAAATCATTTATTGTGATATTTTAACTTATTTCGTAGTATTACTTACATATTTGAAAAACACAATTGAAAGAAAACTGAATAAGATTAGGTGAAAAGTAATGACTATAGTTTTTTATGGATGTTGACAATGTGGATTTATTTTGAAAACTAATATGTAATTAATATGTATTGTATAATTAATATATATAACATGATTTTGACTAGAAATGCTTCAAGGTTTGATAAGTTCAATCTTATGATTTTTACCTTTTTATAATTTGAGCCATGAAGGATGGCACAAAGATTTTTTTCAGTATAAACTGTCATGGATTTTGTGTGTGTGTATTCTGATGGTAAATAAGTACTTAAATATATATTTGATAGTGAAAGTAAAAAGTCCAATGTGAAATGTCACAGTTCCAGAATAGCTATTCTAAATATATAGAAATATAGATTTGGGGGTCTGGTTAAAATCTATACATTGTATAATTTCATTTTATTTATTTTCAAATTCTTTACCATGGACTTTTAATATATTCAAAAAAGAATTGTTTTAAAGAAAAGTTTCCTTTGGGAGATGTATTCTATTTTTATTCTTATGAAATCTGCCTAAGAAACGAAATACTCTGTATATGTTTTCTATAAACACTATAGATTTGGGTTTATATTTAGATCTATGGTGTGCTGTGAACTTTTGTGCATAATGTGTCCAAGCTGTGGCTATACAGATGAATGGGGATAAATAGGTAGTCGAGCACATTTTTGGGGGGTGTCGGGGGAAGCTTTCATTCACCTTGCATTGCTTTGGATCCTCATAGACATCTGAGTACCTGTGTGTGCTCAGTATCGGGCTTCTTCCTTTTCACTGGAATATGTGTGCTACCTTGCTGACATCACACTCCATTGATTTATACTTGGTAAGTCTCTAAGGCACAACTCCAATACCATAGTTCTCTCCAAGATTGATCAGACACAGATTGGTCTAGATCCTTGTACTTCCCAGTGAATTTCAGAGTAAGCTGATCAATTCGACAGAAGGTTTTCTGCTGGTATTTTGCTCGGGATTCCACTGAATGTTTAGAAAGATTTGGTGACAATTCACATTCTAACATACTGAGCCTTCTCAATCTGTGGATATATTTTTATGTTGTTACACTTTAAAGTTTTCTCTCAGTAGTATGTTATAGTTTTAATTGCATAAATCCCACATGTCTTTTGCTTTGGAGAATTTTATATTTGTTCTACAATTATCAATATGATAATTTTAGTTTATTGTCCAATTTACTGTTGCTAATACATAGAGTAGAAATGTTTCTTTTCATAAATTTTATATCATAATTTGATAAGATTACTTATTAGCTTTTGAGGTTTTGAAATAGATTCTTTATCACATGTTACATTTTCACTATCTTTAAATAGAGACACTTTTCTTCTTTCTCTATAATTGTAAACCATACATCTCATTTCCTTCCTATTCTGTATAACTTCCTGTATAACTGAGTAGAGGTTGTGAGAAAGCCCTACCATGCTATCCCAGATCACATGAACAACATCCCACATTTAATGAGGAAATGCAACTGTGCTTATAGATTTTATGTAGGTGATGACAGTTTATGAAGTTGAAGAACTTTTCCTCTACTCCTAGTTCTCTTCATTTAGTTTGCTTTTTAACTGGTATTTTTGCTTTTAATTTACTATTATTTTTATTACTATTATTTTATTTATTTGCATCTCAAATGTTGCTCCTTCCTAGTCCTCCCTTGCTGAGTTCTTCCTCATATTGCCCTCCCTGGCGTATCAGGTGTCTACAAGATTAAGTGCATCCTCTCCCACTGAGGCCTGACAAGGCAGTCTTCTGTAACATATGTTGATGTTTTTATGGAGTTGCCATTCCCTTCAGTTCCTTCAGTCCTTTCCCTAACTCTTCCATAGGGGTTCCTGACCTCAGTCCAATGCTTTAGTTTGATTATTTAAAAACATAAATGGAACATGAATTTTGTCAAGTGAATTTTTTGCATTTATTACACAAGTTTTCCTCTTTTCATATATAAATATTATACATAAAATTTTCTACTTTTGAGAAGAGTTTTCTTTTATTTTTAATGAAGTGTGTATCTTTATGTGAGTATATACATCTGTATCTGTGTGCAGGTGACTATGAAGGGCAGATGTGTGTCAATTCATCTGGAGCTATAGTTAAAAGCCATTGTGGTCTATGCGACATGGATGCTGAGAAGATATCTTGGGCCTCTTCCAAGTATGTAAAAATGTGGAACCACTGTGCCATTACTTCAGCTTCTGCTTCTAAAACCAATCTTATAGTTTGAGAGTAACAAAAATTTGAGAAAGTCAAATCTCCAAAAATAAACTTCTTGTTACCATTTAAAGTATACTTTCAATTTCATTTTCTAGTATTTATTTGTATCCCAGTGTATATAATTGGGATTGCTTTCTTTTATAATATCTGTTTGACTTTTGTATCAGAATGATTCTGCTTTCATGAAACATGTTGGTATTCGTTTCCATCTCTCCCATTTCTTCTATGCATTTCTGATAAAATTCAGTAGTAAAATCACCTAGGATTACTTGAAATCTTTAGGTCAGAATGTGGTCCACAGAACTCCATCCTGCTCATGTAACTTCCTTTGCTTCAATGTGGATGAGCTGTGTTGTTAAGGATGCTATGCCTCTCACCAATATTTCTAACTTTCTGAGTACAGTGTGAAAAAAGCTTTTTACAGTCTTACAGCCTGGAAAAATTCTTTAGTCATAATGCTGTGTTTAACTTTGGCCTTAAAAAATTATTTTCTATTCTTGGTGTAATAGATGTTAAATTTTTCATGGTAAATTTTGTTGAGTGATTTCTATATTTTGTTTACTTGATTGAAAATTCATATATTTAGTTTTGTTTGTTTTCTCCAATTTTTGACTTGATTTAATATTTCTCATTTATTAACATATAAGAATAAATCACTAACTTGTTATACTTTTTTTCTGAATCCAACAAGATAGAAATTTTCTTCTAAGGATATTTCAGCATCTGTTGTATTATTTTTATGGCTTTTGTTTTTACCACAGCTACATCACTGGATTTCCTGATGAAATATTACACTATATAGTTTTAATTATAGCACAGATATTTTAAATACATAATGTGACAATACTTTCAAGGACTTGGCAAATAGCTCTTTTAAAAACTGAAACATGACACTTTTTTTTTCCTGGCAATGAAACTTTCACTTTCAGAAAATGAACATGCTTTTTAGACTAATTAAGAAGTACCCTATATTTGAAAATAACAAGTTACCAACTTACACATGAACTTTATGGACCATTATCATTTTTCTTAGTGAACTGACTCACTCTTCATTAGTAAAATATTTAGTATTTGAAGAAGAATAAGTTTTGGATTTGTTATCTATTAATGTCAGTCAATATTGGATCAGAGGCTTTTATGATCAATGTCTTCTTAAGCCTGATTAACTGTTTCAGTTGGTTCAAATTGATAACTAAGACAGTTTGTCATTAAACTTTTTCTTTACTCATTTCACAGTTTTTTAACATTCTGAAAATTATTGTTCATTTGGTGAACAAACAGGAAGAAGATTAATGCAAGATTAATGATCTACTGTGTGCTATTTGGCCTTTTCACTCAACTATTTAACTCTTCTATGTATTAGTGTTTCTTAGTTATTTTCTATTTTTTATTGGATGTTTTCTTTCTTTACATTTCAAATGTTATCCCCTTTCCTGGTCCCCCCGAACTCCCCTATACCATCCCCCTTCCCCTTGTTTCTATGAGGGTGTTCCCCCACCCACCCACCAACCCCTGCCTTCCCACCTTTGAATTCCACTACTCTGGGGCATAAAGGTTTCACAGGACCAAGGACCTCTCCTCCCATTGATGCCTAACAAGGTCATCCTCTGCTACGTATGTAGCAGGAATCATGGATTCCTCCATGTGTACTCCTTGGTTGGTGGATTAGTCCCTGGAAGCTCTAGGGGGGGCTGGTTGGTTGATATTATTGTTCTTCCTATGGGGTTGCAAACCCCTTCAGCTCCTTCAGTCTTTTCTCTAACTTCTCCATTAGGGACCCAATTGGGGACCCGGTGCTCAGTCCAATGGTTGATGTCAAAGATACAGGCCTTCTGTATGTTTTTCTCCCTCCCTCCCTCCCTCCCTCCGACTTCCCTACCTTCCTGTTTTTACCTCCTTCTCCTTTTAGACTCTTCCTCATCTTCCCACCCATTCACCACTTCTAACTTTTACTAGACTAGATTTCCTTAGTATAAAAACAGTCATTTAATGGCAATATAGATATGATAAAAAGCACATTCTGAATCTAACATTTTTATACTTGACTTGAGATATCAGGGGAAATGCTTTGATAATGTCATCCATAGTATTTAATTTAATTGATATGTAGTGCTTAGATTGTGTCATAGATATCACAAATATAGGACAGTAAATGAACGTCGTAAAGCCACACAGGGGTAAAAACAACACTGAAGGAGATAAATGTATCAAAAGAAGAAATGAGATACTGTCCGTTTGGGTTGAGGTAGAGACAAAGTAGACATCACTTCGAATGTTTTTAAGGATAGAAGATTTAAAAATAAGAGTGAAAAGAATAAGGAGAAAATTAAAAGAAGAGAAAAATCACAAATTTTATATAAGAATTTTATATATTCTTAAAAGTGTAAGAAATTATGTTCATCTATAACAATGATAAGGGTAGCTTATATTTAAATAGAATGCCATTCCAAAGCAATCAGATTGACAAAAACCAAAGGCATGCACCTTATACACCAAAGAAGATGTAGAGCTTTCATAGTCTTACTGGCAGGAGAGCAAAATAATAGAATAAGCTCATGAAGCAATTTCTTTCTACCTGTGGGCAGAGTACTTTCCAGCTACCCTTTAAGAAATAGTCTTAAGCACTCTCTCATTCTTTGTTCTACTCCTAGCTTTGTATTGCTGACCTTACCCCAAGGGCTCCTCTGTCCTTGGGTGTCCAGTGAGTGTGGCTGCTGATAGGAGGAGAAGACATTCATGCTATTTATTTCCTTGTTCCTCTTACTTGTATTCATAGTATCTTTTCCCATTAAGCTACAGATGCCATCAGACAGCTCTCTCATCAATGTTTGCTTAGTTCCCCATTTCTTTCCTTTTGCTCGAAGGTCATCACAGCAATGGCTCCTTGCTTTTGCTAATTTTTGACCAGTGTATCATATTTTTGTTTTGTTTTCTAATATTGTTCAAGCCTATATATTATTTTTATTATGTTTCTCTTGAATTTTCTGGATTGAATGGACCAGATTACTCTTGGTGGTTTCTCCAAATCTAATCCTAAAACTGTTTGGTAGGTGCATGCTAGAGAAAGGAATGACAATCTTACAAATGTTTTTGTAATATTTGATTCAATTAAGTATGTTATAATGATTAGCAAAGCATTATTTATGACATAAGAAGTCAAAATTTAACTGTCCAGAAACTTGACAATAGATCATTGTCATAGAGGACAATAACAAAATTCAGTAAAGCACTTCAGGAAGAAGAATGATATTTTACAGAGACCCATAAAATGTTTCTGGTGACACTGTAATGGAGTAGACTATGGGATGACAGAGGATTATAAGCTTTGAGCACCTAGTTATTGTAACTATCTCAAATAAAGTAGGTCATTCCATGATAAAAGCAAATTTAAGTAGTATCTATTTACAAATTATAGGAAGGTATTAGAAGAAAAACATCAACCTGAAGAAGGTGATAACACTCAAGGAAATACAAGTAATAATCACAGACCAACAAATCTAAGAGAAGAAAAATAATACACCAACAACAAAATAACAAAGCAACAAATAGAACTCATTGAGCTCATTGAAAACTTTAAACATCTAGTCTTGATTTTCCAGTTTAAAAAAAGAAAACAGACTGACGTAATGTATGGGGGGGGGGGAAGGATCCATCCTACTTCTGAATCATTCTTCTTCCAAGAAACATTTTAACATCAAGGATAATATTGCCTCTGGGTAAAAGGATGAAAAAATATATTCCAAGCAAATGCAACTAAAAATAAAGCCAATTGAGCCATTTTAGTGTCTGACAAAATAGACTTTAAAACAAAACCAATCAGAAAAGATAAGCAGGGACACTACATATTCATCAAAGGAAAAAAATCTGCCAAGAGGACATTGCAATTTTTAGCATCTATGAACAAAACACAAGAGCACCTAAGTTCCTAAAAGAAACACTCCTATAGTTCAAATCACACATTGACTCTCATACACTCATAAAGAGTGACTTCAATACTCAACTCATGCAGTTACAAATATCAACCAGGTAAAAACAAGACAAAGAAATGGTGAAGTTAATTGACATCATAAACCAAATGGACATAATGAATATATAGAGAACATTTCACTCAAATACAAAAGTATATATCTTCTTCTCAGCATAGCATGGAACTTTTTCCAAAATTGTGTACATACTTAGACATAAAGCAAGTTTCAACAAATACAAGAAAATTTAATTAACTCCCTGCATCCTATCAGGCCAACATGGAATAATAGCTAAGATCAAAAACTTGGGTGACAGCATATGTAGGTGAGGTTGTGGAGAACGTCTAACACACCTCCATTGCTAGTGGAATTGCAAACTGGTACAAGCACTCTGGAAATCAATCTGGAGGTTCATCAGAACCTGAAGACCCAGATATACCACTCTTGGGCATATATCCAAAAGATGCTCCACCGTACCACAAGGGCGAATGCTCTACTAAGTTCATAGGAGCCTTATATGTGATATACAGACACTGGAAACAACACAGATGTACCACAGTGGAGAATGGATATAGAAAATGTGGTTCATTTACACAATGGAATGCTATTCAGCTATTAAGAACGAGGCCATCATGAGTTTTATAGGCAAATGGATGGAACTAGAAAATATCATACTGAGTGAGGTAACTCAGATCCTAAAAGACATATATGGTATGTACACACTAATAAGTGAATATTAGTAAAAAAAAAAAAAAGTACAGAATACCTTGGATACAGTCCATAGAACTAAAGAAGGATAACAAGCAGAAGGACTCAAGTGAGGATGCTTCAATCCCACTTGAAAGGGAGAAGAAAACAATCACAGGAGTCAGAGGGAGGGAGGGACATGAGTGTGAGAGGGGAGGGGGGAAGGGGAAAGGGGAGCATGATCAGATATGGGAGAGACAGGAGAAAAGTCCTGAGAGCCAGCAGAGTAAATAGAAATAGGCAACCTCAGGGGGTGGGACCTCTTGAAAGTACCAGAGACCTGGGAGGTGAGAGACTCTCAGAACTCAAAGGGAGGGGACCTTAGATGAAATGCTCAACAATGGGGGGAGGGAACTCGTAGAGTCTACCCTCTAAAAAAAGATCGCTCATCAAGTGGAGGGACGAGTTTGCCATCTCACAGTCAAGAACTCTGACCTAGAATTGTTGCGGTCGAAAAGAACTACAGGGACAAAAATGGAGAAGACTGAGGGAAAAGAGGTCCAGTTACGGGCCCAACTTGGGATTCAGCTCAAGGGGAGGCTCCAAGGCCTGACAATATTACTCATGCTATGGTGTGCTTACGGACAGTAGCTTTGCATAGCTGTCCTCTGAGAGGCCCAAACAATCAGCTTATTGAGACAATGCAGATACTAACACTTAACCATTGGAATGATGTTGGCTGAATTAGGGAAAGGGTGGAAAAAAACTGAGGAGGAGGGTGACCCAGTAGGAACAGCAGGAGTCTTAACCCCTGAGATCTCTCAGACAATGAGCCACCAACCAGGCAGCATACAGGAACTTCTTCGAGATTCCAAAGTTTACCCATCAGAATAGCTAAGATCAGTAAAACAAGTGACAGTTCATGCTGCTGAGGCTGTTAAAGAAGGAGAATACACATTAATTGATGGGGTACCTGCAAGCCCATATAACCACTGTGGAAATTATGGCAGTTTTTTAGGAAAGTGAGTACTGAAGTATCTCAAAATCCAGCTATATCACTCTTGCTCATATACTCAAAGGACTTTACACCCTTCCAGAGACACTTGCTCATCCATCTTCATTGCTGCTCTCTCCATTCTAGCCAGAAACTGGAAACAACCTAGATTCCCCTCATCAGAAGATGAAGGATAAAGAAAATGTGATATATTTACACAATGGAATATCTGTCAGACATTTAAAAATGAAATCATGAAATTAACAAGTAAACAGATGGAACTAGAAAATAAAAATCATACTGAGTGAGGTAAGCCAGGTCAAAAAGACAAATATGGATAATAGCCCTTAAATCAATGATAACCAAGCTATAATCTGTAGAATAACAGAAGGTAGGCATAGAGTAAAGGACAAGAGGAAGACATACAACAAGGGAAACAGAATAGATAGTTATGAATGGATGAGAGAATGAAGTGGGATGGGAGAATCTAGCAACAAGGGAGAGGAAAGAGGGGCAGGAAAGAGGGCATATAAGCAAAAAGAGCTAAAATTAATGGCCATATAAGTATGAAAACTTCAGACTGTAGAAGCTTCTTAAAATATATACATATGTGAAGGCCCTCTAAATGAGATCTCCAAATAATGGAGGAGAAAACGCTCCAGATGCTTTCAATACTGTGACTGTGTTACATGTAATTGAGTTGTCAGCCAAAGGGGTCCCATTGGAACCTCCAAGTAACCCGGGCTGTTGCCAAGAATATAAGCTTCTCTCCACAAATATAACCAAGGTCCCGTTGTTAAAGACACCACCCACACAACTCATCTATTGTGAGTGGCCTTGGTATTTTGTATTCTGATGTTACTTCTGCTCTCCTGGGAGGGGCTGCAGACAAGAAATGAGTCATGTACTCAGGACTTTTTGGACAGTATATCAACAGGGCAAGATGTAGCTACAAGTGTCTCCTGGCTTATGGTGAATCTGCCAGGATTTGCCTTTGGAGGATTTAGAATTAAATGGTTTACAAGATTAGCATTCTAGTTGTTGAGCCCAGAGACTGAGTTACCATTGTTTCTAAACTAAGTTTGTGTGGTGTTTTTCTTCTCATGGCAAGTCGACTGAGTTCAAGAGAGAAAGGTACGGCTGCAAAGGATGAGTTTGCCTGATGTGCACCAAAAAGGCTGTGAGGGTTTTGAAGCAGGGGGCTAGCATGGTAGTTACCCGCCAAAGGAAACTTAGCAGTTGGGTGGAGAGATTTTGGAGTTCTGGTGCCATGTGGCCCACTGGTGCCATCTGTAGTGCAGGAAATGCCCATTGTTTTTTTTAATACTTCCCGTAACACTCATCGAACACAGAGAAGGTGTGCTTGTGACTGCCTAAAGCCTTCACCCTACGGACTAGCGTTCTTGGTAGAAGAAGGTATTCTGCATGCTACCAAAGGTGATATGTAAACACCAGTCCAGCTACAAATACTTGGATCTACAATAGTGTCTTGCCTATAAGATATGGCAGTGCAAGGCTGACTCAAATCTTGTGTGTGACTAACCAACCAATATCAGATTTGATTTAAAACCCACTCACAAGATGGAATCGTCTTAATACTGCTTGAGTGATCAAGAACCTGAGACTAAACATCCCAGAAATCTAGGGTTAAATCAAATACTACTGTTGAACAAAAGTAATGTAGCAATTAAATGATTTCTAATGACTTTCTACTATCCTTATAGAACAGTTTTTTTTGCACAACCATCATCAGAAAAGGTTCCTCCTCCAGTAGATGTAAACAAATACAGAGACTGACTATATGCAAAGTCATTTATAAATAGAATAGCCTCATTAAATTCCTCCTCTCAAGCCTCAGAGAACCCCGTGGAAAAGGATGTGGAAAAAGTGTAGGAAAAAGATGAAGAGCACTGAGGAAACAATCCTCTAAATTGACATGATTGTTGTATATCGAGCTTACAGAGTCTAAGGCAGCATGCACAGGGCCTGCATGAATCTGAGGCAGATGGGTTCTAGAGCTTAAAGAAGTCAACACATGTCCTGATCATTAACCCAGTAGCTATGCTCAATTAATGACCACTGCAAATAAAAATTTA
Source organism: Grammomys surdaster (assembly GCF_004785775.1). Lineage (NCBI taxonomy): Eukaryota > Metazoa > Chordata > Mammalia > Rodentia > Muridae > Grammomys > Grammomys surdaster. The sequence goes on along the minus strand of NW_021604643.1, from coordinate 1,286,477 downwards.
GTTTTCTTTAAGGAAGTTGCACTACTTTTAAGGGTAGGCTACATGCTCAGCAGTAGCTGGCCTACAGAAAACGAACTCAAGGGCATCTTTTGTGGTTTCTCCCTCTTCTCATAATGTTGTGTTCTCTCTCTCTCTCTCTCTCTCTCTCTCTCTCTCTCTCTCTCTCTCTCTCCTCTCTCCTCTCTCCTCTCTCCTCTCTCCTCTCTTCTCTTTCTCTTCTTTTATTTTTTAAAATACATCTCACCTTTTTGATTTTCTAAAAAGTTTTTCTTTATTTTACCCTACAAGCTCGTTGCATCTCTGTTACTGCTTCTAGTTTTGTGTTTTTATGGGATTCTTTAGTGAGTGCACAAATGGATCTCTGCAACTGTATCTGTTTCTTGTGTCAATTATTGTACTCTTTATCTTCTGTTTGTTTGTTTTGTCCTATTCAGATCTGTTTCAACCTTATTTTTTTATTTCTTTATTATCTTTTAGATTTCTGTTTGTTTTTTAATGAGAGACAGAAGGGGGAGGGATCCAAACAAGAGATGTGGAATGAAGCTTGGAAGAGTAAAGGAAGGCAAAATCATAATCAAAATAAATTTCTAAAAAGTTTTACAGTTAGAAAAAGAAAGTAAAAACATGATAAAAAACCTTAGTTAAAAATATACAAAGATTATATATATAATTAGTATAACTACTATGTATCTTTAATGATGATTTTTTCCTGTGTTTTAAGCAGTGTGATATTGACATTTGGAATTAATTTAAAAATAGACACATCTTTATGGCAGTTGAACTGTGCTAACTTTGTGGCACCTGGAAGGGCTATGACCATGTATCCCAACATAGGACAGCGTGGCTAAGGAAAACACAGAGGCATTCCTCAAATGATGTGAACAGCTTGTTCTTCTGATTTGAAAGACAAAGAAAAAAAAAACATCTTCATACTAAATGTGAAATGCCGAGTTCATCAGACTTTTATATGTTGTTTCCTGCTGGCTATCGACTGCAGAACATGCACCCTACCCTTAAGGGTAGTTTGTTTTCACAGTGCATCTATCTTCCCTAGAGAAAACTAAATTGTCCATTTGTGGCGGTCCTTAATTGAGGATAGCTACTGGGTTAATGATGAGGGCATGTGTTGACTTCTCCTTTTACATGTAGGTGAATAGTAGTAATGGTAATAATATCGTCTCTCAACTTTGTAAGTCCTGGCAAATTGGTTTTTAAGTGATCTAATTTTTAATTATCAAAAAATTCTTTGAATTTTCCTCTCTGACATAGATATATTTTATGTTTTTATTTTCAGAATGAGAGAACTTAAGCCCCAAGAATTTAATTAATTGTGCACAAAAGCACAACAAGATCATTAGTAAAGACTAAATGCACACCTCATGCCCTGTCCGTCGAATCCTCATGAGTGGTCTCGCAGTTGCAGACACCTAGCTAACCTGACACCTCCTGCAGTTCCTTTTCACACTGCTGACAAAATGGAACAGAGAAAGACAGCCTGGCCACTGGAGAGCAACCAAGGGTCTGGTTGCCACTTGCCTAGGCTGAGGGGATGGAATGGAATGGCTGGATTGCTGGAGCTCCAGGAGAGCAGTACTCTCACAGTCATTGACAGTGGCTTTGTGGCATTCTGCCAGCACATGAAGATCCTGCTCAGGAGACTCTCAGACTCTGGGTGGCATTTTCTTAGTATGTAGGCACAGCTGGGCTGCCTGTGATAGCTGGTGCCCCAGGTAGGACTTTGACCTGAGTGAGCTCCTTGACTCTTGAGACAGCAGCTCAGCTATAAGAGGAATGAGTGTTCTGAGATTTGAAAGAGAGGAAGGAGATATGGAAAGAATTGGATTTAAATGAAAATCTGATGTTCATTTGAATTTGCTCCAGTTATGCTTGGAATGCCTGATGCATTTGAATTTTCAAGTTTAGAATAGTCTTATGTGAAAAGGCCCTGATAATTCCAGAAAAGAACGTGTCTAAGGGGAATGAAGGAATAAAGGTGTCTTTTATTACTTTCAGCTTCTTCTTAGATCCATTTAATTATGACACCAGCTTACATGTGTAATAGCTTTTCAGGGAACTTCATGACATGGAATTTTATTGTTTTTTTCTTACAAGATATTTCCTGTAGGTAACATAACTAGTATTTTTTTCATTTCATTGATATGAAAATTGAGAAGCTTAAAGATTATATCTTTCATATCACCTCTGTTGATGAGTCTATTTAATGATAAAGTTAATTTAAATTTAAGTTATATGCACACATGGAACATGAATATTTTCTTTTAAATTTAACATATACATCCTTATGTAGGGAATTTAATTAGTATATATTTACTATAGAAGTTTTTTTTTTGCAAAGATTATACCTGCATTGTATGCATTTTGTGCATTTACATTTTTATTTTGTAGAGAAAAAAGTTATATTTATTTTTAAATATTTTCCTTGTTATAATATTTAAATCTTTTTACATTGACTTGCCTTTAGTGAGTCTTATTAAATAACCGAAGTTGTTTTAGATTGATGAAATCTTATTCTCAGATTCATGATGTACTGATTTACTAGTGTCTGTGAAGTTATGTAATCATTTAAGTGCAACAAACTTAAAACAGTTTTGGGGCAAAAGTGGCTGACTAAAAGGAGCAGAAGGGGTGTTGTGGTCAAGTCAGTGTCATAAGAGATGAGCAAGCAGCCCAAGTAGTGAAAGATAAGTATGTTTTGGAGATGAAATGCTAGCCCTAAGCTTACCAGTTATGGGAACTTACAATACAGTTACATACAGTCAAAGTGTAATAAAAGCAATTTCTTCTCACTAACCTTGAAGGTGGGAGATTTAGCTAAAGTACATTCACCACTGCATCCACTATATGCTAGAAATATTTTAAAGTACCAATTACGTGCCAGTTACATAACAACTAAATAACAACATAAAGAAAACAGACACAAGTCTTTGCCCTTATGAGATTGATAACGCACCATTCAGGGAGAGAGACACGACGCAAATTACATAACAAGATAGTGATACATGCATAGAAAAGTGGGGTGAACACAGGGAAAGCGATTTTCAGACCTTCTGAGACATTTGTTTAATGAAGATATGTACAATTACAAGGCGGGGACATGCTTTAACTCAGGTGAATTGCAATAGGAGGTAAGCGAGACGGTTATTATTTAGGTAACAGTAGTAATGGGTGGACTAGGTAAGGGAATAGTGCCTGCAAGGCCACCGGCAGGAAGAGCTAGCTTGAGGAATAACCCAGAGGCTAATTGACTGAACGGGGAAAAAGCAGGAAAATATAACTTGAACAAGAAAAATAAATGTGAGGGTGAACATAGCTTCAGAACGTGTTAGGCAACTATAAATTTAAGTCTAATTAAAACAGAGAAGAGAACAGAAGTTGGACTCATGGGAATCAGTATTTAACAGTAAAGAATTAATCAGGTTTACATAATGAATTATCATGTAATGTATACAATATTCAGGCAAGCATAAATGTAACGTGTTATACAACAGAGTATGTTTTCTCTATGTCAAATCATATGTACATTGTTTGGTCATACAAGGCATAAAGAAGGTACATGGATTATAGATATTTTTAAACCTTCTTCCCTTTTCTGTAGCTTCTTCCCTCCCTCCCTCCCTCCCTCCCTCCCTCCCTCCCTTCCTCCCTTCCTCCCTCCCTCCCTCCCTCCTTTCTTTCTTTCTAAGTAGCCTCAGGTAGCCCAGGTCCATCTCAAACCCACAGCCTCCTTGCTTTGTCCTCCCAAGTGCTTACACATGTGCATCACCACATCCAGCACCTTCTCCGAATTTTTCAAAAATTATTTCTTCTTTCAAAAAATTCCTATTCTTAACTTTGAATTTGATTAAAAATAGATAAGGCATGATTCTTTTTAATCAACTCTACAGTTCATAGGTTGAAAGAGGAAAAATAAATATAAGGAAGTGTTCCAGAATATCAAAATTTACATTAATGCCACTAGAGTGGACCAAACTAACTAGGCAAGGTTAAGAGGAGACAAATATTTAGGTGTCGGGGCATTTGAGCTGGCTGTGAAATTTCTGGGAGGTGTTTTGACAGTTTGGGAAAACAAATTCACAGCTGAAGGAGTGGAATTAGAATTATACAGACAGGATGTAGAAGCCATGTTTGAGGAATATGTCCTCTAGTATGGCTAATGTGTAAAGGAGGCAGAGAGTGTGTAAGACAGGTATACATGTACAGGGAAATATACATAGTAGCATAGAATTATAAGTAAAAATCAGTAGATAATGTAATAGAAAATTTCTCACTACTGAGAGTTGTTTATATATGATATGTTTATTTATGGCATCCATGCATATAATATAGTTAACCTCCATAAGTTTACATTCACACATTAGCTAAACTGAATATTTTGGTATCTTTGAATATTAACTTTAGACTTATACTGTAAGATATATGACATTTATTGAAAAGAATTTACAAAGCTGTGACTTTCTTCCAGAATCATTTTCTGCTTTATTCTGAACTTTCCCAGTTGAAATACATGGAAATATTCCGTTTATATTGAAAATGTTACCTTTCCCCTCAATATTGACTTTCTTCCAGGATGCAGGTGGAAGAATCTTGTTGTATGCCAAGCTCTTTAGACAGCAGGGATGGAAGAATTATCCTATAGAAGAAGTCTGTAGTGACTTATTCAGAGGCCCTGGGCATCTTGTTTAAGCACCATATGACTTCAGGTCATGGAGTGGAGCCCAGTCCTGTGCTATTGCACCCATGCACACATGGGTGCCGGCTGTAGTTCTGTATTAGTCAACATCACTCAGAGTGTCTGATTACTTTCCTGTGAACATTTGCTCTTGGCTGTAAAGTGGTAAATATACAGGGCTCTGCACGAGAGAGCAATGACATTTTGATAATTCTAGGGGAAAAAAGTCAATTTGAACACTTGATTATAAAGAGAGGAAATCAAGATGTTACATTTCACAGTCATTTGCCCCACCTCCCCCATTCCTAACTGACAGATTGGATTTAACACATGGAAGCTGGAAGACTACTTGTCTTTAAAAACCAATCTAATTACATTTGGAACTTCAGGGAAATGGAAGATTCCAGGATATTTTTGTTTTGAATTTGAAATTGGGGACAGCGCATGCACAGTTGTTTGTTTTCACACTTTATGGGAATGAATCACACCATGTCGACCGTGAGATTTAATTATGTATTTAGCAGGGAAACTGGCGAGGTGCCAGCACAGTAGCTAAGCTGCTGGAGTGGCCTATGAGGCGGCCTTCCAGCTTTCACACACAGCAAACCTTTTCTAACATCACGTATACTGTGGAACGGAATGTTGCTGATGAGATGCATCAAATCTCAGTATACTGCTACTGCATAGAAATAAAATACTGATGTCAAAAGAAGGACATTTTTTAACAAGAAGCAAAGCCGCTGAGCTTCTGAGCACATGGTCTAACTTTAATTGAAGCCATTGGAGCAAAACATGTCATCTCTGCCTGGTCCCACTGTTCTTTTTGGCTGCCGCCTGATGCATCAGCGTGCAATCCTTCGTCTTGGTACATACCACATGTGCCGAATTTCTCATAATATTTAGAGCCCGGAGACCAAAGAAGGAAAGGAAAGTTGAAATTGTTTTTGAATTCAAAAACAGCATGATTTCAAAGAGTTTCCCCAATACTCTGTTCAGTTCTGGATTGGCTAAGAAAATTATTGGGTTAATTTATGCTATTTATTTTTTTCTTTTTACTAACAGTTATGTAAACGGATTAAGCTATTTCCAACGGACTTTGGAAGGATGCTGCAGTGAATTGAAAGGAGATATGTCTGAAAGATTGACCACAAACTATAGTTTAGTGTTTTCTCATCTGTGGAAGGAAGTAATAAAGAAAAAATAAACACTGATTTTTTTAAAGCAAACAGTTACAAAAATAAAAAATTGGGACCCAAAGATATAATATGTATCGATATATTGTTAGAATTATTTTGCCTACATTTTTCTTTGTAAACAAGGATGTGGACTGGTCACAAAAACAAGCCAAACTCCCAATTATTTGTGATGCTGAGTAGGAATGCTGGAATGCTTCTATGCCCAGTTTATGGTAGATTCATTATAATATCCTGGAACAGAAGAATCACATGTCCCAATTCAAGAAAGCTGACTTATCTGTCTTATCTGTCTAAGATGAGATCCTGTGCCAGGTGTGGATGTAGGTAAGGGCAAGAGGGAGGCATTTACAAAGGTCTGCCCTCTTGCTTCTGACAGAACTTCCTAAGGTTTGGCTGAAGGTTGCTTTGAGGTCACACTTTACTTAACTTCTATATAAGCTTGGTTTTGCTTTTCTGGAGGTGTTGTTCACAGCAGCATTCTCTAATTGCTTCCTGTTCTAATGTCTTCTACACTCCAGCTTGTCCCATTCAATGTGCTAATTCCAGCCCCTTTCATATGCCTTGGTATTCTAGGCATGGCTGCCTACCTGGAGGTCAATCTGTTCCTTATTCCCAAGCTTGACTCAACCTGTGCATTCACAGCAAAACCTAAGCCATCCAAGTGTTTCATTGTAACTACACTGAATTTCTTTCCCCCACACTAATCATTTGCTTATTCAGATCCAAAGTGTTTAAGATAATTTCACAATGTTCTTTTGGTCTTTCAGGCTTGAGAACCTAAATACTCTCATCAATAATGCTGCATACCTTATTTTGTTTCCCAAAAGATGTTTCCTTGGCTCCCAGATGTTGAAAGCATCATTCTGTTAAGAGTTATGAAATATTTTGTCATTTCTGTGATGCGTGAAGGACAATATTGAAAACATTTTGCTGAAGTCATCACTTTGTGTTTTCATTGAAGCCTCTATTCTTTTTTTAAAGCTGAAGTTGCTTTCAGTATGTTTTGGTATGCCTGATTAAACCTGTTATTGTAGTTTTGTTTTGACACTCTTGGTGTCAGTTTTCAGGAGACACCTGTCTACTGAAAGACACAGGGCTCATCCTACAGGAGCTAGCTGGCTGTCTCTGCCAGGAGAGCAGAATTCTAGCATCTGTGCTTTCAGGCCAAATAATGCTTTTGTCAGTTGACTTTTCTTTCACTCTCTTCTACACTGGGGACAATTTACACTCTAAAGATGGGTTGATAAACAGACCAACTCTGCTAAATCCAAAACAACTTCCCGGTGTTGTTGGGATGTGAAAACAGCACTTCTGGGTTGGTTAAACATTTCTCCCCTGCTAAATGAGATATCATAGGCAGAGCTTGTTGGACCATGACTCTCACTAATGAGCAATATCTGCATAACATAAAACATCAATGCACATCTTCAATATCTGTTCCTAGTTGGCTAGGATTTGTAAATACTGAGGAGTGGGGGGTGAAAATCATTTCCCTCCCTGTAGAAGTGACCCATCTTCAAAAATACCCTGTTAAAATTGTGTCATTTTTATACACATTCTTTCACATTCAAGAGTGGAAATAACTGGTTGTTACGATGAGTTGCAACCTCCACACCGATGTCCAGTGATGCTCTGTATCTTTATTTTTAGAAGTAAGCAAAAGTCAGTTTGCTCCATGAAAATGAAAACCTGAGCTTTTGTCTGTTCTTGTTTGGACTTTGGACCTGGGGTACTTTGCAGAGATAAGAAGGAGAGAAAACCTTTTCCCATCCCAAGTCTTCAAGTCTACTCTGTAAGCTTGGCTACAGACATTTTCCTGCCACTGTCTTCTTTCTTGTGCCTTCCCTCTTACCTGAAGCTCTGGAAAAGGCTTTTATGGCTCTGCTTGTTTGAAGCAGTTAGAAAAATTATTGTCATCAACTCCATAGTAGCACACATTTTTATTTTTGGAAAGAGTCTGTTTTGGAAAAAGCTGTTTCAGGACTGGCTGACTCTTTGTCTAAGACTTTCTATTTCTTTTCTGGCCCAGATACTCTAAGGAATATACAATGAGACTTTGGTCCTTCTACCTGCCACTTCTCAAGAACCAGAAATCCTGTATTTTCCTCAACAGCAGATTTTTTTGGTTAATGAATAATGATGATCACAAACAGATATAAGTTTATTGACACACTCTTAGTTTGAAAGCTTAGAGAAGAGGACTTTCTAGAGAAAGAAAAGTCGAACTTGACATGCTCTACGCATAGCATTTCAACCAGCCAGCAGAGGGCGATGGTGAAGCTTCAGTGCAAGTGTCCCAGGTCTGGATACCAATGACCCAGAGAAGATGCTCACAGCAATAACAGAATAACAGGATGGTATGGGGAAAAAATTAAAGACTTTTCTCCATTTTAAGTTGTCACTAGTTGTGAGATGTGGAATATCACCTAAATCTGTCTACTTTGGTGTGAAATGGACAAGTTTTAAAGCAGTCCGAGTAGCTCCTGATACCCAGTTGTATAAATGATCATTGGCTATGACTGTCAATTCACTGTCAGTGACTCTTCCTGGAAAGAGTGGAGGGAGACATTGAATCATTAGCATATTTACTTAGCTTCAACGGAGCTAAAACTAGAAGGCTCTAAATGAACTTTGGAATCTGGAAATTAAGTTTCCTGACATCAGAAGAAATGGGTGCTTATACATTCATTTTCACAAGTGGGTCAATGTGCCTACAAATTCATATCTTTCTACAAAAATATTCCTTTAATAAAATGACAGTTATGATGTTCCAGGAACAAATGCAAGCCTTCCTGGTGAGAACTGACTGACTCTAATTAGTCTGATATCTAATTTGGTTATATGTTTCACCTACAAATTGAGGACTCTTTACCTTAACAGACTATCCAGCATCATCTATTAAACATGTCTATGAAGAGAAATATATTGCTCCCTTTGAAAGCTACTCATTCCAATCTCAAAATGCCAGAGGCATTCTCCCCACCCTGCTTCCATTCAGAATTCTCCAGGGGGAAATGGCAGGGAGATGAAAGTCCTTTAAGATTGTCCCCCTCTAAGAAATGAGACTCTCTTTTTCCCTAATTTAATTAAAATAAACATGACTTGAGAAAGAACAAGAAATACCTGCAGGTTTCATTCTAGTTTCTCTCCATCTGTCAGACCCATATTTTCTGAAATGACCCAGCAGCTGTGCTGTGAAGGCACCCCATGCTAATGCTTCCCTTGGTACACAGAGTCTCAAACTCTAGTAAATATTTCAGTATTGTTTTTGTATCAGGATCACTTCCTTTTTTAAAGATGTCATTGAATGGTGCATGTTTTTCTAGAAGACCTGGGATAGTAGCAATTCAAAAGAGTCATC
>NW_021604643.1:1267230-1274730 GCF_004785775.1 Grammomys surdaster | reverse complement strand
TTCTACCTGTGGAATGAATCCCAAATCTAATCAGAGAGCCACTGGTTAGCCTCATTCCTATAGAAGTCATTCTATGTTTGTACCAGGATTTTGATAATAATAAGTACTTTTGTTTCTTCCTTCCTTCTCATATGTAAATATAGAAAAGTAAAAAATATTTATATGGAATATGAACCTCTAAAAGAAACTTTGTCCAATACTCTGATCACCCTAAGAAAATAGATAAAATGAAACTCTGAGGGAAAATATAAGACAATGTTATGATGTCTACGGACCACATCAATGGCATGTTAACCCCAATGGTGCTATACTGGTACACATACCTTGGTAGTAACCAGTATCTCTCAAACTGGATTTTAGAACTGTTCAATAGGAAGTAAACTATGCATGCTTGGTACAGAAAACTCAGCTAGCTACTGAGTGCTAATGAAGTGATAGATATTGGAGGAGAACCAACAACCACTATTTTACTAAACTAACATAATCCCTAATAATTATCTAAACAGTTGTCCTTATAGACAAAGATAAGTGTCGTCTTTATCTCTTGTAAAGTAAACCTCTCTTTGCAACAGATGAAGAACACTGCAGAGAACTGCTGGGTTGTAGGACTGCATCTGCTCTGCCAAATGGGCACTGCTACTTGGGAGAGTTGGACTGCGCTTATCCCACACTACCTGGCTCTGTGGGTGCTGGGCAGTAGTGAAGCACTCCAGGGTGGGAAAGCACAGTCTGAGAAGTGGAAAAGCCAGAGCTGGTTCGGGGCCCCTGGGCCTGTGATGAGCCTGGAGCCATGGGATTCTCAGGCTCCTGGATATCCAGTGCTGCTGGGAGTTGCAGAAGAGCAGAGAACAGAGTCAGGGACACACAGGCTGGGGACAGGGGCACAGGGTAACTTCAGCTTGTCCCAGTGAGAATGATAGTTCTTGGCTTGATGTGGGAAGGCTTGGTACAGTTGCAGCTAGAAGTGCAGAGAGGCCTTCTATAGGAGACTAGATTGTGGCTCTGTAGGTAAAGGTCTTCTCCTTGGCTCTTCACTGTGGATCTCAATGAAAAAAGGTAGTCCGGGATTCTAAACAGTTTATTGTCATGGCAGAGAATGGATGTGTAAAACCATACCCCACTTGTCAGTGTGGGCCTGAGATTAAACACCTTTTGCATCAAGGACAGTCTGGGAAGGAAATCTTATTGGTTATGCCCTCTGGGCCTCTAGCTGCGTCATTAATATGGAGAACTCTGTTTTGATTTTACATGACTACAGGTCACATCTCTTTTATGTGAGAAGTGTGGCACATGTTCAAAATCAGGAGTCTGACAGGAAGCTGGGAATCACCTAAGCCTCAGGTGAATGCCCAACGAGTCGAAGTGTCTCAACCTGCTCTACCTTACCAAACTTCCTGACATGGTTTTACGTCCCGCAGAGAACCACAACCAATCAAAATACACAGCTATGGATTTCAGTCCCAATGGATACAACTACAAAGTATTCTCACACTTAAGGCTCAGGAAACCTTGCAGAAGAAGGGATAGGAAGAAAGGACGATGGTAAGAGTCAGAATATCAAGGAGTTTGCTGTGAGATTGTGTGTCAGGGCAATGTCAGAAGCTACAGCTATAAAGTCTCAACAACATGACTGACTAAACATGATCTGAACAAGGACCATAAGAATTTACATAGCAATGTAAAGGGAAATATTACACCTCAACCCTGCACAAAGAACAACAGGAAAATAATGAATGCTGAGAGTGGGTGTCTTCACCAGGGAAGAATACTTCTATTGTTTCTTTATACAAGGTGACCGCTCCCAAAAACATATACAGAAATGACATTATACAGACTGAGCTGTTTACACTTAGGGATATATAAACAATTATATAACAATTGCTGAATAAAATAGGTCATGAATTTGAAAGAGAACATAGAGAGGTATATGAAAGGGGTTGGAGTGAGGAAAGGGCAGGAAGAAAATTAATTTCATTAAATGTCAAAAGGAAAAAACAATGTATAAAAAGGTAAGCAAATAGAGAAGTTATGTTATAAAAAGCAATGGTATAAGTCACAAGAGACTACATTGTGTGTGTGTGTACTAATTTTAATGAGCAGGATGCTTCACATAGTTCGTCCTTTCTTAAGTCCTTGATTGATCAGAGGACTGCAACTCTAACATTAACCATAAACCTTTAAAAAGGATCTAATTGCAGTGATAAATTCAATTTACTTTTATTTAAATTTTCTCTGATACTAATTAATGAATAAACATGTTATAACTTCTTTGTGCCACTGAGAGCAGAATAAATAAGTCCTGATCTCTCAGAAAGTTTCTCTGTATTTTATCTCAGTATACAAGACTTTGAACTTGCAAATCATAGTAACCTTGTTAGATATGTTAATAATGGAATGTGGTTACACAATTGCTTTCTGAATGCATAACTAAGTATATATATATATATTCAAAATCAATTTAATTTATTTGTTGAATACTCTAAAGACTAATAGTGAGTTCTGCAAACACAATAAACTTATGCTCTCTCACTGGAATAAAAGCATATTTACCCCCTGGCCATCTCGATAGTAGAGAAACTGAGCCCCTCAGCATCTTTGTTCAATGTGAGAAACGCTGTAAAACATTGAGAGACTCACTGAGATACCGCAGCTTAATCTAATATCTGCTTTATTAAAAAGAAGGTTTTTAAATGTAAATACAACATCATAACACTACAGAGAGTTGGGTAAACAAGAGAGGATATCAACAATAATCCGACATGCAAGAGTTAAACCAAGTAAATTCTTTATAATCTCTCCTCCATTTTTTTTTTTTTTACTGGATGATGCATGCCATTATTGAAATAACAACATACTCATAACTTTAGTCTACTTTATTAAAAGTCAGTATAAGTTGAATTTTAAAAAATATGTTGCTACATTGATTCACAATTAAGCATATTAAAAGTTATGTTGTTTTCAGTGAGGTAAATATACTGTTTTACTAACAGCTTGCATTTGAGGGCACAATGTAAACATTCTGACAAAACATATTTTAATGACTATATTGTGAACGTTATTTTATAGTGTTTAGATAATTTCTTTTGGAAAGTGTCTACATTACACATGGTAAATTAAAGATAATTATTTTCTTTAGAGAAGTTACCAGAAGCTATTGGAGAATTAAAGCTAGCTCACAATGTATTTGTAGAATGATGGTAATGATCTAAAAAACTTTCTTCTGATTGTAGAAATATCTACAAGAATAAAATGACTGGATTTTGAGAAACAAAGGGGATGACTAAATGAATGAAAGTGTGAAAATGTAGAAAGTTCTGGAAGCAGAACATGTGAGTACTTAAGGACAGTTAATAATAAGCCTCAAACCCCTATATGAAACAAATCACAAATGTAGGCATAGATGCATGTATACCAGTTGCTTAAATTCATGAATCTAAAGTAATCCTTAAGTAATTACAGAAGTCACATATCAGGAAGAGAACAGCAAATGTCTAAAATCCATTTTTAACAATTTTTAACCATGAAAGAATACTGACAAGTGATAGTAATAGCCACTGCACTCATCAATGCTCTTGCTGACATGCTAAGTGTTTGTCACGTATTGCATTCAGCTCTTCAAATTCTTGTGTCACCAGGCATGAGAGATATACATATCTGTGGGCACAGGAATAAGTATTTACAATATAGTTGGAGATTATTTTGTCTTAGGAACATAGCAGTGGTCTGTTTATCCCTGTGGCCTATGATAACCCTATCCACGAGTAGCTGGCTAAGTTTACAGTATCAATCATGAATTTCCTCTTAATGAGGGGGCTTCAAGTCCAGTTAGACAGCTATTGGTTACCTGCAAGATAAAAGTACCACTATTGCACCATTGATGGTATCTTGCTGATCATTGATGTGGTTTATAGCCATGTGAGATTGTTTATTACTATTTTTCCCTTTGTAGGTTATAGAAATATTAGATAATAGTAATAATAACTATAACTCTTATAATTATATTCAGGGAGACTTCCAGGTAAGTGCCAGATTCGCCCAATTCTTATGTCCTCAGCTAAAAGCTTACGTTCAAGTTTCAGAAAGCAACCATGGACAATGTCAATAGCATCTATTTATTTAAGCATCTTTTTGAAGGTCCATGACCAACACCTCAAATGCAGGTTTTTCATACCTGAGACCTAGCATCTTGTTAATAGTCTCTTTCAAGGAGCATCATTATCTTGTGTGGCTTAACTTCATTTAAGCTCGCTCTCTCCCTCCCTCCCTCCCTCCCTCCCTCCCTCCCTCCCTCCCTCCCTCCCTCTCTCCTTCCTTCCCAGTCCCTTCATTCCCTCCCTCACAAAAATAAAGTATTTCTTTATGGTATGTATTCATTCCTCCTTATTCTCTTTCCCCCTCTGATTTACTCTCCCTTCCCCCTCCCCAGTTAATATCATACTTTTTCCAGTTTTTTTTCTTTCCTACTATTCTTGTTTACAGAACTCCTTCTTCCCTATAACCTGCAGGTTATTTATTTGTATTGAAAGATTCAGGGGTAGGACCTATAAATAAGAGAGAACATGTGGTCTCTGTTTTCTTGGTCTGGGGTACCTCACTCTCAGAACAATAATTTTCAGTACCAACCATTTAACAATTGTATTTCATAATTTCAGTTTTCTTTACAGATGAATGGCATTCTATTGTGTAAATGTGCCATGTTTTCAATACCTGTTTATCAGTCAAAGGACATTTTGGGTTCTGGAAGCATATCCAGGTGCTTCTCTCTGGAAAGTAGCTAATTGGACAAAGTAACAGCAGTGGGAGTGGGTTGGGGAGGGAGGCAAAACTTGATTTTGCAAGTTTAAAGGTTGCTAAGTATTAATAATATTATTCTCTTTGATTTTTAGTTATACTGGGGCCTGAAGCCAATGGCTAGACAGAGTAAGGAGTGTTAGGTAAAGGACTTATTTCTAGCACTCCCTTTCTGGCCAGGCAGCCAGAAGCTCTTCATTGGCCTGGCTGGTTAACTCTTTGTAGACCAGAAAGTAAGGAAAGGAAAATAATTAAAATCTTTTGCACAGGCAAATACGCACAGAAATATATACATTCATACATACATTTACATTCTCATTAACACATTAACACATTTACATTTTTGTTGGACCCAACTACCTGTCTTGTACACTCTTCAAGTATTCATACATACTTACATACATATACATATACACACATATATACATATAAACAAACAGGCATGTACCTTTGGATGGATGGATGGATGGATAGATGCATACATGCATGAATAGCTAGGGCAGAGCTCCTCAAGTCACCATACAACACCATACCACACCACACCACCTTTATTTCTTTTCCGTGGCCTTTTATAGACAAAAGTTCTCAGAAACTTACCTCATAGATAAATTGTTACACAAATTGGAGTTGCAAAAAGGATAGTAATAAAAGGATATTGATATTCAGTTCAAAACAGTGTTTCATTCTATATGCTCATTTTAAGGTCAAAGCAACAGTTTCATATGTGCACACCTGTGGCTTGATCCTTGGACCTAAATGCTCTTCCTTGAATATCAATTTGTCCAAAGCCTTTATCTCTTTTTAGTATGATTATGAGAGCTCATTGTATTTCTTATTATGGAGCCTTTACTTACTGTTACGAGGAGTGGACACATTCAGTTCTTGATTCTAACTTTATTACATCTTTCTAGCAAAACAATTAAAACCATTTCTTAAAACTTTCTTTCTAAGATTATTTGAGTCAAATCAGAAATTCTATAAAAATCATTAATTCATCTAAACAACATTCATTCATGAAAGTTCATCTTTATGTTGATCTGCAAGAAATCTGCTTAATAAGATGTGCTAATGCCCAGGAATTATATTAATTTAATAATGACAGGAAAGGCATATCAACTGCAAGAAGCAGTCATTGATTCTATGAGACATTGCTTCATAGAGCTCGCCCATCATAGACAATGCAAAAGTGGTGTGCCTCCTCCAGGAAGGCTACCTGCTAGCCTTAGCCTATTCTAGATGGCTGCTGACATTTGTGTATTTCCCTTTCCTAGCTCTTGTGAATAGAGTAGCAGTGAACATGTCTGAGTATCACCAGAGTAGAATGTTGGGTCCGTGGCTATATGCCAAGGGGTGGTATAGCTGGGCCATATGGGAGATCTGCTTTTAGCTTTTTGCAAATTTTCCAAACTAATTTTCACAGTGACTGCACAAGTTTGCAGTTCTACCTTAATTCATCAGAAAATGCAATCTAAACTATGTAGATATTTTATTCTTCCCCAGACAGAATGGTTAAGATCAAAAAACCAACTGACAAAAATGGTGATAAGATTGCTAGAAAGCCCTCATTAATTATTGGGTACTTAATATAATTCCAAATAACATCCTCATAACAATGCTCGTCATAAGTAATTTAAAAATCCTAAAAGAGTAATTTTAGATGTGTTTTTCACCCCAGATAATAATTAACTCTAAATGGATCAAGAACCACAATGTGAAACCTGAAATGCTGAAATTGCTAAAAGAAACATGAATACAGTCAAGATATGGCTCCAGAAAAGGTCTTTATAAATAGGAAGGTAAAATACTGACAAAAAGGACCTCATTAAACAAACAGCAAACAAACGAACAGATGTCTGTATAGCAAAGAATAATTAACCAAGCAGAAAGGAAGCCCACAGAGCAGGCACATATTCTTGATCAGGTCTATAGAAGCTAGAATTAATATTCAGTATGTATTAAGAACTCAGAACTCAAATCTACAAAGATTCAAGGAAATAAATAATCCAATTAAAATGATAGAACACAATCTCACTTTTCATATGGATCTAGCAAGTGCTTCAAGGACTAAATTGTAAAGTAGTTGGGACAGTAGGTATTCCTGTATTTTTCTTGATTTTGATGCAAGTATTCAATTTTTTTCCTCTTTAAATAATTTTTGTGCAGGTTTGACATGTATAGTATTTATTATGTTGAACTATATTCATTTCAGTCTTATTCTTTTTAGTGTTCGTAAAGTTACGCTGAACTTTGTCAAAGACCTTTTTTGTATCTATGGATATAATCATATTTTTTTATATTTTAGTCTATTTAGTCATTTAATAATTTAGGCATGCCTCAGTATCTCTGTATCTCTGGGATAAAGTGAACTTGATTATGATAGATGATGATTTTGATATATACCTGTATTTGTCTTATAAGAATTGTGTTGATAATATTTGCATCTATATCCAACAGGTTGTTGGCCTGTAATTTTCTTTTCTTATGCTCTTACCTGTTTTGCTATTAGAATAATACTGGCTTTAGAAAAGGGGTTCTGAAGTGTTTCTTTTGTTTCTATTTTCTTGTATAGGTTATGAAGGATTTGTTGTAGTTCTTTGAATGTCTAGTACATTCTGCTTTGAATCTATATGGGCCTGGATTATTTTGGCTAGAAGTCTTGATTTCTCTCTCTCTCTCTCTCTCTCTCTCTCTCTCTCTCTCTCTCTCTCT
>NW_021604643.1:1260244-1267220 GCF_004785775.1 Grammomys surdaster | reverse complement strand
TCTCTCTCTCTCTCTCTCTCTCTCTCTCTCTCTCTCTCTCTCTCTCTCTCTCTCCTCATTGCTGTTAACTGTGTTAAATTTCTATCAATTCTGTTTCTTTGCAAAGAACAAGATCTTAGATTCACTGATTCTTTGTCTTACTTTTGTTTTCTTTGGTTTTTCTCCAATTTTATTATCTCTTCACACCCAGTAGACTGTTTGGTTTGTGCCTATTTTTCAGAATTCTTGAGAAATATTAGCCAATCATTTATTCGTACTCTTTCAGAGTTTTTAATGTAGGTGCTTACAACTTTAAATGTCAGTCTCAGGACTTTTTTTTTAAATGTATTCTAGATGTTTTATTTTATTGTGTTTTCATTTTAATTTAATTCTTGCATTGCTCTCTGTCTTTGAATTCTTCTTCTTCTTCTTCTTCTTCTTCTTCTTCTTCTTCTTCTTCTTCCTCTTCTTCTTCTTTTCTTTATTTTTTGGTTTTTCGAGACAGGGTTTCTCTGTGCAGCCCTGGCTGTCCTGGAACTCACGCTGTAGACCAGGCTGGCCTCGAACTCAGAAAGTCACCTGCCTCTGCCTCTCAAGTGCTGGGATTAAAGGCGTGCGCCACCACTGCCTGGTCACTTGAATTCTTCTTTGTTCCATTCATCATTCAGTAATATGTTAATATTTAATTTCATGAATTCGTATAGTTAGTAGAGATTTCATGGGTATTGATTTTAAGATTTATTGCATTGTATTCAGATATGACACACAGATGATGACTGAATCTATTGATCTATGCATATAGAAGAATATCATTAGAAGTCATTTTATTGATACGTTATTTTTAACTAGTAGTGTTTGAGTCTAACCTAGATCTCTGAGCTATCTCATCTCTGGCTCTTGGGTACTCAAACAGTGATGAGTATGGGTTATCTCTCACATAGTGGTCTGTAAGTCAAATCAGACATTGGTTGACGATTCCTACAAGTTTTAAGCTCCCAAGGACATAACATATCTTAAAGGCAGGGCAGATTGTAGGTCAAAGGTTTTCTGGTTGGGTTGATGTTTATATTCCTTTTTTGGTAGCCTGCAGGGAACCTTTGTACACCAAAGACACTAGAACGTAGAGGTGAAGGCTTCATGTAGAGACTAGCTTGACGTTCCTATGTTCAATGGGTAATATGTTGTTCTCAGTATGGGGATCCACTGTCAGTTAAGTTCTCATTTGTATTTTAGTAATTATAACTTCATTTGTTTTTTCCCACAGTCTCTGGGCTATGCTTATTTACACTTTCAGTTAAGTATTTTCTTGGCTTTCCTTATTCTCTGTTAGGGTGGTTTGGTATACATGAAAGTTCTTTCTTCCAATATGGCAGATAGCTTTTCTGTGTAAAATACTCTATCTTGGCATGTCTCATCTTTTAGAACTGGAAATAGGTTCATCTAGGTAATTCTTATTGGAGAATATTTGTATCGGAGTAGTGGATTGAGGGCAGAGGGTGAAGGAGCCTATTGCTTTGGCCTGTCATGCTATTTCCTTTTTTGTGATGTCACCAACTTATGTGAACTTTTTCCATTGGTAATGTGTGGAGAGAGAAGGAATTATCATCTGCCTCTGTTGCACGGAAGTTTGGTTGTGGTTTTGCTGTCACCAAAGGTTGGTTGATTTCAGATCAGGAATGAAAAGTTGAATCTTTCAAATGCTCAGTGTTGACATTTTGATTGGACAGATAGGAACAATTACTGTTCAATGGTAATTGAGTGTGCAAACATGACTCCTTCCTGAATCTGCTTTGAGTGATGTACAAGCTGTGTTACTAGAGTTAGGTCCCAAGAATGTGGGGATAAGATGAAAGTCTATAATGTGGAAAACTCACCAGGTTGGGCAGGCATACTGACTGAATGTTAGAAATCGAATCTTTTTGGAGTATTGAAATTGAATAGGTGGTAGGGATCTGTGTTACTCACCTTCATGGGCTAGTGTTTATGCTACTAGAATACAGATAGGTCTGAGAGTGTGGGGCACTTCCCATAGATGTGGGAAGCTCTGTTTTCTCTTTCTATTTTGATAAAGTCTTAAAAGTTTTATGTTGGGAGCTGTGACAAATACATACTTAGTGGGTCATCTTCACCCTTTGATGTTATTTACTGTCTGTGTCCTGGTCAACAGCCTCTGGTACATTTCCCTTAAGAGAGCCAATATTATCATTATTTGGGTAGAAGGCTGCCTTGAAGTCTCAGAATCCATTAGTGCAGTAATGTATACCCTAAAATAAATGGAATCATTGGGAGCCTATCAAAAACAGTGGCTGATCTCTTTTCTGGAGTTAAACTTGATGATTTCAGATTTGGGAAGATGGAATCTTAAAAGTTTCATTTTAAACAAACTTCCACATCTAAAATCATGCTGTAAGAACTGTTATTCTAGAGCTTTCATTGAACTTAACTGCCGGGCTTCAACATAACATTAGAGACAAATATTTTTGTCATATAGAAGAATGGGAAACTCATTTTACAACTTCTAAGTCTGCATCTTTTGTTTATATTTGTGTGGTATCTGTTTTCTCATTTCTTATAATTGGCATAAAGTATTGGTTTCCACTTTTAACCTAATTGTGTTTAGGTTAAAAATGCATGCGTGGATGAATTTCATTTTCTTAATTGTTCTTTTGCTTGGTGTTTTACACTGATCATTGATTTTTTATATTACTTTTTCTTTATTCTTTGTTTAATCAATGCACTATTTCATTTCCATTTTAATTTGTTGATGGTTACCACTCAGTCTTGTTCTTTAATGAGATGAAGATTATTCTACTGTAACTTCTGCACAACCCACCAACTGTTCCCTAGTTGAATTCTACTCTCCAGCATCATGCTTTGCTGCCTGTTCCCTCATACCTCTTCTTCTAGTAGAAGTATGTCTAGTAAATCCTTAATTCTCTTTCTATACTCTTTTCTTGCCCTGTTATCTCTGAGATACTTTGTACTCTTATTTCTTTTCCCTCTGCTGCTAAGTCCTGAGGTTTTATTAGATATTGTATTACTTGGAGTTTTAGAAATAATACTGTGTATATCCACATGGGAGTAGTGTAGGGAATGTTTGAAGGTAGTGATCCAATTGACTTTCATTAAACCATGTCATGATTTCTCCTCCTCTTTAAGAGCTCCATTTCCAAAAGCAGATACTTTGAGCTGTAATGCTTGAAAAGGGCTAAGCCTAGGCTATCAGTGCTTGTCCATGTGTATAGATACAAAAGGATGGGTGTGTGTGTGTGTGTGTGCATGTATGCTAGGTACCTCATAAGTGATAGTTTCCCAAACACAAACTCTTCTTTAAAGCTATTGGTTCAGTCATTAGGTGAGCTAAAACAAAAGTTGAAGGATTGTTTAGAGACAGAACTGCAAATGCTCTGGACTTATTTTAAGCAGGTAATCAATTCCCTCTAATTAGTCATTACTTGGTTCAGGCTTCCCAATACTCTTCAATCCTCTGAGGTGCTCTGATTCTCATAAAAAAGTTTTTATTTATTCTTTCAGTTGACCTTTGCCCTTTCAGACTTCTCTGAGTTTGCATCATCCTTAAGCATCAGTACCTTTCCAGTTGCTCCTCTAGATTCTAGAGTCTAGGATGTGTTGTCACACCGTAAAAGAAATTCTCAAAGATGAAACAAAATTGTTCTTCAAAAAAGATCTTAAAAATGAAAAAATTTCAAGAGGAAAACATTTCCCTGTTTTATTCAGATTCATTCTGGAGTCAGAGGTATGGTTACACCATATTTTTCCTAAGCTGAGAGATACCAGCTGCTGAGAAGTTTCTCACTAATTTGCTTATGCCCTTAGAAAGCATTCTTAGCTTATGAAATAAAGACAATATATACTTTAATATTATGTTACTATTTCACTTTGAAGTTCTACTGACTTTGCCATCTCTCTTTCCTATACATTTCTCTCATATATGGACATTATCCCTCACTTTCTTGACATGTGAAAGAAATTATAGAATAAAAAAAGAGAAGAAAAGGCACAAGACGACATAGAGATGTTTGAAAATTTATTTTTGACTGGAAAATACTCAACATATACAGTCTTGGCACCACCTTTATACCCTCTTCTGTTTAATTGTGCTCTCTTCTTAATTGTGTCTGTTATACTATTAACCTCATAATATTATGACAACCAAAATGTGCTTCGAACCTGAGGTTGAAAGATCTTCAAACCAAAGAGGACTGAAGTTCTTAACTCTCTTTATTATGTCACATTGAGGTAGCTAATTAAAGATCTGAACCTCACTTCTTTTAAATTAATGATGTGGAGGTCAAAGATAATGGGACTAGAACTTCTTGTCTCCTTTCTCTAAAAATTTGTGCATGGTCAGGAAAATTTTCATAAAGAATAGAATGAATTCTTTTGGGAACATGTTAAGTATGAATTCATAATCAATTGTTATTTAAATATAGTAGTAATAAAAAACACCTAAATTTGAATTTTTTCAAAAGGAAAAAGCATTGTTCTTCATCTACTATGTTTACAGAATTGAACCTACAAAACTTTGGCAAACTGGATTATGGGCACAGACACTACAGGGTTTCCATAAATGTCTTTGGCTACTGGCCACATGAGTAGATACCCTGTAGTTTTCCTGAAATTCTACCTCATATTTTGAGTGGCATCCTCTGCTTGAATTCCATCTACAGCCTACACATATTCCAGCTTTGATAGAAACAGCCACCTGTCTTATTCTCCTCTAAATATATATAAAAAATCCTTTTTATACACCTCAATAAAACAAGAAATTTAGCCAACTAAGTTTGTGATAAGAATCAAAAGACAAAAAATGTTAAGGTCTGGATGAGAGTCTGGATTTTATTTTTATCTATTTGTGCAGCATTTGGGAGGTGTAGTGCAACTGTGATTCCTACATGTGAACTGTGAATAGGGTTATCAAACTGAATCACAATAGAAATAGCTAATATTTTTACTGATATAATGAACTGGCAAGTTGGGATAAAATAGGCTTTTTTGTCGTTTTATCTTTTAAAGTTTCATGACCTTTGCAAAGAAACTTTTGACTTAGCTATAAACAGAATAAAAGTACATATAAACTTACTGTCTTTTTTCTCCTTTTTAAAAGAGAACAGGCATTATCATTAAAAATTGTTTTATTTTGAAAACATGTTAATTCTCAAAGCTAAGATGATCCTGTCTCCCCACCTCTTAAATAATCACACAAAAATATAGAAAACATTCTAGCTGTGCCATCTAGGATAACATTGATTAAGTTCTCTAAAATAACACTTTATCTTATGTAGAGTAAAAGACAAGAAATCTCCTTTGGTACATTATTTTAATGAGGTGGGTGTCTTTAGCGGACATGTGATTTGCTAGTAGAAAACATTTTTGTTAGAGTCACGTTTAAGTATTATGATCTGGGCAGTAAACAGATTGCTTGAAACCTCTTACAAAAATTATTTAAAAATTATATAGAGAGTAAAAGGGACACATGCACATCCATAAGGATACACATGCTTACACACACACACACACACACACACAGAGAGAGAGAGAGAGAGAGAGAGAGAGAGAGAGAGAGAGACTCACATATGCACAAACACATATCTAAAATAGTTCTAAGAAATTCCTACATTGCCATAATAACCAGATGTTTAATATTCATTCACTACTTTTCGTTTTCATCAGGGTCATTATATGGAAATCTTTCCTAAGTCGTAACATAAGGAATATTGGAGTATCACAGAAATGTGCCTATTCTTCAATCTAGGTTTTATTTTTCTTTGCCACCCAGATTCATCCTCCATTGCAGATAGGTTAACTAGTATTTTATTAGAGAATTACAAATTGCATAAAGTA
Organism: Grammomys surdaster; assembly: GCF_004785775.1. Taxonomy (NCBI): domain Eukaryota; kingdom Metazoa; phylum Chordata; class Mammalia; order Rodentia; family Muridae; genus Grammomys; species Grammomys surdaster. The sequence goes on along the minus strand of NW_021604643.1, from coordinate 1,261,376 downwards.
GCACCATCATGGCACAGATATTAGTGTCCTAACAAATAGACATTGTCACCTTTTTTGAGAGATTGATTATGTCAAGTGATCAAAGGCTCAAGTCTGCTCCCAGAGGACAACTTCCCCAGCTCCAGAAAATGAATCATAATGGACCAGGGAAAAAATACAGTTCCATTCACTTCCTCCCATGTTTGCCATAGAGAGATGCCATGACAGGTCCTATAGAGTGACGTGAGGAAACTTTAAGACTGGGCAACATGGGTGGGCTATGTGTGAGTCAGGTGGTTCTGACACTGTAAGGAAATATTTTTGGAGAAAAGTTGTCCTCCTTTTCCTTTCCAAAATTTAGGGGACTGTACATGTATGTGCTACTTGGGTGAAGAAAGTAACCATCCACAATGGGAGGAATACTTGGTTGGATGCTGACTTGCTTCTGATGGCAGAAAAGAGAAATAAAATCTGGATCTCTAAGGACACTATTCTTCTGGAATAGCCTGTTCAATTCAGTACATGGGTATGGTTCAAGTAACCTCTGAACCAGTTATTCAAACTACCAATCTTTTATTTCCCTGTATCTTAGAATACATGTAATAGCTCATATTATTTTACAAAGTACTTACAGAAACAAGTTCAGATTTTGTCCCTGGGTTTAAGTATCTCAGACCACAATGTACAAAACTCAGAGTTTTCAAAACCAAGAAGAATGTTTCTATGTGACACACCACAAGTAGAGATTTAGGTCTATATATGAAGAGGCATAGCTGAAACACAAGCTCACTAAAAATATAGCAATTTACCTTCAGGATAAATAAATTTAGGGCTTAAACATATGTTTCACCTTAAAGATATTTCATTTAGTAAATTCAGATAATACTCTAAAGCCCAAAGTAAAGAATCAGTAGTCAAAAAAACCTCTTGATTCTTAAAAAACAACAACAAAACAACAACAACAACAACAACAACAACAACAACAACAACACCCTTCTTCCTCATTATACAGAAAGTGTCTTCCTTTGACCTTTAAATATGAACTTTCCAAAAAATTTTAATACTTTACCTTCTGTCTCCCTCCCTCCCTCCCTCCCTCCCTCCCTCCCTCCCTCCCTCCCTCCCTCCCTCCCTCTCTCTCTCTCTCTCTCTC
>NW_021604643.1:1194816-1260144 GCF_004785775.1 Grammomys surdaster | reverse complement strand
CCCCCTCACACCCCCCCCCCCTCCCACCCCACACATCCCCTTCACTCCGCTAGTCTCTCTCTCTCTCTCTCTCTCTCTCTTCTATGTTTATCTCTTTTTATTCTATGTTTATTTCTAAACACAGCTCAGCTTCAACTTAAGACCCTGTATATAATGTTGACTTATTTGCCACTTCTCTTACGTATTTTGAAACAAAATCAACAATCCTATAACTCTCTTTATAGCTATTCTGAAATACATTACTGGACCCTGTATTAAAAAGTCCAAGTCCATTGGAAATCCACTCTTATACTTAGGAACAAGTCCTTTACATATCCATGTTCATTTTTTCTAAATAATCTCATGTTTGCAGCTTCCTTATTTATTTATTGAATAAGCATCTAAAGTCTAAAATCAAGAACTGCATTCTCAAAGATTATATGTATTGTTACTAAGAATTGTACTGACATTTAAATGCAAGTATCATGGTTTTATTCACGATGCTATCTTTTAATGCTTTACATTTTATCTCCCTCTTTCACCTTTCTGTATATCAAATGTCCATCAACAATATCTTGCAATTTGATTTGCTTTCTATGTTTTAGCAATGTTAGGCCTGCTGCTTTAGTTTGCATCTGGACTTTTCTCTAACGATAACATATTAAAGGTCCCAGGATATCAGCATTGGAAAGTGGTGGCAAAATTAAGAAAATGAGTATAGTTGGGCACCATCTGGTCATGGGTCATGTCTTTTAAGGGGACAGTGGACCACTCTATCTTATTCTCATCATGTTCCTTTCATTCATTTCACCTCTCACTTAACCTTTCTCCCAACCCCATGGTGAGCACTTTTTATCATGTTCTGCTGTCATTAGGTGTTGCCGCACCAAAAGCTATAGGGCCTATCAGATATAGACTAATCCTTCAAAGTAGTTAGTCAAAATATTCATTTTCTCTATCAGTTAAGATATTACAATGAAGAACGCTAACATATCAGCTGGACATATTCTACTATGATCTGTTATTTTGCTTCTGAATTCAAGCTAGATTAAAAAAGAATGTTTGCAGTGGATGTCCTGTGAGTCCAAGGAGGTGTTTGACTTTTGCTTGTACAGGTTTAACTTGCTGCAGATAAGCTTTTACAGTAATCTTTTTGCTAATTCTCTGTTTGCTAAGAGTAGAGTTCAGACATACCCTCACTTGCTGCTTGTGCATGTGCCTCTTGGAATTGCAGTATCTTGAGTCCTACTGAACCAGGGCCTGAATTTTAAGAAAACTGCAGGTGGTTTTTATCCAGTTTGAACTCTACAGTAGACATATCTTCTTGGGTTTCTAATTTCTAACAGATGAATCTATTTTTACCCATTTCCAGAAGAAAGGCGCTTTCACCTTACTTCTTCAACCAGATAGGTAGCGTTTTCTATTCCTTTTTTTTTTTTTCAGAAATAGGACTGGCCTTTGTGCTTGCTGCTCATTAAGGATAAGAAGTCTGTGCCCTGGACGTTCCTGCTCAAGTGGGTGTTGAATCTTCAGGATTCAGGGCTGCAAGCAGCTTCTGATTCTCTTAATTCCAGTATGTATTATTATGGCAACATTTTCTAGGTGTTTATAAAGGACGGCATTTTAATATTTCAGTATACACATGCTTTTTGAAGTGTGATGAGTATTTATTCTTTGTATCTCAGATTGCTCTGTTAAACTAAAATCTCAATTTTGAAGCTGTCATTTCTGATACGGGAGAAAAAATGGAGTAAGAAAGGGTTTTAGTGAAAAGCTATAGTTATTATCACTTTAAGTAGTGGAATAATAGAGGCTTCATTAGGGATAATAGCAAAATTCCTTGAAATACTGTAAAATTTATTGGTATAGAAGGAAGAAAAGACACAGAAAAGGAAATAAAGCTAGAAAAGTTACTGAAGAACAAAGAAAATGAAATGTTATATACGTTGAATGTTGGATAGAATAGGGTGAACTTAGGCGGTGTGTTAGATATCTCTAAAATATCCATCCCATGTCATAAATAATGAGATGGCTTTTAATAAATAAGGATCTTTATTTAGAGAAAAGCCAAACTATTAGAAAATATGATTAAAAGATAACATGCAAATATGATAGAATCTTAGCAAGCCATGTATGTCACTTGTTGTCTGTATTCCAACCAGAATAATTAAATGAGAGAACATGGACTTTTGTTTCATCAGTAAATATAGATAGGATAATGCAATTTAAAAGTATATATGTTTATGTGTCTATTTAATTTCAGTCAAATCATAGTAAGTTGCATCATATTAAAAATTTAAAATAAAAACCCATGTCCTAAAGTAAGGAAGATATTAATCCTTTCCTGGCAGGGAAATCTGAAATGATCTAAAATGAGGCCACCACTGACTGTTCTAAATTCAAGGGTAACTAAGGCAAGGAAAGAAAAGGGGGAAATTGACAAACAGATCAAAGAAAGCATGAACACGTAGAATGACTTAAGGAATCATTTTTAGCAGTTGTAGTATCAAGGAACAAATTAAAATAAAAATAAAATATCTAGAGCTACAATTGATGAAACATCATGTGTTCAAATCTATGGGATCATTCCTGAACTAGAGCTTTGTTACTGTCACTGTAGCTTCAAAGATCTAGCCTCATCAACTGAGTCATCCTGAGTTGTTACCACCCTTATACCCCTTCAGCAGCTGTGTGTCACTCCTAAGGTAGCTTTCTCATGCACAAGACATGCATAAAATCATTAAAATTGTTTTTGCATCAACAGCCTGAGCTTGGTGCTATGAGTTTCATGGATAGGTACGATGTCCTTAAAATTAATTTAAGGAAAAAAAAAAGCATGTATGATAGGTTTTGATGTATTCAGTTTTGTGCTGACTCTCATGTTAAGGTATAAGCCTTCCTCACTCAAATCATAAGAATCTTCTGGTCTTGCTACTTCTGAAGACCATACTTCTGTTAGGAGATCCTCTCTAACCTGCATTCTGCAGTACTGCATCTTTCCATCTCTCTATTTTATTAGAATATGTTATTCACAAAAATGATGGTATTAGTCATTACAATTTCACACACACATGCAAGGAGGGTTAATAATATTCATCCCCACATCTTCTCTCCCCTTCCCTTCCCATGTTTACTTTATCTCCTCAAATAGGCACCTTCTGTTTTGTTTCCCTGATTTCTTTGTTGTGTTAATTTAGTAACTAAAAAAAATTGATGGTTTGTATATGTTGATTTTACATCCTGTCATTTTGCTTCATTGCTCATTTTAAAGAGTATTTTGGTAGGTGATAAAGTTTTGTGAATACAGAAACACACAATCTATAAACAGAATTTGTTTTCACCTTTTCTTTTTTGTTTTTATACTTTTTATTCTCTTTCCTTTTACTCTTCTTAAAATTTCAAGAACTATTTTAGATAATGCTAAGGAGAGTGGATACTCTTATCTTATTTACAGTTTTAGAGGAAATGCATTTAATGTGATGTTAGCTATGGACTAATATATACAGCCTCTCTACTGTTCTTTATATAAGTATTTTATTCAAGACTGTTATCATGAAGGGGTGTTAAATTCTAATAAAGGTTCTTGTTTTTCATCTGTATAGATGACTACATGATATTAATCTCTGATCCTATTTGTGTTTAATGTCTATATTGAAATATCCTTGTTATCCATAGGCTTAAGCCACTTTGATCAATGTGCATGATCATTTCAGTGTGCTATTGAATTATATTTTCAAGTATTATATTGAAGGCTTAATTTCTTTATGTTTATCAAGGGTATAGGCCAGTATTTCATTGTATGCTGTGTCATTATAGGGTTTGGTATCAAGATAGCAGTGACTTTATATAATGTATACAATTCTAGAAGTGTTATTTTCCTATCTATTCAATGGACTAGTTTAAAGAGCAATTCTGTTAGTTCTTTAAATGTCTGGTAAGATCAAGAAGTGAATCCTTTGATTTATAGGCATTTTTTTGTCAAAAAATTATATTCAAAAAAATACACATTTTGGTATTTAAAATAAAATTTATGGGAAATCAATGATTTGAAATTAGTTTCCCTTCTAGATTCTGATAGTTCTAACCAAACTGAAGGCACTATAATAATTACTGTACCTCCAAACTGAAAGTATCATATGTTGAATTAAAAAGAGAAATATTTCCCATATGTATAGCCATAAAAATTTCTTTTGTAGTTGGTAGTAACATTTAGGAAGGTTTAAGTGGAATGGTCTTGCTGGAGGAAGTATGTTACAGGGAGTGGGCTTTCAGAGGAAACAGGTTTACCCTACTTCCATTTTACTTCTTTGCTCTATGCTTGCATCTGAAGATGTGAGCTCACAGCTTCTTGCTGCTGTGCCTACATTTGTCACTTGCTGCTCTGCCTCCTACCATGATGGTCTTTTATTCCTATGAAACCCAATGCTCAAATACACTCTTCCTTCTGTAAGTTGACTTTATCATAGTATCTAATCGCAACAGAAAAGTAACAAAAACATATCATTTATTTGACCATTGGAGAATAAGGGAAGAGACAATGCCAAACCCAAGCACAAGAATGTGATAACACAGGAAGGTTTACTTTGGCCTTTAAAATGAAATTTTCTTGATTTTTTCTTTTATATTAATTTATTCTTTTTTATTTCAACTCAAGCTATGTACATAGGAAAGACTTCTCTAAGTAATTAGACAAAATGTTTTTTCAGTTAATTAGTCATAAAAGTCATTTGCATCTGGTAAACAAAGACTGTTGAATTATAATATATTTACCTATATGTTTTTTCATTATCTGCCAATTGGTTTTATTTCAAGAAGAGAAGAAATTAAAGTTCATATTACCTTAGAAATTGAGTTTTGTAGCTCAGAACATTAACATAATTTAAGAAACATAAGGGTATCATCACCTCAATTCATTTTTGTATAGTGTTTGATGAACTTTAGATAGTATCTACAATCTAAAAAAAAATGTAGGTAACTAAAGATAAAAGAAAATGTCTTTTAGTGCTATGAAATTTATCTCTGTAAATGTAGAGTAATGATGATTTACTAGTGACATGTTCCCTTAGAAAGAAGGGAATCTACTGCTAAAATCACACCACCAATAAAATCACCATGAATTCATGCACAAAAATACCCACTAATTTTTGTGATAATATTGGCACCTTGACCTAATTTAGAATGATCTAAGAGACAAGCCTTGTAAGAAACCATAGGATTGGCTTGGAGTAGCTACCCTGAGAGGAATGTGCCAAAGTTTTCCAAGTTAGACACCATGGCTCTTGGGACACAATGTATCTTCCACTTCCAGAGAGACCAATGTATTTCCTCAGGCAGTGAAGTGGTCAGCGTGCTTTGTTTTTCTCTATATGTTCCCTTGGAAGTCATGGAAGCACAGAAAACGAAAATACATTAAGGGATTCAGCCTGCGTACTCACTGTTGTTATTCAGATCTACAGCGAGAGAATACAAAATGCAACAAAAAATGCATATTTAGTGAAGGAAGTTTTATGTTCTACTTTAAAAATGTAGATGACAGTAAAGACTGCAACACATTTGTAACTGTCAAACTGAAACCTTTCTCCCTTTATTGGAACAAAGTAATGGTGCATTGAATATGTACTCCACCAATCAAGGGCTCCAACTAGTGAAAGCACAAATTTACTTGAAAGAGGACCCATGACCTGAGAATGATGAAGAGTTCCTTATGGTATAAACAGTTGCATAGGAACATGAATTTTCAGATCTAGCTAAGAAGTCAAACAGTTATCATCTAAGAAGACCAGGGTACTACACTCAACCTTGAAGCATGACTTGGTAGTATCATTCATATAGTCCTAATTTTGCAGGCATGAAAGATGGATGATTAAAAGAGTCATAGAATCTTGTTTTATGGTTTCAGAGAGATACTGAAGCCAGTTGCTATGTGCAGGGTGAGAATTCCTCAAGGAGTTCTGGAACGCCTGATGCATGAAGTTATGAAGATGAAGACTAGGTTGCAATAGAGATACTAGGATATTAGAAATGATGAGAGTGTTGGAAATCTGATGAGTAAAGCTGAATCATTAATAGAGCCAACCCAAGATGAATACTATGTGTGTTATAAGCAGCAGAGGTACAAGAATGTGGTACCCAAACACACTGCAGTCCAGATGATTCCATTATAAGCCTCGTATGATATACATGAGACTGTAGGTTTGGTGTTTGCTCTGCTGGGTTTTGGTCTTACTTTATTCTGATTATTCTTTGTTTTGTCTTCTATCTTGGTTTTTGAGTTTGGAACATTTATTTTGTGACATTGTATATGTAACTAGTTTTTTTTAAATAGAAGTTCACAGTCATAATATTCTCTTAAGTCTCAGAAGACATTCTTGAATTTTAAATAGTATAAAAATTGTTACAGACTTCAGGAACTTATGAGATTAGAATTAATCCATTTTGCATTGTGAGATGAATATGAGCCTATGGGGACAAAGAGAGGAAGGCTGTGGGTTAAAAGTAATGGGTTTCAAGTTGACAGGAGATTGATGATGGTCAGTATTGTCAACATTACATGTTCTAGGATTACCTAGGAGACAATCCCTTGGCTAAGTCTATGAGGGATTGTCTAGATTTTATTAGCTTTTCTAGATCCCTGAAATGGATTAACTAAAAGAGGATAATGAGGTAGTTAGACTTACTTTTACTATAAGTGGGACCATTTTGTGGGCTGAGTTTTTAAACTGAATAGGAAAGAGCATGTGGATAGGGAACAAGCACTTGTGATCCTTTTCTTCCAAACTATGAATGAATATGATCTTCTCCCTTCAAATTCCTGGTCCATGAATAGATGTTACCATGGTAGTCAAGGTCTTGACTTTATGACCTTCCCAATACAATGGACTGTACCTTCAAACTATAAGACAAAATATGTTCTTTCTTCCTTATGTTACTTCTGTAATGGTGTATTATAACATCAAAAGAAATTAACTAACTCAAGTCTTGTCCCAGAGAAACTGATATGCTTTTCAAGACTTTACAGATACAAAAAGATAGATGGCCTGAGTTGATCCTGGGAAACAAATGGTTAAAGGAGAGACCTGACACCTGTAAGTTATTCTCTGACACCTACAGATGAGCCATGGCACAGGTACACTCATATGTATTTCATAAAATGATTAAAAGTGATAGGCAGTATATTTAAGGTGATATAAATTAAAATAACCCCAAACACCAAATAGCATATGCAATATACAGCAGCAGCATTTTTGAGTAAATTCCTAGATTTCTTTAGAGATATAAAAGAATACCAGAGAAATAGCGACTTGTAATGCGTTCATCAGTGGGAAAGCTTAACATTATGAAAGCAGTTTCTTAATTAAAGTCAGTATAATCCCAATTAAAATATTAAGTTTTACTTTATGAATTGGGACTTGTCATGCTGGGGATTTGATAATATTTTAGATTAAGTTCCAGAATAAAAGAGGCTACTAGCATTGTGAAAGAAGCATGATTTAAGGCTTCCTTGGCAAACTTAATAATTATGAAATCATAAACAGGAAATATTTGGCATATCAACTGGAGAAGTAAATCATTGTACTACAGCAGAGCCCAGAAATGTGAGGGCACATCTGTGGATACTTGTGTTTGCAAAAGGTTGACACTGAGGAAGAGTAGAAAAGACTATCTTAAATATAAAGGAAATTAGGAAAATATGGCATGTCAAATACAAAAATATTAGCTATCAACCACACACCACTGAAAAAAATATACTGAAAATGTGTCAAATATAATATGAATGTAAAGTTAGAGTTAGCTTTATAGTTAAATGGTGACCCCCCAACTATAAAATTATTTCACTGCTACCTCGTAACTGTAATTTTGTTACTGGTATGAGTCATTATGTAAATAGCTATGTTTTGATGGTCCCAGGCCACCCCTGTGAAAGAGTCATTCAAATGCCAAGGGATTGTGATCTCCAGTTTGAGAACTTCTAATTTAAAGGTTAAGTAAAGTGTCATGAATAAGACTCAAAGAAGCATAACTATTAAGGAAAACAGTAGTAGAAACATATCATAGTTAATTACCTTATTAAAACAATAAAAGACAAGTTATAAAATATATTTGGACCTCATGTGAACATTAGACAATAAGTATATTTTTGCGTTAGACATTGAGCTGAAGACAGGAAAATCAAGAGCTAAGTCCAACCTTAGGTACATGGTTAGTGTGAGTCAGTCTGGGCCACATAAGACTTATCTCTACAACCTGTACAATAAAAAATAAATCATGATAGTTTGAAAGAAAATGGCCCTATAGGCCGATATGGACCAGCACTATTAAGAAGGGTGGTCTTGGAGTAGGTGTTGCTTTGTTGAAGAGGTGCTTAACTAGTGTTGGGCTTTGAAGTCTCAGAGGCTCAAGTTAGTTCACTTCCTGCTGCTTACAAATCCAGATGAGGAAATCTCAGTTCCTTCTCCCACATCATGTCTTGCCTGTATACTGCCATGCTTCCTGCCATGACGATCATGGTCTAAACTTCTGAGACTGTAGGTTAGCTCCAATTAAATGTTTCCCTTTACAAGAGTTGCCATGGTCATGGCGTCTCTTTACAGCAATTAAACATTAACTAAGACAAGTATATAATATTTTAGATACACTTTAATACCTCTCTTTTAGTTAATGTCTTAGAGGTAATTTTCTGTTTAACTGCAGTTATAGATCACAGGCTGGATGTGTTCAAGAAGCTGTGAATGCATTATAAAACAACATCATAAGCATATTTAAGTATTATGAAAATATTATGAAAATTTTAATAATTAATTTTTGTATCTCAGTTGGGAAGTTGTCACACATGAGTTTTGTAGAGGACTATGTTGTGTCACAATGTCAAGCGATGGACAAGCCTGATTGCTGAACTAATAGCCCTCACTTTTAGTTCTGTTTTTGTTATTTTTTAAATCAATTTCCACAATTTTTTAAGTTGGTGCTTATTTTTAGTTATGTATATGTGTGCTGTTGTTGGTGTGTGCTTGTGTATGTTCATGTCAGTGCAGAGCCCTGTAGATACCTGAACAGGATTTTAATCATGTAGGTTGTTGTGAGCCACATAACATGGGTCCTGGAGATCAAACATGGGTTTTCTTCCATAACAGTGCACCCTCTTAACTAATTAGTAATTTATCCAGCCCCCTTCCAGCTTCCAGTTCTTTCTTGACTGACTGACTTTGTTTGTTTGTTTGATTTTGGATAGATTTTTTAAATGTCCCTTAGAATTTCCTACTTACACACAAAGGTTCACAAAGGATAACAAACAATTGTTTTTATTTGTTTTGCATATGTGGTTAAGGCTGGGTGCTGGCAGTGACAGCAATGCCTGTGATCCTAATACTGGAGAAACAGAAGCTGATCTCTAAGTTTGAGGCTAGCCTGGTCTACAGTGCAGGTTCCAAGACAGCCAAGGATACATAGAGAAACATTGTGAACAGACAAACAAGCAAACAAACAAACAAACAAAACAAACAAACACCATATGTGGTTAAATTTAATCATTTTTGTAATTATAAGTGATAATTTAATATTAAATTTTTAATATTGCCAAGATGAACATACAGTTTGGATAATAATATTTAAAATGTAAAGAAGTTATACCCATAAAGAATCAACAATATGACTCCCTAAAAATGAGCTGAACTAGGACAACAATAGACATGCAAAAGCAGATGGAGGAAAGCCCGAAAAGCCTTGATCTGATAAATAGAATCATTAAGCAATGCTGCCAACAGGAGAAATAATAGGGTTGAACACACCAACTATTTATCCAATGCCAAATGGTCAGCCCTAAATGCATCCATACAAGTAACATTATACAGACTGGGTAGGTTATATTTAGGAATACATATTTATATAGATATACATTTTTGCATCTAATAATAAATTAAAAAAGAGTCCATGAATTTGAAAGAAACCAAGGAAGTGTACTTGGGAGAGTTTGCAGGAAGAAAAGGGAAGGAGAAGTGATGTAATATATTATAATCTCAAACAAACCCCAAAATTAATATTTAAAAATTAGAACTAATGCAATTAAAAAGTGAATGAGTCAAGATGTACCAGGGGAAGTAGCTTTCTTAAAGCTTCTTTCCTTGGGGATAATCAATGTTTTGATCTACTTCTAATGAAGGAGTGTTTTGTTTTAGTCTCTTTTGAACTGCTATAAGAAGATACTACAGACAGGGATGTTTAGACAAAATGATAGGGTTTCTGACATCTTGGAAGCTAGGAAGTCAAAGAAGCCTGTATTCTAGCAATAGCAGGAGCAATTTTTTGAATCTCCACTTCTTAAATTGACATAATACTGTTATTATAGTCTCACTGTTACAGAGTTGCGCTGATAAAAAATGGCCATGGAGGGGGCTGGAGAGATACATTTTGCTGACACAGTTTGAACCTAACACATACATAGTAGCTCACAAACATTTATAATTCCAGTTCTAAGTTGATGCCTCATTATTTTTGTGGGCTCTTGAATTCATATGCCACACTTTCAAAGACTCAGGAACACATATAGCCATATAAAGTCAGATGTTTTTAAATGGACATGCAGATCAGTGTAAAGTCCAAAAAAATCTCACCGTAAATTCTGATCAACTAATTGTAATAAGTATGTCAAGACAATTAAGAAAAAGTATTTCTTAATAAATAGAGTTGGGAGAATCAGATAACCACATGTAAAAGGATATAGCTTATTATCTCTAAAATATTATACTGAAGTAAATTCAAAATATACTATAGAGCTAAATATAAAAGCTAGAACAACACACACACACACACACACACACACACACACACGAGTTGTGAGATACATAACAAGAACAAGGGAAGAAAAGAGACTTCAAAACCTAGGTATTAGAACAGAGAAAAAGAAATTATGGATGTGAATTATTGAATGCCCAGCACATGGGCAAATATATATATTTATTCTTGATTTCAAGTCAGAGTCAGAAGTAATTTTAGATTTGATTTCAAAATCACAAGCAATGAAAATAATATGTTCTACTTAAAATGAACTTTTGTGCTGATAAACCACAGAATGGGAAAAAGCGCTGGCTAATAATATATTATTATTAGGGACTAGATATATATTAATTAATAATAATTAATATATTATTAAGGGACTAGACTCAAAAGGAGTAACTCATTGGAAAAAAATTTCTCCAAGGAAAATATAAAAATTGATAGCAATTGTATAAAGACATGATTAGTTGTATCATGGAAATAAAAATTAATATTTAATGACATTGCCTTATACAAATAAGGTTAACTATACCTTTTTAAAGGTAACTTCAGGGGGTGCAGACAAATTAGAAGCCACGTGCATTGTTTATATTAATTTAAATGATTGAAAAGCAGTATGAAAGATCTTCTAAGGCTTAAAGTTGAATTAGTAGATGGTCTGCCAGTTCTTTTATGTACATATTAAAGGGAAGTAAAAGCACATGTCTGCATAGAAATTTGTAGATGAATATTAATTAAAATATTACTCATTATAATTGAAATATTGAATCAACTCAGATACCCACTGGTTTTTAAAACAGAATATCAAAAACACCCAAATCACAAATTATTGAGAGTTTAAGGCAAGCACTAGCTGTACTGTTTTGTGAATGGTCAATGGAAGAAATGGCTGTCCCACATCTTGGAAGACATTGGAAGAAGGAGACAGTGGTTCTGTACTGCCAGGTTTGCTATCCACAGTGTGTTTTGCTGGTGCAAACACGTAAACTCTCAGTGACTTTCAGTAAGGCAATGTATAAGTAACATCAGTATTTGCTTTGTGTATATGGGTTTTTCAGAGCCCCTTCCTTCTCTGATGCTTTGTACCCTTTGAGTAATATATCCCCAATTTAGCTCCAGGAACTAGCATTCATTCCACATGTAAATCTTGCAGTAGTTGTCTTTCTATGCTTGGCTTGTTTTACTTAACAGTGTCTCCTATGTCATCTGTACTATAGTAATTGATAGGATTTCTGTCCTTCTTAAGTCCTGATTGTATTTTATTATTTCTAAAGATCATAATTCTTTCATTCATTGATACATTTATTGATTGATAAGTAAGTTGATTTTGTAGTTGGGCTCTTGTCTAATTCTGCAATGAATACAGGAAAAACTGACATCTCTTTTTCATATTGATATTTTTAAAATAAAGATATCCTCAACCAATCTTTTTTGGTTTTGACTAGGATTTGGCAAAGATGACTTTCTAGTACATCCACAGCATCTAATCTGTGGATATTTTGGTTATTTTGTGACTTAATATATTTTTTTCTTATTGAGAGGTATTGTCTACTTTACACTCAGTTAGCTTTGCTCTACTTATACTAAGCCTATGATTAGTGACTGTGTATTTGACTCATTCAAATAAAATCAATTTGTACACTCTGAGAGAGATCTAGGACCATAGAGAAATCTCTGATGAACAAGATAAAACAAGAGAAAGGTGGGAGGAGACAGAGATGGAGAGACACACAGAAAGACACACAGAGAAGAGTTCAGGATAAGAACAAGTGGACAGGGGAGACAGTTTCAAAACCTAGGCATTAGGACAAACAAAAAGAAAATTTGAAAGTGAATTGCTGAATGCCCAGCACATGGTGCCTTGTGAGGCTAGAAACCTATGTCTATGCTCACAAACATAGTATTGTCTGGCAGATATGGCTGTGACCATCTGACTGACTTGGAATGCGATAGGGCAGAAGGGTTGGCACTTCCAAACATTTGCTTCTTCCAGGGGCTCAAGTTTTTCACTTTATGAGAATTTGGCAAAGTTCCCATTTGTCAAAGCAAAATATCTTTCCGGCTCCCCCTTTGCTTTGCCAGTGTACATGGCGACTGGGGACACGCCTAATCATAGACGAAAGCCTATTGAATAAAGCCCTACTTCACCTTTGAGCCTTGCCTGTCACCCAAATCCATATAACCTAGGGACTTCAAAGCCACATGTGCCAGCTATATATAGGAACAGTATGGAGCTGTCTGTCTCCCTATGCAGACAGAGAATAAAGTGCCAGCAAAGGGGATATCTTTTCTATTTGGGGTTGTTGAGAAACAGCTGAATCCATTCAAATCATTGTGACAGGATAAAGCAACGGTCACAATCCAGCATTTCAGAGAGCCCTTGCAAGTACTTTGTGTACCACAAACATCCTTTGAGTTGTAGTGAACCTGAATACATTTAGCAGTGAGACATATCATAAGAGCATTCTCTTGCTTTTGTTGGAAAGTACTTAATATTTTACCATTTTAACCAAATATGAACAGGTCCTTTTGCATTCAGAATACATTTTAAACTTACCAGGTTGTCATTAGATATGTTCCTCAAGCCTGTGCCATTTGGTTGAAGGCAAAGAATTAGAAACAAAACATAGAGATATTGTTTTATTCCCACTCTGTCTGCTGAACACTGTTCTCACAGAAAAAAAAAAAAGCACAGGTAGCAAAACTTCATCTCCCTCAAATGCACTTCAATACATTTTAAGTGTAAAAACCTAATTTAAAATAATGTCAGCATCTTTGGGCTATAGAATATGAGGCTCAGCATCTTTAAATTATTTAAGCAGTCCACAGAGGACCAGTTATGCTTATAACGTCAGATTTCCTCAAAGAAAGGGGAGAGCAAAGCAAAGTGTTGAATAAGGGGTTCCTGTGCAGTTTCATTGAGTTATTTCTGCATTGTGTAATTGTAGCAATAGTCCTACCAAACTTTAAAACAAAATAGAAGATGCCTATACAGAAGGTTATAGAATCTGTTTTCTGTTTTTAAGGCAAATATTTGCTTGCTTGCCAGCAGAGGTGCTTCTCTTTTTGGCTTTTATTTTCTAGTAATGGAGTTTATACAAAAACAAAACAAAAAAAATCCCAAAACCCAACCAACCAAACAAAAATCCCCTAAAAGTGATTACTTCCTTTCAATCTCTAAAATTGCCCTGTTTTCTTAAAGGAACAGGCAGGAGATTTCTAAACATATGTTGTATATATAGCTGTCTTAGGTTTTCTACAGCAGTGATAAAACAACATGACCATAGGTAACTTGCTGAGGAGAGGGTTTATTTGCTTACAAATAACCATCAAAAGAAGCCATTTCCATCAAAAGAAGCCAGGAAAGAAACTAAAACAGGACAGTCACTTGGAGGCAGTAGCTGATACAAAGGCTGTGAAGGAGTGCTGCTTACTGGCTTGCTCTCCATGGCTTGCTCAGCCTGCTTTCTTAGAGCATTCAGGACCCACAGCCCAGGAGCATCACTACCCACAGTGAGCAGGACCTTCCCACACCAATCATCAATGACAAAAATGCACCTTGGCTTTCACAGAGGCCAAACTGGCAGGGTTATTTGCTCAGTTGAGTATTCCTCTTCCAAAATGATTGTACTCTGTGTCAATTTGATATAAACTAATCAGCACAAAATGTAGGGGAAACCACTTTGCTTCCTCCATTTCCAGTCATATAGTACGTGAACAAAGCACCTCTGTATCTTAAGGCAAAGCATGCCATAGAAATAATTTTAGCCTTATAATAATTGAATGCAAGCAAGAGGCTCCAAGGACACAACAGGGATTACATTAACTGAACTACTCAACAAAAGGGAGAGAGAACCTACAGAGACCATATCCAGAGGTTAGGCATGGCCCTCTGTTGAGTGATGGGGCCACCCACCCATCTCAAAAATATTAACTCAAAATTGTTCCTGTCTAAGAAAATGCAGGCCCAAAGAGTGGAGCAGAGACTGAAGGAAAGGCCATCCAGAGACTGTGCCATCTATGGATCCATCCCATCTGCAGACACCAAATTCAGACACTATTGCTGATATGAAGAAGTGCTTGCTGACAGGAGCCTAGAGTGGCTGTCACCTGAGAGATTGCCAGATCGTGACCAATACTGATGCGGATGCTTGCTGCCAAACATCAGACTGAGCACAGGGACCCCAGTGGAGGAGTTAGGGGAAGGACTGAAGGAGCTGAAAGGGTTTTCAACTCTATGGGAAGAACAACAGTATCAACAAACCAGAACCCCTAGAGCTCCCAGGGACTAAATCACCAACCAGAGAGTACACATAGAGGGACAAATGGCTCTAGCTCCATATGTAGCAGAGGATGGCCTTGTCAGATATCAATGGGAGGGGAGGCCCTTGGTCCTGTGGGGCTCGATGCCCCAGCATAGGAAAATTCTAAGGTGGGGAGGCAAACTGGGGAGAGGGATAACATTTGAAATGTAAATAAATAAAATAACTAATAAAAAAGGAAAACAAATAATTGGATGTATGTGCTTGCTAATACTTATATATACTTTCTGTGGTTTTTGATGTGATGTATATATATGTATATGTATATATATATATATATATATATATATATATACATATACATATATATATTCTTTCAAATTAAGAGCAGTATCCACAGTGAACATGGTATCAACAAAGTGTTCATTGCAGATGTATCCATTATGATTTTCTTAGAGGTGTCATGGTGTTTAAAGATTTACTATTAGGACATGAGTGGATGTGAATACTGCATCTATTTACCTCTTTTGAGAAACAGACATTACTGGAATTAAATGATAACCACCTGGACCATGGTACCATTTCCATGGTAAAGAAACCAGTTTAAGAGATACACAAGAATCACTGTGGAAGGCCATATGAACCCAACGGAAACCAAATTTCCTCCCCTTATTATGATACAGATTTATACTTTTCTCACAGTTTCAGATAGTGCAGAACTCTGATCACACAGAAACCCTTTTCCTTCTTCTTACTGAGTTCTCTACAGAACCTTTCACAGATTCTCTTTTAGCCTACTGATGGCTTAGTTTGGATCAGCTGAGACTGATTTGCATGTGAGAGGCGACCTACCATCCCTAGGAGGTCAGAAATGTGGGCTGTGTTGGAGAAGGTCCTTTTATATTGAGTGGGCTCCAGCATCCCCCAAGGAATATTGCATGGGACTATTGAGTTTCTGAGAATAATTACTGAGAATTTGCTACGTTAAAAGCCTTTGTCACTGGGAAAGCTTTTGAATTTTTTTCTTGTCTTCCTTTCAGTCCTTCCCTTTATAGTTTATCAGGAATTCTGAGGTTGCCTAGTTGTCATATGGAAATGTGCCCAGCAAGAGTCCTACTTTCTCCCTTTAGCTCAGCTATTGTCCTGTGCCTCAGTTCTCCTTGTTGATCAGCTTCCCTGGTTAGAGAGTGATAGTGAAGGGAGTGTGGAGGTGAAAGCCTTTAAGTTAGGAAGGGAGAAGACAAAGAGTAGGGGTTGGGGAAGGTCTACTAAGCCATAAGAAAAAGTTTCCACTCCTGATCTCTCTAATTTTTAAGTGCCCAATTAACTTGGGCCATTGGCGTCATGGCCCCAGACCTCCAAGGCTTTCTATTTAACTAAATTTAATAAGATCTTTGCTTTTTTCCTTCTTTTGATGCTTTATTTATTTATTTATTTATTTTACACTCCATATTTTATTCCCCCCATCCCTGTGCACCCTCCGACTGAACTACATTTCATACCTCCTGCCCAACCCCCTGTCTCTATGAGGATGTCCTCACCTGACCTTTAAACTCCCTGGGGCCTTCAGGCTCTTGAGGCATATCATCTCTGGGCACAGAGCAGGCAGTCCTCTGCTGTATGTGTTAAGGGCTTCCTATCAGCTTGTATATGCTGCCTTTTTGGTGGTCCAGTGTTTGAGAGATCTGTGGGATCCCACATAGTTGAGTCTGCTGGTCCTCCTACAGAGTTGTCCCCTTCCTCAGCTTCTTTCAGCCTTTCCCTAAAGCAACCATAGGGGTAAGCAGCTTATGTCCATTGGTTGGGTGCAAATATTTGCATCTGCCTCTTTGAGCTGCTTGTTGGGTCTTCCGGAGGACAGTCATGATAGGTCCCTTTTTGTGAGAGCTCCATAGCCTCAGTAATATTATCTGGCCTTGGGATTTCCCCTTTAGCTGGATTTCACTTTGGGCTTGTCTCTGGACTTTCTTTTCTTCAGGCTCCTCTCCATATCCATCCCTGTAGCTCTTTCAGACAGGAACAATTACAGGTCAGAGTTTTGACTGTGGAATGGTAACCCCCTCCCTCGTTTGAAGCCCTATCTACCTGCTGGAGGTGGGCTTTATAAGTTCCCTCTTCCTACTGTCTGGCATTTCATCTAAGGTCCCTTTCTTTTAGTCCTGAGAGTCTCTTACCTCCCAGGTCTCTGGTGCATTCTGGAGGGTCCCCCCAACCTCCTAGCTCCCTAGGTTACCTGTGTCCATTCTTTCTGCTGGCCCTCAGGGCTTCAGTCCTTTTCCCTCACCCGATACCAGATTATGTTCCCCTCTCCTCCCAACCCCTGTCCACTTTCCCACACAGGTCTTTTCCTTCCCTACTTGTGATTTCTTTCTTCTCCCTCCGATGTGGGACTGATTGGGCCCTTCAGCTTGTTGATGTTTTGAGTGGACTTAATAGATTAATAGCTAAGTAGAATTCCATTATGCACATTTTCTGTATCTATTTTTCTCTCATCAGACAGCTGGGTTCTTTCTAGCTTCTGGCTATCACAAAAAAGCCTGCTATGAACATAGTGGAACACATGCCCCTGTGACATGGTGGAGCATCTTTTGGGTATATTCTCAAGAGTGGCATTGCTGGGTCTTCAGATAGATCTATTTCCAATTTTTTGAGGAACCCCCAGATTGATTTCCAGAGTTTTGTTAATCTTTTTTTCTTTTTATTTATAATTTATCCTCCATTTGTTTAATAATTCTGTCTAAAATGCAGTATTAATAAAACAGTATTAACTAAGTAAAAAAATTAAAATATTGAAAATTGAATAAGTGTATATAAAGGGAGTTATATACACATATATGGATATACTTGTGAATGGGAGGAGTGAGGGAGAGAGAGAAAGAAATTTCCATAGTTGACCCTGAAATATAATCTGAGTCTCTGGAAGTTGAAGTAAACATGTGAATAATAGATTATGTAGCTCTCAAACACCTAATAATTTGAATATTAGCGATGCTTCTGTACAGATTACCTGTGGCAATGCACTTGAAGGGGAAGGCTATCTATCACCTACACTTTTATGTTAAAGGGGTTGAATAAAATGAAAGTCAATATATTTATCAATTTTACAGCTACTACAGAAATATATCCACAGGGCTCCTATCAAAACAAACACTGATAAATAATGAAATTGTGCAGATAAGGAGACCTCTACAGGATTGAGACCTTAATTCTGTTCTGTTTCTTTGTGGTGACCTAATTTAATACAATTACAAAATGCTTATTAAAAAAACAGTCCATACTATGGAGAGGGAGGTTACATAAGACATCATTCAGTATTGTTTCTAATCATTTCAAGCTATTTACAGTGCTTCCTTCTCACAAAAATCTGAGACAGTCTATCCATGGAATTGTACTTTTTCCCAAATTGGTCATGAATTCAGAGATGTTCTTTTCTTCACAGAAGTGTATCTTTACACTTGCTCTAAATATGTGAAATATTGATCATTACAGTCTTTAAAATGTAACCAGAAATTAAAATAATTGTTTCCAATGAACTGAAATAGGACATATTTAAAGTAGACACTACAGTTTTTTAAAATGTTCACACCCATCATATTTTCCAACCTGCATAACAGTTTTGTAAGATAGGATAAGTATTTTGATCCATTTATAATTTATCTCAATTATTAAAATAATTATATATATACATACACATACACACACACACACACACACACACACACACACACACATATATATATATATATATATATATATATATATATATACACATATATGCACTCAGGAGACTTAGAGAAATGTCTTTGACAGGAAAATGAGAATGGGTAGAAAATTACTAAATAGTTATTACGATAATTGTAATGGAGTTGTAATGAAAACTTATTTGAAAAATAAAACTTTACATTAAAGAGACTAAAACATCATAAGCAACATATGTCAGGCTTTCTTTTGATATCTAGTAATGAGAGTTCAAAAATAAATTGATTTCTGATATCAAATTAGTATTCAATTGCATATACATTCGATTTCAATGTGGGTGTGACACACTGAAATTAGTACTAACATATATTTCAAAATTCAACTGGGGTACTAATGTAAATATGTATATTTTTATTTGTTTCATATCTGCACATCAAACTAGAACAAGCCATACTGGTTTCTTCTTTAAAACCCCAGGCTTTCTGAGTAGTCATAGATCTTGTAAATAGGTAGCCCGGGCAGACAATATCAACTTAGATAAGGACAAGCAAATCATAGGCAGAGTCATAGTGACTTGTCCCCTGAACCTTCACTCAGCCGATACCCGGTTCTGATGACATCTGTATTCCTCCTGATCACTCACACTCCAGTGTCATTCCCTTCCCCACATCCTGCCTTTCTGTGTTTATAACCCCTGTGTGAATGAATTATGATTTGAGAAAAAATAAATTATAAAAAAACCCAAAAAAACAAAAAAACCCAGGCTTTAGACTCACCTTATCTATCTATCTATCTATCTATCTATCTATCTATCTATCTATCTATCCATCCATCTATCTATCATCTATTTATAATCTGTCTTCTCTCTCTTCTATCTCTATTGCTTTTCTCTAATTTCTCAAATATATCCCAATTTTACAACTGTAGTCTATATCTTTCTGCAAAATTTAAATATCCAAATCAGTCAGTTTCTCCACTTGATTATTTATGTATATTTTCAACAAAATACATTATGTTAGGACTCTAAACATAATACATTTGTAGTTGATCCCCTGATAACAGTATATATCTGATATTTTTGGACTTAACATGTGAACATATCTATATACAATTCCTCAGGGAAAAGACAACAATTATAATAGCAATAATAACAACAACAACTTGGACTAGGGACCGGAGGAATGGCTTAGAGGTTAATAGCATTGACTGTCTTTCCAGAAGACCAGGTTCAATTTCCATCTCCCACAAAACAACTCACAACCATCTGTAATTCCAGTTCTAAGAGATCCAATTGCCTCTTCCAGACTTTGAGAACACTCCATATGCCTGGTGTATTGACATGTTCACAGGAAATGGGCATATACATAAAAATATTTAGCTAAAATCCTGAAATATAGAGACTTTCATGATCTCTAATCCCATCATATAATCTATCAGTAAGTTCTATTGGCCATAGCATGTGAGTATGCCTGGAATCAGATCCAACTTACGATGGAACACTCCTAGTCCAAACCAACACAAACTATTACCTATGTTTATACTGTAGCCTGCTAACAGGCTTCATATGTTTACAACTATGTGATGTAGATAGTTCTAGAAATGGGATTTTAAAAGTTGTAAGAGCTCTCACATGTGAGTGGATCAAATTTATCCATTAATTTTCATGTGATCATTAAAAGGGAACACAGCCTATATTGTTTTATAGCAGAAATAAACTTTTCATGTGACCCCATTCCTATGCTTGGTTAAATAAAAACATAAGTTTTAAAATTATGGAGGCAATTCAGTTTCTTGTACTTTTATAAGGACCTTTTATGTAAGTAGCCAGTCAAATGTCTGTAAGTACTACTTTTATACACTATTATTAAGTCTTTATAGCCCTCATCCTTCCAAAGACCTACTTATTGGAAGAATTATGAAGTGAGACCCAGAATGCATTTATTCTTAGTGGGTTCTTTAGTTCCTTCTTCCAATGAGCGCTGTCTGACTTGATACTGTACACTGAAACCAATATTAGTAACCATTGTCACTTCAGCTACACTGTTGATGGCAATTCTTATAGATGTGACTCTTCTCTGCATATGTTTCATTCTATGTCCCTCTCTTCTAGGTCTTTGGAATGCTTGCCCAGTCCAGAAGTACTATTGTGATACCCTCTGGAATTGATGGCCCTTGCCATCAAAGTCATTTTTACATATAAACTTCCTTTCCTTTGAATATTGTTCTTTGTCTGTCTATGCCTGTGACACTTGCTTCTCCCTAGAAGACAGTATTCTCTGATGATCTCCTTTATCTTCATTCTCTTTTCAGTCAGCTAATATCAACAAAGAGACTTCGATCACAATTCCCATTGCTGGTGCATTAGCACCAGGGAAGGGCACTTCATACACATCAATGGAAAAATCCACCAAGAGGACATCACAATTCTGAACAACTATGTCCCAAATGCAAATGCATTCACATTCATAAGTGAAATATTGCTAAAGCTTAAATTACACATCGAAACTCACACATTAGTGATGGGAGACCTCAGCACTCCACATTCACTAACTGACAAGTTATGGAGACAGAAACTAAGCAGAGAAATAATGAAACTAACAGAGGTTATGAACCAAGTAGACTTAACAGATATCTACAGAACATTATACCCCAAAACTAAACACTATACCTTCTTCTTAGCACCTAACAAATCCTTCTTTTAAATTGACCATATAATTGGTCAGAAAGCAAGCTTCAACAGATATAAGAAGATTGAAATAACCCCACACATTTTATCTGGTTACCATGGATTAAACCTGGACTTCAACAACAACAGCAACAACAGAAAGCCTGAACAACTCTCTACTCAAGGACAACTGGGTCAGGAAAGAAATAAAGAAAGATATCAAAGACTTTCTACAATTCAAGGAAAATGAGACACAACATACCCAAAGTTACAAGACACTATGAAGGCAGTTCTAAGACGAAAGTTCATAGTACTTTCTGCCCTCATAAAGAAATTGGCGGGTTCTCATAGTAATGATTAAAAGTACATTTGAAGGCTCTAGAGATAAAAGAAGCAAACATACCCAGGAGGAGTAGACAGCAGGAAATAAACTCAGCGCCAAAATCAATCAGTTAGATCAAAGAGAACAATACAGAGAATCAATGAAACCAAGAACTTGTTCTTTGAGAAAAATCAGCAAAATAGACAAACCTTTAGCCAAACTAAATAAATTGGATCCTTAGTAACTGTAAAGCCTCTGTAATTTCAACTTCAACAATGTCCCTTTCTTACTACCACAGTCCGTCTCTTCAGCTCACTTTCTATACAGATATTTGCTCTGTCATTCTATCTCATGTTTATTTACATAAATGCCCTGCTTCCTTTCACTGTCCAAGTCTCAGTTATTTTTTTAAACCAATTTTGCCTATTTGATAATTTGTTTGGCTTTTGGCAAACATGATATTCTTTATGTTAGGACAAAATTTCTTCTGTGATTTCTTGAAAACATTTTCTGTGATTTTGACTTTAGTCTCTTATTCTTCTATACCTACAATTCATAGGTATGGTTTGTTTTTTTCAAATGATGTCCCAGAGTTTGTGAATATTACACTCTGTTTTGTTTGTTTGTTTATTTTGTTTTTGTTAAATACTTTCTTTGACTAACTTGAGAATCTAATATATCTATCTTTTCTTCTCTTGGTCCAATATATTGGTGAAATTTTCCTTCAATTTTTTTTAAATTCTTGAAATTTTAGATTCCATTCAGCTTGATTTTAGTTGGCTTCTTTCAGAGTTTCGTTTTTCAAAAGAACTCTGATTTTATGTCTTGAACTTTTCATTATATATCCAAATCTTTATTGTCTTCAGGTCCTTAGTTCAATGTTTATTCATATCCTCTGAGATTTTTTACAATTCTTTTCTTATAAACAATATAAATCACTTTTCTCAGATTTAATTATTGTGGGACTAATAACTTTGATAGAGACTTACTGCTTTTGTCATTTGTGTCCATGTATTTGAGCTGGGACCAAGGAATATGGAGTTAGGTCATTGGTGGTGGTTCTTGGGATGGAACTCTCTCTTTTGTGAATAGATATTTGAAGATATATAGTTTGATATCTCATTTTTTTTGAGGTGACTCACTATATGTGTAGAAGTTAAAAGAGTTAAAGTTTAACCTTAACCTTGAAGATTTATTGTTGGTTTTAGAATGGAATATCAGAAATAATCATGACTGGTCTTGAACTAAATGAAGTTTCTAAACCCAGGAGCAAACCTTCTACAGAGTTAAAAATTTCCCATAGCCAATCTTCAGGAGTTTGAGGAGATGTTCAGAACTTTTTCATAGACAATAGATACTGATAGAGTTGGCAATGAAACTCTAAGATCCCAGCCTCAAAGAGGTGGGGGCAGGGATTGGGACCAGAAGTCAGGCATTTGACAAGTGGTCCTCAGGTAAAGATGGGAGGTGAATGGACTAGCAAGTGTTATTCTAAAACTCATTGCTGGGTTAATTTGACCCAGGAGTGTTCTTTGTGGGTGACTTTATTACTTCAAACTTTTTCTTTTCAATCTATTGTACTCATTGTTAAATTCTTCTAGTTATAATTTAAGATGTCTTATGCATTTAGAAACTTAACCATATCTTCAAAATATATTTAGTTTTTAAAATGTCATTTCATTTAATTTGTTTAATGATTTTATTATTCCTAATCATCTTTTTGGATTCATGGGAATCTATTGGAAAATTCACTTTTGTCTCTAATTATAGTAATTTGAATAATCTTTTTAAAATATTTTGTTACATTGGTTAGGGAGTTAGTCAATTTTGTTAATTTTTCAAAAGACAAACTCTTGTATGGTTAATTTTCTGAATTGTTTTATTAGACTATTTCATTTATTTCTGGTATGTTTCTTTAGTATTATTTCTACTACATTTGAGTCCAGTTTCTTAACTCTTTAAAGTTTTGTGCATATTTGGTTATTTATATGAGATCTCTATGACTTTTAAATGAGATAATCTCTGGATATAAACTTTCTTTTAAGATGGTTTAATGGTATGCCAGCTTTTTAGCACCTTGTTATTCTATAATTAATTGCCATGTTCGGTTATTTATCTGATATCTCCATGATTTTTTTTAAACGTGGGCACTACTTCATAGGTATTGACTTTTCTCTTAGGAGAGTGTGCTTTCACTGTCATGAGATGCTAAGACCTTTTAAGTTTCGTCTCTAACTTCTTCAAGGATCCATTGTTAGTCATGAGTTTTATTTCTAGTTGTATTCTACTGTGATTAGATAAGTGAATAACAAATATTTCATATCTGTTCAACCATCACCCTGTGGTCCATTTACTTATCTTTTCATTCTGTTTACAAAATGAGAATATTGCATCAAATTTACTCCCAAAGTCATAGAAGAAAAAATAATGCACCAATAAATTAATTTCTGAGGATTGCCTAGCATTGCCTTTGGTGGTAGAGGTCAAGACTGCTTCTTACTCAGAGGAAGTGCCCCTGGTTCAAGGAAACTAATTCATCCAGTGTTATACTTCACTCCTCAGGAGCTGTCCACATCCAATTTGTGATTGATGTAGAAGTACTAAGCTTTTGATATTTATGCTTAGTTCGAAGCTGTGAAATACCTTCTCAGATTCAAATCTCTGCACAACACTCATCGAATGATTGCATTATGCTCTCTATTTATTACCCTTTTTACTAACAGTGCATGCATAGACCTTTACCTGGCTTGGGAGAAATAAAATGAGAAATGACACTAAAAGTTTAAAGATGGAATTGTTTTATTTTAGTTATATTTCCAGTATTCCTCAAGGAAGTTGAGTTTATGTTTCTAAATATTTCACGTAGTATTGTTCGTGGACCTATGTTTGAGGAAGAACTAAAATTTTTATCAGAATGTTACTATCATCTGATTAAAAGAGAAAAATAAAAAATGTCATACATGACAAAGCAAAGCAAGAGTCAAATACACATAACTATATAAAGTATGTTCATATCCCATGTCTCATTGTATCCAGTTGAGTATTCCACTGTTTTCTCCCTTGTTCAGTTTCTGTAATGTTAGAATGTAAAAATTACAACCATACACCTACTTGGCTAAACAGAAGTTTCTTTTTTATTGTTTTTTTTTAAATAATTTATTTTTTGTCAAATCGTAATTCATTCACACAGGGATTATAAACACTGAAAGGCAGGATGTGGGGAAGGGGATGACACTGGAATGTGGGTGTTCAGGGGAATATAGATATCTTTCAGAACCGGGTATCTGCTGGGGGAAGGTTCAGGGGACAGGTCACTATGACTCTGCCTATGACTCACTTGTCCTTATCTAAGTTGGTATTGTCTGCCAAGGCTACCTATTTACAAGGTCTATGACTACTCAGGCTGGTAAATTTCCACAAAAGCTGCCTGTTTACAATAGCTTATAGCTATCTGTTTCAGTGTTTTTCCACAGAGACCCAAGACTTGGTGTTAGTATACATGTATGACAGGCCTATTGCTGATTTTAGGCCTATGGCTGATTTTAGGCCTTCAGTGTGTAATCAGGGCTGACCCTGACATCTCCTCCCTTCTCTAAGTATTGAAGGACTGTTGTGATTTGAATATTCCTAAGGCGGGGATAGCGGTCTGATCTCCAGTAATTGAAGGGGACCTTGTAATGGCTCTGGTCCCCCTGTCATTGTCCAGTGAGGCATGAGGGCCATACCCATCCCGATGTCTTTTTCCTGGAGAGGGGATACTTTTGACGTCAACCCCTATGCAGTCAGGCTTGTCTCTCATGGAACCCAGAGAGATATTTTTAACTTTTATTGATATTGTCTTGCAGTGCTTAGCCTTCCAGCCTAAGCAAGAATTCAGATCGTCAGTCAGAGGGGGTTCTGGGTGGCCCCCTCTCTGCTTGGTCTAGGGGCAGAAGTCCTCTCTTTTAGGTTGGGTGGAGATGGGTTTTGGGAACACCCTGTATAAAGTAACAACCTTACCTTGAGTCTCGTGGTCCTCCATAGCTAAATTATGATAATGTATCTGAATAGGTTTTGCTACCAAATTATTTATCTGTTGATTCACAGAGTTAGTCAGCTTATTTGAGGCCCAGGGACCAGAAGAAATAAGCAAAAAGAACCCAAATAATGGTCCCAAGATGGGAAGAAGTAGGATTGACAACCATGGAGAGGCTGAAAACCAGTTCTTGTACCAGCATTCATCTGTCTCTTTCTTTCTCTGATTTTTCTCAGGGCCTTCACTGACCTATTTCATGCTCTCTTTAACTCTCCCTGTCTTGTCCATGTAAAGGCTGCATTCTTCTTTAAGGGGTGTATACAGTCAAGAGCTGTACACAACCTTTTCTATTGTAATAGAGTAAATAAAGTCTAATAAGAATCTTTGTGATTTTTGGAGGTCTCTTCAGAGAACGAAACGAGGGATTTCTTAAGATTAGTGATGTCAATCTCTAGCTATTTGATGTTCTTGTCAGTGGCCCTTCAAAGCTCTGAGTAGTATAAGTTCAGAGGCCCGCATCTGGACTAGAACTTCTAACAGCAGACATCACAGGTGATTCATTTTTACCTGGAATGGAAAAAAAAAAGAGAATTCTCAGGGAGATTTCTCTTCCCTGGATGTAAATTGTTATTCATCTTATTTATGGTTGGGCCTGGCTTTATGGGGGTATCTATTTATTTCATTAATCTGTTTGGTAGCTGATTAGCTGTGCCTTCTGTGGTATCAAACAGGCATATCATTCCTTGTCCCCGTAAGGGAACTGGGTCTGGGCCATTCCCTTTAAGGGTAAGAGGGTCCTTCCCCATATCTCTGGTATAGTTTTTGTTGGTCTCGGTGGTGCCAGAGGCATTCAGCAGCAGATTTGCCATGAGCTTTCAGTTTTAGAGAGATAAAAGTGAACAAGGCATGATGGAGAGTATTTCAGAGGACTCCTTCTGGGGGGGTACCATTCCCCCTCTTTTGTTTTTAAAGCCAATTTATAGAGTTCTTGTAAAATCAAGGCAGAAGCGCCAACAGTCGCTCCTTCCACACTCAGAGAGTCATGAAGACCCTATTTGAAGAAATATAAATCTATATTAATAATCTTTTATCAAAGGACTGTTATAGCACAGCCAACAACTAATCAGACTATATAAAATATCGATTGGTAATAGCTTTTTCTACTTTTTGTGAGATTACTTCTCTTTTGTCAACTAATTGTTAAGGAAAATTAGGATTTACATCTCTCTTGAGAATATTAAACAAAGACTTAAATTCTTTTGTAAAGAGCTTAAAATAACATCTTAGCCAATTAGCATCTCCTAGAAATTTTTGAAAATATTTTGAAATAACTAAATTCTCTATTTTTTTTTATTTTTTTAGACCCTTTATCTGTTTTTTTTTATTGGATATTTTATGTATTTACCCTTTCAATGTTATTTCCTCTCCCACTCTCCCCCAAAACCCCTTATCCCATACCCTCTCCTCCTGTTTTTATGAGAGTGTGCTCCAAACATCCTCCCAGTCCCATCTCCCTGCTCTCGAATTCCCCAACACTAGGGGATCCAAACTTTCGGGGACCGTGGCAATCCACTTCCACTGATGTCTGACAAGGTCACCCTCAATTACCTATACAGGTGGAGACATGAGTCCCTTCCTGTGTGCTGTCTGGCTGGAGATTTAGACTTTGGGAGCTCTGGTTGAAACTTTTGATATTCCTTCTAGAAAGGACCAAAACACCCACACTATGGTCTTCCTTCTTCTTCTTGAGTTTCATGTGGTCTATACATCGTATCTAAGGTATTGTGAGCTTTTGGGCCAATATCTACTTATCAGTGAGTACATAGCATGTATATTCTTTTGAGCTTGGGTAATCTCACTCAAGATGATATTTTCTAGCTCCCTCCATTTGTCTAAGAATTTCATGAACTCAATGTTTTTAATAGCTGAGTAGTACTCCATTGTATAAATGTACCACATTTTCTGCATCCACTCTTCTGTTGAATGGCATCTGGGTTCTTTCTAACTTCTGGCTATTATAAATAAGGCTGCTATGCTAGTGGAGCATGTGTCCCTGTTGTGTGTTGAAACGTCTTCTGGGTATATGCCCAGGAATGGTATGGCTGGGTCCTCAGGTAAACACTATGTTCAATTTTCTGAGATACTGCCAGACTGCCTTCCATAGTGGTTGTACCAGTTTACATCCCACCAACAGTGGAGGAGTGTTCCTCTTTCTCCACATCCTTGCCGACATCTGCTGTCACCTGTGTTTTTGATCTTAGCCATTCTGACTGGTGTGAGGTAGAATCTCAGTGTTGTTTTCATTTGCATTTCCCTGATGACTAGGGATGCTGAGCACTTCTTTAGGTCCTTCTCAACCATTCAAGCTTCCTCAGTTGAGAATTCTTTGTTCAGCTCTGTGCTCCATTTTTTAATAGGGTTCTTTGATTGTCTAGAGTCTAATTTCTTCTGTTCTTTATATACCTTGGATATTAGCCCTTTATCAGATGTAGGGTTGGTGAAGATCTTTTCCCAATCTGTTGGTTGCCGCTTTGTCCTATTGACTGTGTCCTTTGCTTTACAGAAGCTTTGCAGTTTTATGAGGTCCCATTTGTCAATTCTTGATCTTAGAGCGCAAGCCATTGGTGTTCTGTTCAGGAAATTTTCTCCTGTGCCCATGTGTTCCAGGCTTTTCTCCAATTTGTTTCTATTAGTTTCAGTGTAGCTGGTTTTAGGTGGAGGTCCTTGATCCACTTGGAATAGAGCTTTGTACAAGGAGATAAGTATGGATCAATTTGCATTCTTCTACATGCTGACCTCCAGTTGGACCAGCACCATTTGTTGAAAATGCTGTCTGTTTTCCACTTAATGGTTTTACCTCCTTTGTCAAAGATCAAGTAACCATAGGTATGGTGGTTAATTTGGGGGTCTTCTATTCTATTCCATTGATCCTCCTGCCTGTCTCTGTTCCTATACCACACAGCTTTTTATTACTATTGCTTTGTAGTACAACTTGAAGTTAGGGATGGTGATTCCTCCGGAAGTTCTTTTATTGCTGAGAGTAGTTTTCGCTATCCTGGGTTTTTTTTGTTATTCCAAATGAATTTTAAGATTGCTCTTTCTATCTCTGTGAAGAATTGAGTGGGAATTTTGATGGGGATTCCATTAAATCTGTAGATGGCTTTTGGCAAAATAGTCATTTTTACTATATTAATCCTTCCAATCCATGAGCATGGGAGATCTTTCCATCTTCTGAGATCTGCTTCGATTTCTTTCTTCAGGGGCATGAAGTTCTTGTCATACAGGTCTTTTATTTGCTTGGTTAGGTTCACACCAAGGTATTTTATATTATCTGTGACTATTGTGAAGGGTGTCATTTCCATAATTTCTTTCTCAGCCAGTTTATCTTTTGAGTAGAGGAAGGCTACTGATTTGCTTGAGTTAATTTTATATCTAGCCACTTTGCTAAAGTTGTTTACCAGGTTTAGGAGTTCTCTGGAGGAAGATTTGGGGTCACTTAAGTATACTATCATATCATCTACAAATAGTGAGATTTTGACTTCTTCCTTTCTAATTTGTATCCCTTTGACCTCCTTGTGTTGCCTAACTGCTCTGGCTAGGACTTCTAGTACTATATTGAATAAGTAAAGGGAGAATGGGCAGTCTTGCCTAGTCCCTGATTTTAGTGGGATTGCTTCAAGTTTCTCTCCATTTAGATTGATGCTGGCTACTTGTTAGCTGTATATTGCTTTTACTATGTTTAGGTATGGACCTTGAATTCCTGATCTTTTCAAGACTTTTAACATGAAGAGGTGTTGAATTTTGTCAAATGCTTTCTCAGCATCTAGTGATATGACCATGTGGTTTTTTTCTTTGAGTTTGTTTATATAGTGGATTACATTGATGGATTTCCGAATATTGAACCATCCCTGCATTCCTGGAATAAAGCCTACTTGATCATGATGCATGATTGTTTTGATGTGTTCTTGGTTTTGGTTCGCTAGAATTTAGTTGAGTAATTTTGCATCAATAATCATAAGGGAGATTGGTCTGAAGTTCTCTTTTTTTATTGGGTCTTTGTGTAGTTTGGGTATGAGCGTAATTATGGCTTCATAGAATGGATTGGATAGTGTTCCTTCTGTTTCTATTTTGAGGAATAGTTTGAAGAGAATTGGAATTAGGTCTTCCTTGAAGGTCTGATAGAATTCTGCACTAAAGCCGTCTAGTCCCGGACTTTTCTTTGTGGGGAGACTTTTAATGACTGCTTCTATTTCTTTTGGAGTTATGGGACTGTTTAGATGGTTTAGCTGATCCTGATTTAACATTTGTAACTGGCATTTGTCTAGAAAATTGCCCATTTTATCCAGATTTTCCAATTTTGTTGAGTATAGGCTTTTGTAGTAGGATCTGATGATTTTTAAAATTTCCTCAGTTTCTGTTGTTATGTCACCCTTTTCAGTTCTGATTTTATTAATTTGGATACTGTCTCTCTGCCCTTTGATTAGTCTAGCTAAGGGTTTATCTATCTTGTTGATTTTCTCAAAGAACCAGCTCCTGGTTTTATTGATTCTTTGTATAGTTCTTTTTGTTTCTATTTGGTTGATTTCAGCCCTGAGTTTGATTATTTCCTGCCGTCTACTCCTCTTGGGTGTATTAGCTTCTTTTTGTTCTAGGGCTTTCAGGTGCATTGTCAAGCTGCTAGTGTATGCTCCCTCCAGTTTCTTTTTGTAGGCACTTAGAGCTATGAATTTTCCTCTGCTTTCATTGTATCCCATAGGTTTTGGTATGATGTGTCATCATTTTCATTAAATTCTAAAAAGTTTTAATTTCTTTCTTTATTTCTTTTCTGACCAGATTATCAATGAGTAGGGTGTTGTTCAGTTTCCATGTGAATGTGGGCTTTCCATTGTTTTTGTCATTTTTGAAGACCAGCCTTAGACCATGGTGATCTGATAGGATGCAGGGGATTATTTCAATTTTTTTGTATCTGTTGAGGCCTTTCTTGTGCCCAATTATATGGTCTATTTTGGAGAAGGTACCATGAGGTACTGAGAAAAAGGTATATTCCTTTGCTTAGGGTGAAATGTTCTATAGATATTTGTTAAGTCCATTTGGTTCATAACTTCTGTTAGTTTCAGTGTATCTCTATTTAGTTTCTGTTTCCATGATCTATCCATTAGTGAGAGTGGGGTGTTGAAGTCTCCCACTATGTTTGTGTGAGATGCAATGTGTGTTTTGAGCTTTAGTAAGGTTTCTTTTAAGAAAGTGGGTGCTCTTGTATTTGGCGCATAGATATTCAGAATTGAGAGTTCATGTTGGCTGACTTTTCCTTTGACAAGTATGAAATGTCCTTCCTTATCCTTTTTGATAGCTCTAAGTTGAAAGTCGATTTTATTCAATACTAGAATGGCTACTCCAGCTTTTTTCTTAGGGCCATTTGCTTGAAAAATTGTTTTCCAACCTTTTACTCTAAGGTAGTGTCTGTCTTTGTCGCTGAGGTGGGTTTCTGTAAGAAGCAAAAAGCTGGGTCCTGTTTGCATATCCAGTCTGTTAGCCTATGCCTTTTTATTGGGGAATTGAGACCATTAATGTTAAGAGATATTAAGGAAAGGGTGTTGTTGCTTCTTGTCATTTTTGCTAATAGTGGAGACATCATTTGTGTGGTTATTTTCTCTTGGGTTTGACGGAAGGGGATTATTTTCTTGCTCTTTCTAGGGTATGATTGCCCTCCTTGTATTGGAGCTTTCCTGCTATTATCCTTTGTAGTGCTGGATTTGTGGAAAGATACTGTGTAAATTTGGTTTTGTTGTGGAATATCTTGGTTTCTCCGTCTATGGTAATTGAGAGTTTTGCTGGGTATAGTAACCTGGGCTGGCATTTCTGTTCTCTTAGGGTCTGTATGACATTTGTCCAGGATCTTCTGGCTTTTATAGTATCTGGTGAGAAGTCAGGTGTAATTCTGATAGGTTTGCCTTTATATGTTACTTGGCCTTTTTCCCCTACTGCCTTTAAAATTCTTTCTTTGTTTTGTGCATTTTGCATCTTGATTATTATGTGATGGGAGGTATTTCTTTTTTGATCTAGTGTTGGGAGCCGCGGCAGGTGCTGGCAAAGTCCGCCATCTCTAGGTGGCGCTGTCAGCCATAATTCTTCCTAGTAAACAAATAAATTGCGCATGTGCCATGGTGAAAGCCCGCCAAAGTTAAAGCCCATCCCACGGCGTTTGGCGCGCAACGAGTAAGCAGCCAATCAGAGGTGAATACACCGCTCTAGGGTATATAGGGGTGCTTTCCCAGGGCTGGGGGTCTTCTTCCACCATTTTGGTTTTTGGGAATAAACGTGTTTCTACGGAAGGATTCTGGTGTGTGTGTGTGTGTGTGTGTGTTCTTGCCGGCGAGACGACTACACGCGCGCCGCACAATCTAGTCTATTTGGCGTTCTGTAGGCTTCTTGTTTATTGGTATCTCATTCCTTACGTTAGTGAAGTTTTCTTCTATAATTTTGTTGAAGATATTTACTGGCCCTTTAAGTTAGGAATCTTCACTCTCTTCTATACCTATTATACTTAGGTTTGGTCTTCTCATTGTGTCCTGGATTTCCTGGATGTTTTGTGTTAAGAACTTCCATTTTGTGTTTTCTTTGACAGTTGTGTCAATATTTTCTATGGTATCTTCTGCACCTGAGATTCTTCTATCTCTTGTATTCTGTTGGCGATGCTTGTGTCTATGACTCCTGATTTCTTTCTTAGGTTTTCTATCTCCAAGGTAGTCTCCCTTTGTGATTTCCTTATTGTTTCTCCTTCCATTTTTATGTCCTGGATGGTTTTGTTCAATTCATTCACCTGTTTGTTTGTGTTTTCTTGTAATTCTTTAAGGGATTTTTGTGTTTCTTTAAGGACTTCTTCCTGTTTACCTGTGTTCTCCTCAAGTTTTTTGATAGTGTTATTTATGTCCTTCTTAAAGTCCTCCATCATAATCATTAGAAGTGATTTTAGATCTAGTTCTTGCTTTCCTGGTGATATGGGGAGTTCATGACTTTCTAATGTCGGAGAACTAGGTTCTGATGATAGAAAGTACCTTGTGTTGCTGATGTTTATGTTCTTGTGCTTGCCTTTTGCCATCTGGATCTCCTTTGCGCTATCTGTGCTGTCTCTGACTGTAGCCTGTGTTTCCTATTATCTAAGTTGTGTCAGAACTGCTTGGGATGGGTTTTGCTGCTGGGGTTAGAGCTGAGGCCCAAAATCTGCTCAGTGCTCAGGTGGAGACTGGAAGGGGTCCGTGCTCCAGGCCAGGAGTGAATTCCTGGGTCCCAGTGGGTCCCAGTTACTCCCTGTTTGGGGCAAGTGTTGCCACCTCCTTGCCTAAGATACTGCTCAGGTTAGAGCTCCTGGGAGCCCCGCTTCCTCTGGGTTCTGTGAGATTGGGTGCAGAGCTGATTCCTGGGATCTTCTGAGTGCTAGGGCCCAGACTAGAAGGAGCCCGTGCTCCGGGCCAGGAGTGAATTCCTGGGTCCCAGAGGGTCCCGGTTACCCCCTGTTTGGGGCAAGTGTTGCTGTTTCCTTACCTGAGATGCTGCCTGAGTTAAAGTTCCTGGGAGGCCCTCTTTCTCTCGGTTTTCTCCAGAAGTTTTTTCTTATTTGCAAAAATTACATACCAAAAATATTTAAAGTACTTGTTAAAATACTTAATACAGTACTTTGGATCCATTCTGATAGATTTTTACAGTGATTTATCAATCCCTAACCACTATAATGGTGAAATGAATTGAGAACAAACATGCTTGTCATAAAGACTTAGATGTTCTGGAATGTAAACTCTAGTAGATGAGTTTTTAGTCATGTGATATGCACCTTCAGACATCACCAAGCATTTTATTCCTTCCCTTTATGAATAGTCTATTATTCCCTTATCAAGAAGTAGGCAGCTTCAGGATGCTACTGCAAAATATACAGTTACATGTATGCCAACTTTCAGTTTTTATAAAAGAATTTTAAAGAGGAAAGACTTGATGCATATAGTTAATAAAATATTAACATTAGCATTAACAAATTAACTGAAACCTGATTTAGAAAATATAGCTACCTATCAGCTGTTTAAATATTGTTTTTTTCTTTTACTATTTAGCAAAAAATATGAAGTATAGAGACTATATTCTCCATCTCATCAAAAATGACTGACAATAAAATATTCAGTTCTGCAATTTGAAAATTATTTCTGCTTTGGAATGCTGCATTTCTTAGAAGACAATCATTGTGTATATACAGATGTCTCAATAAAATGAACTAAACATTACAAATTATCTATTTTCTATGACTATCTACATGCAGTGAAGTAGAGACAGCAATTTTTTAAATGATCAGTCCACAGTTTTACTGGATTAAGTACATTAGATAGATATATTTTGTGTGAATGTCATTTAAGATCATCTCATAAAATACCTCTCCCATCTTCCCTTGCTCATATGTATAGTTTAGCTTTAGGAAATTAAACATGGCTTCAAGCTTGAGTTTATTCTTATTTTTTATATCTTTGTTATCAAAACTTATTTTGGTTCTTTCCAACCATTTCCTACTTTTGGCACATCAATATTTAATCAAATATTTAATCAAATTTTATGTTAGATTAAGGTAAATTTTATGATGAGGGATATAGTGTTAAATAATTATTCATATAAAATTTGCAGATTATTTCTAACTAAAATTTGTTATTCTGTCAGAAGGTAATTGCAAAAACATAACAACAACAACAAGAACTTAATACAAATGCTGCTGTTACAGTATGCTGGCAAAGAGTATTTTCTTTTATATCCAGCTCCTTACAACTTCAATCATGTTTAATTCCTCTCTTCTAAGAATTTGCTTTGTAGGACTTGGTAGGAGAATTAGGTAATGTTAAGACTTGAAAGTAAGCCTGACTTAGGGCCTTGGAGACACTATTTGTTTAAAGAATGTAATAGGCCCCTCTTTTCATTATGTTTTTAAGGCAATCAGTAAGCATTTGACTTCTGTGAACTTTAGGAACTTGTTTCTCTTCAGAAGACACTCTTCTATCAAAAGAACAAACTCTGCACTTTACACCTTATAACAGAGGTGTACTAGGATAATTTCTTTCATTTTATTTAATTCCATTTGTTTTCATTTTCTAAAACTATTTAATAAATTAGCAATATTTTACTTACAATACATTTGAATTGGAATTACTAAGATATTGAAAGTAGATCAATGACATAAAATAACTTGATTTCCTTTATAAACTATAAATCCAAATCTATAGAAATTGAAAATATTCTAAGTGAAGTAATCCTGACCCAAAATGACATGAATGCTATGTACTCACTGATAAGTGGATATTAGCCAAAAAGTACAGAATCTCTGTTATGTAACTCACAGACAACATTAAGTTTAAAAGAAAGGAAGGATGGTCCAAGTAGAATGCTTCAAACTACATGGAAAGGGGGAACAAAATAATCATGGGAGGCAAAGTGAGGAAGGGACCTGGATGGGAAGGGGAAGGAGAGCAGGAAGTAGGACAGGATCATGTATTGGGGATAGGGAAGAGAAGAGAGAAGCCCAGAGGGCCAGGAGAATAAATGGAAATATGCAACTGCGGGTGTTGGGGGGTAGGAGAAACTTCTAGAAAGTCCCAAAGACCTGGGATGTGAGAGGCTACCAGGACTCAACGGAGATGATCTTAGCCGAAATGCCTAGCAGTGTGGAGATGGAACCTGAAGAGACCACCTCCAGTAGATAGACAGGAACCCCAGTGGAGAGATGAGATGACCCACCCACCTTCAAATTGTTCCTGTCTAAAGGAAATGCAGCGACAAAAATGAAGAAGAGACTCAAGGAAAGGCTACCCAGTGACTCGCCCGACTTGGGATCTATCTATCCCATTCTCAGGCACCAAACCCTGATTACTGATGCCCTATTGTGCTTGCAGAGAAGAGGCTAGCATGACTATTCTCTTAGAGGCTCTACCAGCAGCTGACTGAGACAAATGCAGATATTTATAGCCAACCATTGGACTGAGCCGGGGCATCCTTATGAAAGAGTTAGGGAAAGGATTGAAGGAGCTAAAGGGGATGGCATCCCTATAGGAAGAACAACAGTATCAACTATCCCAGACCCCTTAGAACTCCCAGAGACTAAGCCACCAAGCAAAGAGCATACATGGGCTGGTCGGTGGCTCCCACCACATATGTAGCAGAGGACTGCCTTGTCTGGCCTCTCCCAGTGGGAGAGGAGGCTCCTAATTCAGTAGAGACTTGATGCCTCAGGGAAGGGGGATGCTTGGGGGCAGGTTGAGGTGGGGGTATGTGGGTGCATGAGGGTGTGAGTGCATGGGGGAGCACCCTCTCAGAGGCAAAGAGGAGGGTGCTTGGGATGAAGAATTCTGGAAGGGGGAGACCGGGAATGGGGACAATATCTGGATTATAAATAAATAAAATAACTTAATAAAATTTTTAAAAGGCCTAATTATATGCAGTGTATAAGAGTAAGTACATATTAAAGATAAATGTTTTCTTTAAAGGATGGAGACAAAAGTAAACCTTAACATTTTGTTAAAGAAAAAAAGAGAAAGGAAAAATTAATGAATGTAATGATGTGAAATGTTATAGTCAGACCTTGACTTTTTCCCTTGGAATTTATTTCGTTCCTAGTGTCTTGGTCAATATCCGGATTTAGTTATTGGCATTTAAAATATTTGTTCAACATGTGCTATTTTTAGAGCATTGCCCTAAAATATACAGCATATGATATACAGAGCAATGTTATATATTACACAAAAGATACTAGACATCACTTCTCAACACTCTTTTCAGAGATAAGGTCATTTAAAGATATTATATCACTCTTACCCAATTAACCCAAGCTAACTGCTTTACTAGAAAATAATGACTCACATTTAGAAGAAGATGGTCTCCAGATGCAAATGTTTTAATTATCAAGCCACATTGTGCAGAAAATATTTTTTAAATGAAGAAAAATTGATGTGACTTGCAATTCAGACTGCTTTATCAGGAATTAAGATGTATATTAATTAGTGTATTTTATTATATATTAATTATGTATATTAGTTAATTTATTAATTAGTTAGTTAATTAATTAGTTAATACTACAACTTTGTTTTCCTCCACAAATTATATCCATGAATCCAAGCACAACATAAAAGCATTTGTTTTCTATTTAGAAGATCAAAGAAACTAATATTGCAATGACATTTTATAGAAAATAAAGTTTGTCTTTACCACATTAATATAATTTTACTGCTAATTTTAATGAACACACAACTGTATATATTAATTGTATAAAGTGTAAAATATGTCTATAATGTAAGTTGGCTCAATCAAGCAAATATGTAAATTACTACAATATTTATTTATTTTTTTGTGATGAGACAACTTAGCACCCCCTTTTCAAAAATCAACTTTCAAAATATGATACATTCTGGTAACTATAGAGCCTCACTGTATAAAAAAAATCATCAGAACTTTTTCATAGCAACCATATATTTTTCTTTCCACAAACCCTCTGTAACCTCCATCTCCCCATCCCTTAGTAATGGCTGAGCTCCTGAGAGTTGAAAATGTTCTTAGATTCCACCTTTAAGTAAAATAATATGGAATGTGTCTTTATGTGCCTGGCTTAATTATCTGAATATAATGTCTTTGAGGTCCATACATCATGTTGAAAGAACATGATTTTCTTCTTTGTTAGGACCAAATAGCATTCAGCAGTATTGTCTTTACTACAGTTAAATAAGATATTTTTTGGAAAGAGTAACAACATGCCTTGTGGTGGTGTTCTAGAAGACAGTGTATTAGAAAGTCACAAATTAAGCAATTGCTTCTTACAGTGTGCATAATATTCTTGGTTATTGGTAATTTTCAGTGATCTTCATTCAACATATTTTTGTATTAATTATTGAGAATTTCGTAATTCAAACAATGTATTTTTATCATACCCGATTCCTGTCTCTAACTCATTCTAGATCTTCCCTCTAACCACTCAGCTCTCTCAATTTCATCTCCTCTTCTGCACATAAACTCATTAATATGGGGTAGCCTCTGGAAAACAGTCAACTTACTCAGAGACACATCAAGATGAAAACTGACTTTCCTTCTCTGGGAAGTAAGCAATCATGTTCTTTCAATATGATGATGGGGCAGACTAAAAGGCAGCATATTCAGAGAATTAAAGCAGGAACATAAAGTAAGCTCATGAGTCCCTCCCTGTTCTGTATTGGATTGTTGACTGTGCAAGGAAATATTGTTGCACTAAGTTTGTGACTGCAGCAATTCTGTCCTGTACTAAAAATTCTATTTAATTCTATTCATGCCCAACTGCTGATTCTGACCATCTTTCTGCCCTCTCTTCTGCAATGGAACCTGATATTTAGAAAGAGAAGTGTGATATAAATGTCCCCATTTGTGGCTGGGTACTTTAAGATATTTAGTATCTACACTTTGACTTGTCATGAATTTCTTTTTGCATTAACTGCTGTCTACTACAAAATAAAACAAAACAAGAACAAAGAAACAAACAAAAAACCATCTCTTATGAGATCTGTTTGAAAGCTCCATTGTTGTATGGGTATAAAAATACTAATTTAGAGTATTATTTAGTTCTATGTTAATTTACCAAAATGATAGTAATAGATTCACTCCCTAGAGCCTATGAGTTTCTGAAAAATGGCTTTGGAAGCATTTACAGTAGCAGGTAAATGCTTCTCTATGTGTCTTTAAATTCAATCATAGAATAATTGTTACTCCCTTAGCATTGATGACACTGTTACACTGGTACACACATCTTGCCATGTCTTTTGTTACTGTATCTCACAGTGTTCACAGATGGAAAGGTGGTTCATGTCTTTTTGCTCCAAGCAGTTTGCATGGTACATTCTGGTATTATGAAAGCTAGCCAGGAAGGAGAAAGCTTTCTATCAATACCACCTCCATTTTTACATTTCCCGGGCCCCAAATGTGTGATATTTTTAGCAATGAGGAGCTTAGAGTCAAGTTCTAGTGAGAAACCAAAGCAATAACAGTAGCTTGCCTTGCTCTGAGGTTCTCTAGGACACTATAAAACAAAAACATGGCAGAAGAAACACATATCAAACATTGAGTTTTTTATTCATAAGTCTGTGACTTCTGGGAGAAGCTATTACTGATTTCTGTGACTAGATGCAAACAGCCAATTAGCTGATTATTGAATATACTAATCACTTTGGATGAAATATATGTATTTATCCAAAATATATTCATCATATATATATATATATATATATATATGTGTGTGTGTGTGTGTGTGTGTGTGTGTGTGTGTGTGTGACCTTGAGCTGATCCAGAACCCTTTTGGCTAGCTTGAATAGTGCCATAAGTTCCTATGCAGGCTTCTGGGGAATAAAATCATTAATGATTTTAATGAGCACTGGGCCTTATATGAGTGATCTCCTGGCAAGATGTGTCCACTGAAGAAATAGCAGCATTATAATTTTTGATGTAACTCATCATTATATGATTGAATATGAAGTACACATCACAGGTATTACTTGATGCCTAGTACTATAATCTGGGTCAAAAGCCCATGCTGGTGAGGCAATAGGCATTAGGAGGAAAATTATTATTTCTTTGCTTTAATATATGATTAGGTTGTTGAAAAATATTCTAAAAGTTCATGTTGATATGTGTTGTTTTCAACTGTGCTCAAAGAAGTTTCTTTTTGGTGAAAGTAATGGCTAAAGTGTAACTCACAATTGGTTAAAATGTTGAGTATGGATGACACTGAGTGCTTAATTTTGGATGAGTTATCTATATCCACTTCCCATTACAAGAGACTCAGAGAAATGTGTGGAAGAGGGAATGGAAAGAATGTGAGAGCTTCAGATAGGGAGGAGAGCTGGGAAATGGTGAGTTGTGTGCATAGCGTGGCGGCTGCATACATCAACTCATAACAGTTTTGGCTCACAGCACAAGACATGACTACAATCAAGCCAGTAGACATTCCAGGATGAATGATGGAACCAGAGACCTCATCTCTATCAGAGGAGCAACTGTTGGCTGCTCAGTGAAAGGAAATTATCTTCCTTCAGGGACTTGGCCTGTGGTAGGTTGTGCATGCCCCTGTCATAGCCACATATCTGGACAGCGCTATTTAGGTGCAGGGATTATTAATATACATAAAAGGAGAATGTAATTTGGAACAGGTGGGAGGGTTCAGGAACAATGTGGAATTAATAGGACACAGGGAGGATGAGTGTTATTAATATACTTTACATGAATGTACAACATTTTCAAGGAATAGAATACATTATTTAATAAAATAATATTCTATTCGATGTATCATAAACACATATCTGAGGATACTTTTAATGAATAGTCATCAAATGAAAGAGTTAAGTTATACCCTGTGAAGCAAAAAAAGAACCTCTTAGGAGACAAGAGCTGTTGTGTATACATATTCCTGTGGAAAGAGATGAAACCCTTCTCATACATCAATGACAAAACATGCACAGTGCAGAGACACACAGTGGGTATCTCCTGCCCTCCCAAAGGCCAACATTATGGGTGGAGGGTGGCAGGGTGGAGGTGTGTGTGTAGGTCCTTGGACGATGATACTATGCTTCAAAAGCAAAGCAATGGCCAGCATGATAGACTGTAGTTATACCAGCCTGCAGCAGAAAACCAGCTATGCACAGCTGGTGCAGTCTAATTTTAGAGCTCTGAAGCCTTGTCCATGGGGCTCTAGACACCCCCCCTTCCCATGTCAAGCTGTGATGTGAGTAGGGGTGGGGAGAAGCCTGGCATACAGTGTTTCAGCTTCCACAAAAGAACTGCAGACTACTTCCTTGATTCTGAATTCTGGTGATTTCATAATTAGATAGCATTCTGGACAACTTATATCCCCCCACCCCGCTTCTCTCTTCACTTTAAATTTCTTAGTGTGTAGTAAATAAATAACTTTAGAACAGAAGTTACATTGACCCACTCTACAATCAATAAAGGATTTTTTCTTCCCTGTTAATCATATCACAAGGTCAAACCAGACAATTTTAGTGTCATTTCTTTACTTTTCTAAGTGGTTTCCGGCAGACCTAAGGGATCTATGGTATCTCCTAATGTTGTCATATATATTTTGAAATTGCCAACAGCACTGTTAATATTTCAAATAGCTAGTTTAGTAATACAGAAATTTATGCTGACATTAAAAGCCATCCTGAATTGCTAGTAGAGATATTTTAAGAATCCCTCTATTACTAATGTGACAAATGATGACTTTAATGGCACCATAAACCAGAAATATGAAAGCATTATTAAAAAATTGCTTCATAAAAGAGTTATCAAGTAACTATCAGTTATGCTGTTTAGACATGATGAAAGTTCAGCTTACACACACTGGACCACTTTGAATATACCGTACCAGCTCTATTATAAAACATGGAGGTAATGAATATTATAGCTTCAAAAATTGTCTTTGCTAATCTTATTCTGAATAAATTGTATTGGTTAGGGAAATTCTTACACCTTATGAGACCAATTCACATTTAAAAGCCATTTTATTATGATGATGCATTTTTCATTTCAGTGACTAGATGTATAGTTCACAAGCTGTGGCTACTTCATTTATTTTGGCTTAAATATTGAAATAGTACACTTAGATTTTAAAGACTTGGGACTCTGCACTAAAGGGTATCATTATGTTAATTATTCAAACTCTATGAGATGGTTAAACATTTATATCCTGTGTACATTTTATCTTTTACTCTTTTCCCCCATTATAATTAATGTGTCTGTTATACATGTGGTTACATGAGCTATTTGAATCCTGGTGTGTATTTGATTGCAATGTGTTTGTCTTTGCAGAAGTATATAGCAACACGTCTGTGAAATCACAAATAGTGACAGTAGAGTTTGTACGCTATTTATACATGGGTCAGAAGTTGATTGTCATGCATTTGACAGCTACTCCCTTACATATGTCTATCAATAGAAGACTAGAAATTATGATTGAAAGAGCAATCTGCATTCTGGATGTTCAAATGATTGGATTCTTTTGTGTAATTAAATATTAGCATAAATAATTTTATTGTATAAATGTTATCACATAGGTATTCTGGAGGGGATATACTGAATACATTTATGTAATATATCATTGGCAGATAAAGTTTATGATTATGGTTGCAAGAGTTACAATAACCCTTGCAATATGAGAACAGGAACAGGCCCCCTGCTGATGACAATGACACAACCCTTTTACTAATAAAATCAGTATGATTATGAACTAAAATTACATGTAAAGCCCCTTCTAACCCATTTTTGCCACAGTCCTTGAAGTGTGTGAAAGAGGAAGTCTCGTAAGGCCCTTTGCATTGGGTTTCTTATCATTCATCAAGTGAGACAAAGACATCTGGAGAGAGCACTTGAAGGGTTGCCTCCCTGTGAGGGGACTATGAATATATTACCAGCTAGTCAACTGAATTTCTGCTATTTCAGTAGAATATGGGGAAATTGATCATTGATGAAAATTCAGTTACTAACCCTGAATTTCAGAGCCTATTTTTCTGTTTATAGTATACATTTTAAAGGCATGAAACTGTGCACTAAAGGTTATATATATATATATATATATATATGTGTGTGTGTGTGTGTGTGTGTGTGTGTGTGTGTGTATATATAGTCTGTTTCTTTTTATATATAACCCCATGCACCCCATGCATGCAGTACATAGTGAGGCTAAAAATAAGAATCTTTGTACTAGTAATTCCAGACAGATGTGATTCCTATGGGTGCTGGGAATAGAATCAGGTCCTCTCCCAAGCAGTAAGTACTCTTAACAGCTGAGTCATGTTTATAGCCCTGCACCTCAGTATTTCAGTTTTGCAGGAGAATACGAAATACAGGTCAGATAACAAGTGATTCTTCTAAAGCATTTGTTTATTTATTTTATCCCTTGTAAAAGTATACTACTTCGACATATTTCAATAATAAAATTTTTCTAAATAGCATTTTAGAGTTTTTAATGATATAAGTAATACATATTCACAGGAGAAGATCTGAGCAGGAAATAAATACAGGAGCAGAACTAGTAGATAACAAGCACATCACTGATAGCACCTTGTGACAACACGTGTAGACTACTGAAATTTTTATGCAAAAACAAAAGAGAAAGATTTAACTTACTTAACACCTGCAAGCAACCTAATAAAAATATATTTAGTCGGTAATTGTGGGATTGAATGTAATGTCTCTGGTGACTTGTAAACTGATGATGTGTCTCTTTTAAGTCTTCCATCATACAACCTTTGAACTACCTTCAACAAATGCCATTCAATATTTTCTCTTTTCCAATAATTACTACTTATTTCTACTTATGCTACAAAATTTATCTCTGTATCTGGCCTTCAAGTCTTACATACTCAGATCTAAGATTTCTCATAAGAGTTATGCTACTGCTCAGTCAAGCAACAACAAACTTCAGTTCTTAGAAACTTGGAAGTTCAGAACTGTAGAGATGATTTAGCTCTAAGAGTACTTCTTGCTCTTGCATAGGACCATAGGTCTTCTCCCAATACCCATTGGATAGCTCACACCTGTCTGGTGTACCTGTTACTGAGGTTTTTGAACTGGAAATTTCTTGTTTCTTTGGAAATTCAGTGGTGTCATGTGATGTTTTTCTGGAAACTGTCTTATGAGAGGATGTTTTTGCTGAAGCAGACACATGAGAGGATGTTTTGCAGAGAACAGAAATGTGGTGTTTTTCTGGAAAAAGCTCGTAAAATAGTCATGTGATGTTTTGCTAGAGCAGATGTTTGAGAGAACATGTGATGTTTGGAAAGTGTATAAATTTAAAAAGACAATGGAGGATTCTGTGTGGTATTGGTCTGCCTTACCATTCTTTTCTAGTCGTTGTAGAGCTTTGCTGATATTGGTTCTTGCTGATGATGCTGTAGCTTTATGGTAATTTTTCACCTTGCCATTCTTTGCTGGTCATCATTTGTCATGACTCTGTAGAGATAAACATACCAAAAGACTTCTGGTGGTGTTCCAGAGGCTTCTTGCTGCTTCAGTGGACTTGGGCTGATTGGTGGAGC
Source organism: Grammomys surdaster (assembly GCF_004785775.1). Classification (NCBI taxonomy): domain Eukaryota; kingdom Metazoa; phylum Chordata; class Mammalia; order Rodentia; family Muridae; genus Grammomys; species Grammomys surdaster. The sequence continues at coordinate 1,216,364 of NW_021604643.1, read as the reverse complement.
CTCAAAGATTCTTCTGGATCAAACAATCATTGCCAATTCATGAATGGTGGGTAGAGGTACCGCTGCTGATATGTGAACTGAACTGCTAATATCCTGACAACAAAGACTGGATTTGCTCCAAAAAACTGTTTCTAAATAAGTCCACATCCTCCCTTGTCCTATTAACATTTCCTTTCCACTACCTGTGGTGGGTGATGAGCTAGAAGGGAGGTTAAAGCTTTTAAGTGTCCTTATTTAAAGTATGTTTGAAAAAAATTCTAAGCCTGCAGGTTCTGTTTCTTATGTCCATTGTAATGTACACATGGGCTGAATATATAGGCAATCAGACAAATCACACACTTAAAAATAAATGTACAGGGGTTTATAAATAAAAACATTTATTTCTGAGGCACACAACTTTTACATCCACATATCATGTATCTATGTGATGTTTGGATCCTAAAGTTGCAAGGAATTATGAATATATGTTAGGTTCTCATGACTATATAATATGTTATAGGTCTTGGAATGACACAGCAGATCCTTTGTTCAAAGTCCCCCAATTATAAATCCTAAATCCTTTATAACTAGATATGTGTTCTTATTTGGAAGCAGAGTCTTTGCATATGTGATACAATTAATATAATTACTAGAATATCCCTGTTCCAATTTATCTGATATCTTCATAAGAAGAAATTGCCACATAAAAATACGACTGATGCAGATATTAGCAGGGTAAAATATCAAGCCCAGGAATGTAAACATGGATGGCCACTGTCGAAACTAAGAAGGACATGGTTTTCTCCTGTTCTCTTGGAAGAAAACTTTGATTTTTATGCCTAGACTGGGAAGCTGAAAAATAAAATGTAGTTTTAAGATGTTGTATTAAATTTGTTGACAATGTGTTTACAGAATGCTTGTTACTGTCAGTCTCACGAGCCAGAGAGCATCTTAGTGTTATAATAGAGAATTCAATATAAAATAGAGAATATAAATGAATATTTGAGCAATTCCTAATATTGCTAGCAGACTGTTTTATTATATATAGTTAGTGTTAATAAATCACAATGTATCAAGGTGGGAAAACTTTTCTACTCTCCAACCTAAATTCATTGAGCCCTAGGATTTTCTCCAAGTTATTCATTCAAGTGCTAATTCAGGTACTGATGTGAGAACAGTTCATATTATGACTGTAATTACAGGCCAAAGTTATTTGTCCTCAAAGCAGATTCCTTTGGGGAGACATGCTTTACTTAATAAGAGGAAATTTTTAAATACAGAAACCTCTTTGAGAAATGTGGATGGAATGTAAATCTTCAGACCTGAAGAAAAGCTGGCATTTATATTGTCAATTGTTGAAGATAGTCACATGATGTGAAACTTTGAAACCCAACCACAGACTGGTGGCAATCCTCAGTCCATACCCAGAAAAACAACATAAAGAGTTGCATTCTCTATGGCTTGCAAGATATTGAATTCTGCCAATAGATGAGGAATAGAGATCTATCTTCACCATGATATTAGCCACTAGCTAGTGGGAAAAAAGCCGGAGGCTTTCCATGCCAGCAGGTCTCACAAACAGGAGGAAGGTCTGGAGTTCCAAATGCTGGAGGCTTTGGCAGTGACAGGCCCCAATGACACAAGAAAGTCCTTGGTTCCAAAAGAGTTTATTTTCATGGTTGATGGTAGATGGATCTGGATGTACCCCTCTGAAACTCAGGGCAGATCTGAGTTAAATAGGGAGAGAGAAAGGGGGCGGGTCTGGAGAAGAATGCTTAATTGACTCCGCCCTCTGGCCTTCATTAGTATGTAAATCTCTCTAGGGCCTGAGGCCTGTAGTCACACCCTCTACCTGTGTACTTTGGGAGAGGCTATAATAGCCTACGTGACTGAACAATGTAGGTCCATGGAGGCTAGACTTCGCGTCAGGATCCTGGGTTCTTAGGATGTGGCTGAGCAACTGATGTTTCTCCCTTGGAGTCTTGGGGGTTCCAGGCCCATGCCCAGCCAAGAACCAAGATACCCTTACACAGTCCCACAGTAGAGTAGCTTTCTCTAATGGTTCTAATTAAGTACCACAAGCTGAGTGACTTTAAAAAAAATTGTCTTCAGCAATATACCCAATTATGGACCCATATTGTTCCAATGGCTACTTCCAAACCTATGGTTACACAGATGCTCCTGAGGAGATCCAGTGAGTCACAAAATAACACATGAATGTGGGAGATTTGCAAGAAGAGTGTTCAAATAAGAGTTACTTTTCTCATTAAAAAAGGACTTTTCTCAGTTTTTCCAGCTTACTCTGCTTTTGTCTGAAGAAGAAGATGCTTTATAAAGAAATCTGCATTTCAGGAGAAAAGCATTGTGCTAGGAAACCATGAGTTTCCGAGGCCGTCTGTCTCTCAGGGCCTCAGATTTCTTGTCGAGTGGCACAGAAATAAGAGGGTGCGGCGGGTGCTCAGCTCACTTGAAGTTAAGACTTGGTTAATTGAGCCCTGCAATGAATGGAGGGACAAAGATGATACTGACTCCTCCCTGCACATCCTTACTCTCTCCTTGTTCCCTAATTCATTTGAAGTTGTTTATTTCATGTGCTGCCTGAAGTGGAGACCGATGGCAACAGTTTAAAATTCTCTCTCATCTGTTTGAAATTTCTTGTTAGCATTCCTGCTCGGCTTCCATCAAGGTATGAAAACAGAAAGAATCAGATACAAACAGAGCATTAAACAATGCCTCTGCCTCCCGGGTTCATTTAATACTCTCCCATATACGCAACTTAATAATTCACACTCTGCAGAACCTCAGCACGTCTCTATTAGGTTTGATGTCCTCTATTAATGTGACAGCACACACCCAGAGCAAAACCACAGCGTTGGGAATAGCAGCTGGGGTAGGGGTGTTTTCGAGAGCCGTATGCTAGAAGTGTTCCTTTAGACATGTTAGCTCATTTAAAAGCAGGTCTTAGTAAAGCTAAATTCTGTTAAACAGTGTTCGTTTCAAGTATGTCTAACTATAGAATTTCAACAAAAGTGGAGAATGGTAGCACCTATCCTGTCCCTTTTCCAGACAGGAACAGAAGCAAACTTGCTTTTCTCTGTCTCTTCACTCCTCTCAGCGGGAATTAGCAAAGGAGCTGACTGGGAAAGGAATTGTACACATATGGGATTCATAGTCTGGGGTTACAGGTCAGGCCAGAAGAATCTGAAGTTCCATTTAAATGTTTTATGAAAGAAGTGCATGAAGAAGAAAGAAAGTCGTACCCCGGTAAAAGTTCTGAGCTTTCTAAATCTCTCACTTTATTTATTTATTTTTTTAACATTTTGCAAAATATAAGTAAATCAGGTATTGAGAACTATATGTTAAGAGAAATAGCTAAGACTCAGTAAATAAGTTTGAATTCTATTTCTAGTAATAAGCTGTATATTACAAAAATCAAAGTTTATTCAGTGTACATAGAATTGGGTTAATTATCTGAGCTGTTTACATAGATATGGGTGTTAATAATAGTCAGAATTATATTCATCTTCAAACAGCAATTTTTAGTATACTTTTTCTATATTTTAAACAACATTTGCCACAGAATATTTTGGATAACAAACATAATGCTAGAAAATCATTGACATGAATTACAACCACTGTAATTTTACACTATGACTCATATGAGAACATTTTATTTTATTCAAGAAGATAAAAGTAATGAATGGATCTTTTTAGCCAAAAGTATATTTCTGTTGGAAGAACAAAATATAGAAGCCAAAGCAAATTAGAGAAAAGCCCTTTCATCTGTGAAAGTAAATAAATTACTTAAAGAAGTAGGATGTGATTCATTTAAATGATTTAAATTTAAAATGATATACAGTCAATGTAATGAACATTTAATATTAGGTTTCATAAGGTAAAGGAAGCAAAGAAAGATTTAAAAATAAGAATGCCTGGAAAAGATTATCTGTAGCAGAATGATGTCAGCCAGATATGACTAGTGGTGGGTGATAGCTTCCTGCTGCTTTGGACTAGTCTGCCATTTGCTAAGATTGAGACATGCTGATCTTGACTTTCAGACACTGATATCATAGCATGACAGATCTGAAAGGCAATGCTGACTCTCATATATCTCTTATGGCCAAAAAGAACTGAGAACTAAAAGACAGACTCACTGATAGTCGACTGGTATAGTTACAGTTAAGTTCCTTAGTAAAAAACAGATAAGAAAAGCATAAAGCAGGATTTTGATGTTGGGGAAATAAGTAGGGAGTATTTATATGATTAAAGATGACAATATCTTGTTAAGCCAAATAACTAACAATTATCATTGTTAATTATCTTAACTATACCTTATTCAACTGGTTGTGTTCTATGTTTGCCAATTTACTTAATACTGTAGTGATAACTAATATTTATCAGGTACTTACTACCTGCCATATTTTCTATATGTTCCTGTGTATCAACTTATTTTACTCAAAAAAGCACCTTCATTTAATTTTTATTAGGTATTTTCTTTATTTACATTTTAAATGTTATCCCCTTTCCAAGTTTCTCCCTGGAATCCCCTATCCCATCCCCCCTCCTTCTCCTTCTATGAGGGTGTTCCCCCACCCACCCACTCCCAACTGCCTGCCCTGGCATTCACCTACACTGGGGCATTGAGTCTTCACAGGATCAAGGACCTCTCCTCACACTGATGCCTGACAAGGTCAGAGTCTGCTACATATGCAGCTGGAGCCATGGGTCCCTCCATGTGTACTCTTTGGTTGGTGGTTTAGTCCCTGGGAGCTCTGGGCAGGGGTCTGGTTGGTTGATATTGTTGTTCTTCCTATGGGGTTTTAAACTTCATCAGCTCCTTCAGTCCTTACATGAGGAAAATGAAGTTTTGAAAGATAAAAATCAATGTTTTCAGACAGTAAAATGTGAAAAGAAAAACTTGGTCCAGCAATATTAAATAACCCAAGTGTTTAAGCTCTGCTTCATTCTTTTTATTTATTTTTTTAATGTTTAATAGTAGTAGTCACAACTTATAGTTGTACCTCTCAGCTGTGCAATCTCCCACAATGCAGAAAATTGTGAAACAATGATGCCTCTCCTTTTTTCCCACCATACATTTCATCATTCATTTATTCAACTGGAAATAATTTTACATCTACTATGATATTGTCTGAACATAGAAATGAATAAGAGATAATTTTTTTAACAGATCATCTTTTAATGGATAAAATGAAACACAGTAGACACTACCCATGTGACTGTGTGTGTGTTTATGTGTTTGTGATGGTTGTACTGCTCAAATACCAGCAAGCATATTATTCTACTCGGCACCTGTTCCAATTGAACAAGAGCTGTAGAGGGGACTGAAAACTGTAGGTTATGGTTGAACAGAATTTTAATGATGTAATGGTATTTTTAGCAAGATGCCTTTTGTTTTGTTTTAGGAAATGGTGGTATACGTGTATGTCGTTATCCTAAAGTAATCTAAACTATTACAACAATTATATCTCTCCTTGTATCATAGGGTGATATAAGCAAACTGAAAATATCTATGGAACACAAGTTTTATTATAACAATATAGTTTTGCTTTATTGAACATTTATTTACACAGCTGTACTGAGAGGCAGTAAGGGTGACTGACATCTTTAACCTGGACATCTCCAGGTTAAAACAATTCATTCAGTGCAAATATATAAACATAGTTGAGAGAGAAAATCATGACCAGCTAATCAATGATTATTCATCAGTGAGCTTTAGCAAATAGTCTCATATCTTTGCTTTAGTATGTTTGTTTGTTTTTCATTTTCCAAATATAAAGGAAATGACTGATAAAGGATAAATTATGTATCTAGAATATGGAAAATGCTCAGACAGGCATCGAAGCTGTTTGTCATATATGTAACATTTATCTAATGACTGGATACGGATAGCACATAGGCATGGTGATGAGACCTTATTTCTGTTTCAGCCACATGTCAGCAATTCGACTAGAATAGCATTTCTTGCAACAGCTGTAGTTGGGTCCTTAAGTCAAAAACAACTGATGGTGCGCCACTCAGACAACAAATATTCACTAGAAGATGTCCAAGGCAACATTCACTGTTTCTGAGAAATAGAAAGGTAGGAAGTGTTGTATGATAGATGGGCAGCAACATCTTCATACTCAAGTGATTTTCAAAACTTTCTAGAATTTCACCATTAAAAACTAATATTGTTTAACTCATTCTATACAAAAAGTACAGAAATGAATACTCCCCCAAATCAGCAATGAACTATTAATAACATTCATCTATAGGTTGTAGGCTTATTCATTGTAACATTCTTTATCTTTTTTCTTCCCCTTATATTATAATCAAAAAACTGTATTACTTTAGAATCATAAGAGAAACAAATGAGTTTACTAATAAGCCATAGTTGACGCCAGTCCCAACACTGTGGACAATATACACTTAAACATATAACATTCTGTGATGGAACTCTATTCCGTGTTGGAGATTTAGAGGTGGGGAAGAAGAAAAGAGGACAAGAGCCATACAAGGATGGCGATTAAATATGAAACAATAGTAGAGGATTCCGTCTGCCTGTGTACATGTTATTACTTCAGTGGATCGTTTATTGATGGGAGATCCTGCCTTGATTTTATTAGGAAACTGTATTTTGAATCAAAGTATTTTCCCTTCGTCTATCAATCAGATTAAATTACACCTCAAGAAGGAATATGAAGCAATATACCAAGAAAGGTGTTTGAATTATAAAGGAAAGTAGCCCTCAGCTAGCCAGTACTCCAGTGGTACCTTTTCTGACACACTTGCTCTAAGGGAAATATGTTGCCCTGACTCAGAGCAACAGTCCTCATAAACACTATAAAATTGTCCATTCCTGCAGTTTTCTGAGTGGACATCATCCTCTGCTGAAGTCTACTTTCCTTTACAACAGTTTGTCTATCTTTGGGAAACAGTAATTTTACCTGTGTCAAGACCTGTGATCATATTAATGAAACTGGCCTGTTATTAGGTATTTCTTCTCTGCTTCTCTGGGTATTAAGGTATGAGAACATTAAAAATTGTGTTTATTATTTTCCCTCTTAAATGCTGACATGTTTGTCATGCTTATGTTTACCCAGCAGGCCACTAGCTGTTAGGAAGGAGACCAGAGAAATAGTCAGGTCCCATCTGAACCCAGTAGATAATATTGATCAGGACTAAGTCATACTCAGGGTGTTCTCATACAGCTGCACAACAATTGTGGGTTGTCAGGCACTAGATGAGACGCTCATGATATCAACCTAGGATAGCCATTTGTACGGCAAATCCTCAATGGAGAACTCTATTTCAAATTCATTAGCATTGAATCCAGTGCTAAGTAAAGCCTTTAATGAGAGTAAAAAATGACAAACTCATTGTTGTGATATGGAATCATAAAATATATAGCAGTGTACACAAACAGAGAAGCACACTGTTTATAGGAAAAGGCATGTAGAAAGGGGCATCAAAGGAAGCTCATGTTACACAAATTTGTATAGGAATGTAGATTCTGCTTTGTTCATATATGCTTTAATCATATTTTTTAAAATTAAAGAATTGTCATGAATAATGGCAATCTATACTTTTAAGACCAATAGACCAATGTTAACATGAAGGAAAGACACTTAATTTACTTGATACAGCTGACATTTATGTCCACTGATCTAATGAGCATTTGAAGATATTGTACGTCACAAAATCTTAGGAGAGCACAACTAGTCTTCCTGGGCTAGAAGGCAGGGCATGGCTCATGATGCTCTCTAGAAACTCTAGTATTTTATAGGAAAGTGTTAAGAGTTCATTATCAGGTCCCTGGTGTCAACGTTTGTTATATGTGAGGCTGGCCAGTGTTTCTACAAAAAGTATGTGAAGTCTGCTCAGATCCATAAAGCAGACACACCAATTGCCACTCTCATGGCATCTGGGATTGTCCATGTGTTCAGAATGGTAGCATGGACAAGGTTCTCTCTGCCTAATAAAGTTCAATGTTTCTCACCGAGATGGGAGTTATTGGGGGTGATGGGTCAGTGTCCACATGTGTGCTAGTGCTAGATTAAAATTCATAGGGCCACAAGGAAGTTGATGTGTTCCCAGATTTAGAAGGAGATCCAGTGAGTGTAGCTATGCTACTTTTGAGACTACGAAGAGGGTGGAAGAAAGGGCCAGACCTATTTTGTCTATTTCTTGGATTTAAGTATTGAGCCTAAAAAATCCTTTTTTTCTTTTTTTTTTGGTTCAGTAATTTGAATTTTGGAATATCTAAACAATAAATAATTTCAGTGAAGAGATGTCATGCAATCATTTTAGAAACCTTCTAACTTACTTTTCTTGTCTTCTTAGTTAAAATGAGCTTCCACAAGAAGATTCACTTACATAAGGAAAATATCAATTATAAAACACAATCTATACAGATGTCTTGAATATCATACGTCTAGAAAAATACACTCTTAACAGCATTTGTATCCACTCTGATACAAATGTGATTAAATAAGTTAGCCATCATTTTTTGTCTGGTAACTCTGAGTTAAGAAGAAGAAAAAAATCCAGTTTGGACCTGCAGAGTCAAACTTGCCTTTATTGATTAATAAATTAACTGGTCATTTCATCTTTGTGAGGAAATGTTTTCATAATATTTACATCTTAACAAGATATGGTACATCTTAATTCCCTTGCAGATTCAGAAATGCCATGGAGAAAACTTCTTAAAAGTACCCTTGTGTGGACATAGCTTGAATAAAATGCAATTGCAAATAGATGTCTACATTGAAAATATTTAAACTGGGTTGTGGTTCTTTAGTGTTGCTGTAAACAAGAAAATGCATAACTGAAATTCCACTGCTACTGCTGTGGGGAAGGGGACCTATGGGTTTAGTTCCGTTGAGCCTTTGTCTCTGTACCACATCCTTAGTTAATACACTTTTCTTCAGGTAGCACCTCTATACTGTTAGACTGGACTCTTATAACCACTCATTCATTTAAAAACATTTCTTATGGGTTGGAAAGGCAGCTCAGAGGTGAAGAAGACTTGATAATCAATTCATGACTATCATATTTCAGATCCCAGAACCCACTTAGCATACCTAGTATGCCAGTGAGTTCTTTTTCAACTTGACATGAATTAGTTGCCTGTGAAAAGGGAACCTTAATTGAGAAGTCTTTACCATTGGAATGTCCTGTGAGAGTATAGTGAGGCATTTTGTTGCTTGATGGTTAATATATGGGGGGTGGGGGGTGGAGAGGTGGGGGGCTTGTCTGTTGTGAGTGGTGCCACCACCAGGGAGGTGGTCCTGAGTTGTATAAGAGAGTAGGCTGAGTTGAGGCAGGGGCAGCAAGACAGTAAGTTGTGTTCCTACATCGACTCTCCTTCAGTTTCTTCCCTGAGGGTTTTGCTTCTGTTTCTGCTTCAGCCTCTCTCAAAGATGGACAGGGATGATTGGCCTTTTAAGATAAATAAGCTTTTCCTCCCCAAGGAGCTTTTGGTCATGTTGTTTATTAGAGTAATAGAAAGGGAAGTACATCACCTACTGTCTCTTAAAGGTCTGTAGCTACAGTTTCCATGGAGCACATATCCACTCTGGCCTCTGTGCATGCCCAGTTGTGTACACAAACACACACACACACACACACACACACACACACCCCACACTTATGTACAGATATACATAGATACACATACAAATAATTTAAGTATAAGTTAGGAATCTTTCTTGATTTATACACAATGTATGTCATACTGTTACTAGTCTTATAAAGACAGTCAATCACGTGTAAAACTTGTATGTGTTGAGATTAATTCTATTAAACCCTTCCTCTGAGTGCAATTGACAGTCACCTGACAGGAAACACATATCCATACCCTCCTACATCAGTCTTCAGTTTTATTGCATGCTCCAGTGTCTGAAAAGAGAGCCAAGAACCTCCCCAGTCTCTGTCTATTTAATCTTCACTACTCTGTGACCACAAGAAGATATCATCTCCCCAAATATTTGGCAATTTCACAGATTTAAAAATACTTTACACTTATTTACCATAGTGCTCCTTCCTGTCACCAGCTTATTTTTAAAATATGCTATTTCTTTCCTTTTTTTAAAATTCCCCTTGGCAGTTAAGGAGCATCTTAAAATAAAAGCTACAGGAATTTATAATAAAATTACTATTCCTTTCCCCCATTTCCACTTCTTCAATAAAATTAGAGAAATGCTAGTGATTGCAGTAATCTGACTGGGAATTTAAATGCAAAGAAAATCAGAAAATTCTAAATTGTGGTTCCTACAAGCAACTATAAAAAGACACTCAACATGACTGCATATTTATATTAAGATATAAAACTTAACAACTTCTCCAGTTATACAAATGCTATATAAAAACAAAGGGGTGGAATTATGGTTGCTATGGGAATCACAACTCTGAACCTACTGACTTTTCGAAGTTTAAATATACTGACATAGAATTTCACACTGAATATTACATAGGTACAGGAACATGCACGGGATTAGAGACAAACATGTGGCAAATGACATGAAATGAAATAATGAGCAAAATGTCACTCCAGTGCCTAAATGTCTCCTATTTATGGATCAGTCCCTCTCACTGTGGTAATCTATAAACAGTGAAATACCCCAGAGCAGTGTCTCGTGAAGATATCCTGTATGCTTATCATCTCCTTAGTTCAAGGTTCTCTCCTACAGAGGAACCCTGGGAATCAAGCACTTATTTAAAAATAAAAATCAGTGTAAAGGTTGAATTAACGATTTACTAGTATAAAACCTTTCATCATCTTCTCCAAGTCAGGCTAATAATTATAATTATATGGCGTCTAACATGAGTGAGTAGGTTAAATGAGATAATGTGCATAAAATTCCTAGCTAAGATATGCAAGCATTATAGAGATTCTTCACTTCAATAGTCAACATTTTTCACTATACCTCATCTACAATAGTAGAAAAATTTTAAATTTTGAGAATTGTTCATAAATGATTCTGGTTAGGCAATAAGAGTTCACAAGTTGAAAAAATGAACATTTATGATTGTTCAAGAAACAGACAAAATTGGGGGACAGTTTCTTTCTTTTGGCTCTACAAAACTTTTACAAGCAGTAGTGGAGATGGCCTTTCAGAAATCTAAATTTTAGGCTAGAACAAGGAAGTAGTCTTCAAACACGAAAAGGACTTTGGGCTAGGACAGGGAAGTAGGCTCAGATATTTTGGTCATCCTGATAAGCTAAAACAGTGATCATGAGAGTGTTCACGGAACTTTGTTTATTGCCTTGCTTGTTCTTTGACTATTTGTGTTTATTGTCTTGCTTGTTCCTTGACTATTTGCATCTATTATATCGCTAGTTTGTCAACCCAGAACTGACCTTAATACTTGCATGTAATTAAAATGGTACAAAAGCAAAAAGGAGGAGGGGGTATGGGTTAGGTGTTTTCTAGGGTGGGGAAATAGGTAAAGGGGATGACATCTGAAATGTAAATAAATAAAATATCCAATTTTAAAAAAGAAACACTGTTAGAATAGGAGTATATCATCCAGAGCAGGTTAAACATGCTGCCTCCTTCCTAGCTCTGTTAGGCTGGAGTAAATACATAAAAATTTTCATAAAGTCTCACCAGCTTACAAATTTCTGTTTTATTTGGCATAGGTAGATAAAAATGGTATCTTTTTCTATTATTACCAGATCCCTCAGAGATGATAGGTAATATTTTTCTCAATAATTTATTTATTTATTCACTTTACATGGCTTATTCTTTCACCCTCAGCTTAGAGAGCTCTGGAACAACATGATGCAATTGCAACTCCATCCATGTTCCTAGGGGTTGGGGATTTGGTTCAGCAGTTAAGAACCTTTGGTGCTCTTGCCCAGGACCTGAGCACCCACTCCTAATAGCTCATAATCGCTTGTACCTCCAGTTCTAAAGGAGCCAATCCCTCTGGACCCTGGGGGCAGCTGCATGCATACACATAAGTATGCTTACTTACAAAATAAGTAAGCAGAAGAATCATTTAAAAGTAAAAATGGGTGCTTCATAAAGGGTCTAGGTTTGATTTCAGCATCCACTTTGGGTGGCTGATAAAGATCCATAACTCCAGCTCTAGAAGTCTGACTCTCTCTACCGGCCTTTGTAGGCACCTGCACGCGTGTGGCATACTCTGAAAGTATTCACACCTATACCCACACTTCCACCCCTTCCACCAATAGGATGTACTTCGTGCGTTACACTTTTTTGCCAATCCAACAGCTTTTCAGAAAGGGCTTTCATACTAATACTAAACTTGTCAGATGTCTTCTATGTTCTGGTTGTCACAGTGACTCTGACATAACTTCAGAAAGGATAGTTAGTGTAATGAATCCCTAGTAGCTACTTTTTTCAAGGTTTTATGTATATTAGGAAAGCTTCAGGCCTATAACATAGACTTTAAACAAATCTTCTGAAGTAATTTATATATAACGTCTTTGAAGAAACAACAGCTTGGAAACCATCCAGATAGTGTACAAGACAAGGCTTTCTGAGGTTTTCATAGCACACCATATTGGAAATGCATCTTACTTACATATCAACAAGTGCATTCAAACATAGGCCCATCTTACTCCTGGAGCACATGTGCAAAACTGCTCATGCTGAGGACAAACAATAGGCTTCAAAAACTTTTCTACTTGATTTTTTTAGAGTCCTTACACTCAATTGGTGGAAATTCTATAACCATTTATTGATAGTGTGAAAAAGCCAGGGAGAACTTCAGTCAGAAAATGAAGAGTAAATCAGGTTACCTGATGCCACCTTATTCCTTCCCCCTTCCCCTCTCCTGACCCCTCCCCTTCCCTCTTCCTCTCTCTCTCTGCCTCTCTTTCCCTCACCCTCTCCCTCCTCTATCTCCCTGTTCCTCCCCTCTACCCCATTCTCTCTCCTCTCTCTGCCTCTATCTCTCTCTGTTTCTCTTTTTCTCTTTCTCTCTCTCCTCTCTCTCTCTTACACAGACTATATATGGTCTTTTCTAAATTCTTTCTTTATGGGAATTCTTTAGTCTCTTAGATTTTTTGTTTTGTTTGAGGCATGGAATTTCTGTGTAAAACAGGCTGACCTTGAACTTGTGATTCTCTTGCCTCCTTCAGCCTCCTGATTGCTTAGATTACAGGCACATGGCCCTGAGCTGCATCTATTCAAAATTAATGTGGACAATAGGGAAATATTTCCTTCCAGAAACTGCAGATGAGTGTATGTAACGTTCATTGAACAGCCAGAGAAACAAAGACTGATACAGTATTATGAACATATACTCAATATCACAACATGCCATGGGAATTAGATGAATGCAAATAAAATCGGCTCCAAGAAGGGTATAATGTAGCAAAGGCTATCGGCAGGAAAGTAAACCTAATGTGGGTTGAGTGGTAACTTAGGTGCCTGAACAAGTTACTGTCCTACCACGATAACAGCTACTTTTTCCCAAATATACATACACACATGTATCCAGCTTGCTTTCCTTTTTTTAAGATCTCAGTCCTCAAATATCTTAGATTCTGAAAGAAGAGATACTCAAGGGGACACATGTAAGTTGTAGAGTGCTGTCATCCTCTCTCTAGTTCTCATGTTTATGTTGGAGGTGTGGCCTCCTAGATGCACCGCTAACTCTTCCCCTCCCCTATCACCACGCTGCCTTTGCATTGCTGAGAAGTTTTGGGAAATGAGATATTTTTGAATCATACAAAGGAACTAGAGTAGAGCTGTGTAATTTTGGAGCAAGTATTTGCTTATTTCATTTCTAATTTTGTATAGTGGTGAGTGTGTGAATGTGTGTGTGTGTGGGTGGTGGTGGTGGTGTGTACACATGCAGCGGGTACTCTCAGAGGTCAGAGGCTTCAGATCTCCTGGAACTGGAGTTCTAGGCAAATGGGAGCCACCTGATGTGCATTCTGGGGATTGAACTCCCACTTCAAGAACTCTACTTGCCTCAACCACTGCGCCATGTCTCCATATGTAGTATATGTATATATATATGAATATATATACATAATATATATATATGTGTCTTTATACACATAAATATACATATGTAAAATGTTTGATTAAGAAATGTTTTAAGATTTTCATTTTCTTTCTATAAATACTGAGAAAGTTCAAAACAAAAGTTGAGATTAAATAAAAATTAGATTTTATTTTTATTTCCATTTTAGTGCCTTTGTTGTCTCCCATAGTTCCTTTCAAGTCATTGATGGACATATGAGTTGCTGCATAACATAATACTAAATTCTTGCTGACTCAGCTTTTAATAACTGTTGTATAAATGTGTACAAAAAATGAAATTAGTGAATATTTGCTATTAGAATTTGGTGGTGACTGGAATGGAAGACAGGGACACATTTACAAACAAAAATGGAAGGCAGACATGATGCTGAGAGGTAGCTGAGACTTCTACATCTGGATCTTCAGGAAGCAAGAAAAGACTGAGACATACTAGGGTTGGTATGAGCTTTTGAGATCTCAAAGCCCCCAGTGTCACATTTCTTTCAACAATGCTTCACCTATTCACCTAATAGTGTGAATTGCTGTGAGCCTCAGGTACCACTTTCCTTCATACCACTATGGCAACCATGTATGACTCACCCCTTTGAATTGATTTTACTTTTAATAGCTTGTTTGTAGTTATAACTCCCCAACTATGTAATTATCATATTGAAAGTGTATGATTCAATATTTAAGTACATGTGTAATCATCACCACTGTCAGGAAGTTTTCAACTCCCCTCAGTGGGGAAGAATTCTAACATTTAGCATTTACTCAATGGCACACTTTCCCTCCTTCCACAGGCCTAGTAAGGCATTGGTATGCTTTGTAGCTCTATAGATTTGTGTATTCTAATGTTTAATATTAATTGATTCATGTGATGTTAGGTCTTTTGTGACAGTACTTTTCAGTAGCATAATGTTTTCAGGTTCATCCTTGTTGGAATGTGTCATCATTTTTAATATTTACCACAACTCCATTGTGCAGGTAGATTACATTTTGTCGTTCAAATGTTGGCAGCATACACACTTCTATTTTTTCATGGTATGAATATTGCTAGTATGAGCATTTGTGCAAGATATTTTGCACATAGGTCTCTTTAGTATTTTCCAAGGAGTGTATTTTTTTTTTTCATTTTAAGACATTTCCAGGTTACCTACTGAATTTCTGGTAACTTTTACCTTCCCCTTTGTTAAGAATGATGGTTCAAATCTCTCCATAAACTTCCTATCATATGCCATTCTTCTTTTGGGTCATAGTGAAAAATATCATGGACTTTTAAATAACTTTAAAAATGTACTAATGTTATATACTAATTTCTATATCTTCTTTGGAGAAATTTCTGTCCCTAAACAAATTATCTGCTCATCTAAATACTGATTTATTTTCTCAATTTTATGGATTATTCCTTTTAATATATTTTTAAGTTTTTAATTAATAAATTAAAGTTTTAATTTATTATTTAATTAATATTTAATTGTAATTTAACCGCTTATGTTAAACATTTATACAGTGATTATATTTACCCCTCATCTATTTTATATTCTCCATTTCTCCCCCTCCGAACTTCAATTTTCTTCCCACTAATATCCCAATGACTACTAAAGGAAATGACAGTCCCTCAAAGAGGGTTGGAGTCTTTCGTGCCACTTATCTATTCATTAGTGAATGATGAAGGCTCTAATCTTTGCAGAGATACCCATTCGAGTTTTGAATTCATGACTGCAACAATTTTTTGACTCTTGTCCCCATTACATCACTCTTATATTCTTTCAGTTGACCTCTTTCATAATGGTCCCTTGACCTTGGGGAGGAGTGTGTTATAGACATTCAGCCTAAGAATGACTCTTCAACAGTCATTCACTTTGACGATTTTGGCTAGATATGAGTATTTGCATTATCTATTGTCCTTTGCAGAAAAGAACTTCTCGGCCCTAGGTTGAGAGCAGCTTTATTTTATGAGGATAAACATGGATGTTTGGAAGGAAGTTCAACAATGTGTTCATTTAGGGAAATAAGAGGAGTCTGATACCCTCTTGGGCTCACGGCTTCCCTAGCCAAAGCCTATTGATGTTTGTAGTAACAGGTTTCTATTCTCTCTTGTGAATGGAGACTCTAATCAAATGACAAAGCATTTGATTGCCCTAAATAGCTGCAAAACTATTGACATTATTTTCATGTCTTGCCTGGAATGTTGTAATCTATCAAGCACGGTCTACAGCTGGATGAGACTAAGGATGAGTTTTCTCTCTTAACAGCCTACATAATACCTTCTAGCGGTACAAATACTAGCTAATAAAGATAGCATTTCCAGCTTAGCTACAACTTGATTTGCTTTCTTGTAGAACCAAGTTGTGTGGTATCTTCAAGACCATAGTCTTTCCATCTGGTTCTGATAGGAAACTGGGAGTAATGGCAATATTACATTTCATTTTTTGTTTTTTGTTTTTTGTTTTTTTTGTTATTATTCTTGCTTTGGAGGGGAGACTCTGGGACTTCTCATGTTTCTAACTCATGGAGAGGTAGTTTTCATTTGGCAGTAGGTTTTCTGTCTGAATGACTATAAAATAAGGAAACAGCTTTGTCAGTCCTTAAGACTGAGTCCAGTCCAAGGCTCTACTATTATTATTTTTTATTTTCAGTTTATAAAGTAGTAGGTCCCTAAATATCAGTTCATGTATATCTTAGTTTGTGGCAAACTTCTTTATAAGTCCCCATACATTTGCCTGGCCCTAACCCAAATACCAGTTAAACATGCTTTTCTCTCTTTTTACTCGTTATCATTTTTAAGCAAAAACACCTTTGATTTTGGCAAACTATAAGTTTATGTATCCTTCTGCATTTGTATAGTTGCTGCCATTATTTAAGAAGTATTTACCAGACCCATATATCAATGAGATTTATTCCATGTTTTCTTAGAAGAATTATAATTTTAGCTGTTACATTTAATCTAGAATATATTTTCTACATATTCAACTTATATATATGTTATGCTTTACTTTACAAAATTGTGTATTCTAAAATGAAACAATAAACCTTATATTAAATAAAGCACAATATTCTTTCTCTTTAGAAAATGACAACTGTTTTTGTAATTTTTGTTGTTAAAAATGTCCATGGAAGTCGTCAGCCATTGTTAAGTTTATTTTGGTCAACATTGAATGATTTACTGATGCATCTGTCAATCAATGCTATTTTGTCACAGTCTTCAGTATTGCGTGTTTCACTGGCAAGCCATGCTTGCTTAATCGACCCAGCCCTGAAAAGTATTTTTACTGATTTTTTTTTTGAGAAGTAATTAAATTTCTAACAATGTTCTGGATCAAACAGTTTACGCTAAATTAGCAGTCTGATTTTTAGCTGCAATTATACGTGTAAACAATTTCCTCTTCTCCCAGAGGTTGTAAATATCTTTATAAAAATAGATGGAAGGAAAGCAAAAGAGGGGGGTAATCACCTACTCCACCCGAAAAAAAATAAAAAAGAAAATCTATTGAAGTTAAAATTAAAAGGAGGTGTTTGATATGATAACTAAGGATGAGATAATGGGTTTCTAAGGGATATGGAAATTGAGAGCACAATGAAATGAAGGCCTCCGCTAAGAGGTAGTAGGTAGATTGGGCATAGGTGACGTGCATTTACAATTTGGCTTCTTTCTCTTCTTTTTCACAAACATTGCCAGCATTTGGCAAAGTGATCTCTGAGCTTTTTTTGTATATTAGACTTCTAAGAAGAGCTAGGTCATCTGCGAGCTGAAATGTAACACTTGTATCCAGAGTCACGGGCTGGCAATGCTTCCATAGTTTTCTTTCTGAACAGTTCTATGTGAATCTTCTAGGCCAGGTGATGATGAGATGTTATCAGAAAAATCTGTCTTCTATTTAAAACCTACATAGGCTGCTAGGCAGGGGGCTTTCTAAAGGGGCTGTGCTGAGCAGAGCAGGTCATTCATTCTGCAGAAAAAGGTGGCTTGCCTCAAAGGGAAAGATCACAATTGATTAAATATCCACAGCATTGCTATGTTATAAGTTATTAAGGGCCAGTAGCACAGGGACCCTTGTCATCACTAATAAGGATTACAACCTGACTGGTTTGACCTAATCATTGGCAGATAATAATAGATCTATCCCTTAAATTACTGGGTAACTTTGATGATTGCTCAGTAGCATGCAGACTAAAGCAAAGCCCAGCATGGATTTTTATCACTTATTTAATCTATTTTAGACTGAAATGTGTCAGGGAGAATACAGAAGACATAATAGTATTTAGAGTTACCAAGATAATAAATGTTTGTCAAATATGATTTTTTTCTAGCATTAGTCTTTCCTTTTCAACTTCTAAGATTTTTTTATAATCCCTTTGATTCTTCATATATTGTTAGAGCCTTAATGCACAATGCTTTTTAGAAAGAACATGATTGAAGTAAATTTAGTATATTTCAGTCTTAGAATATTCTACAATTAAATTAGAATACAGCTTCATGTAGATGACTAAAATTTTAAAGAAGGATCTTTGGGATGTAGAAAATGTTAGTCCACTGCACAGCTTTTCATCATCATCCCAGTTAAATCAATCTCTTTTATCACCATTTATCATCTCAGAAACTCATCCTAATTCTGGAACTGTGCGAGTGGTTCCTGCAAAGTCTTGTCAGTGTGCTTTATAGCTGCTTTCTTCATTATAGTTTTCTCTATAAGCTAGTGAGCTTCGTTAGACAAGTTCTGTTACTTATTTTGTAGAGAGTATTAATGAAGTCTATTAAACACAAATTTAGTAGCATAAAACTTACCCTGGCTTTAAAAAGATTTGCTTGCTGAAATATGTCATATTTAATAATAGTAGGTAGGTAAATCCATGTGCAATACCCAACAAAGTAAACACAGCAGTGAATTAACCTCCAGGTAAATCTTCAATAGACATTAGAAATTATAAGGCATCTGGTGATCCATCTAAATCAAAACCTCTCTCATAGCTCAAGTGGTGACTGCCTTGTCTTAACTTCTAGAGCCATAGTTTGACTTTGTCTGCTTTTACATTTTCTGTAAGTAGAATTAGGTAGCAGTGAATTGTATTTATTTCATTCAAGAGTATATTGATAAAATTTATTTATAAATTTATGTGTGAATTAAAAATAAATTCAGCACTCAATTATATATAATTTATTTGTACTTTACACATAGATGGCTATATTGAAGTTTCTAGTTTTGAATATTGAGTGCTTCAGTGCATTTATAAATCTTTTTCTTTTTGTAACAGAGAATAGATTTGTTTCATTGTGTTATTTGTATGAGTGTGTGCACGCATGTGTGTGTGTTTATGTGTGTTCAATTTATAATATATATGTGTGTGTGTGTGTTCAATTTTACTATGTGATGCCAAATGATATACAGAAAATTGATATGAAATTGCATGTTATTCCCACAGTAGCTTTTACATCAGACAAATATTTCACACTTATGTTTTAAAATTAAAAAATTCAACTGTTTGTTATATTAAAGTACTAATTTCAAAATAACTCTTTGGAGGAAGAAAGATCTATGTGTGAATATGTCTGTAAAATTTGAAGTAATATTGTTTGGATGATAGTTATAAAAAGAATACTGAATCCCGCGAAATCTTAAAGCCATTTGAAACTTAATGTGGCAGAGATTTCTTAATCCATTTAATGTAATTTAGAGTTAGTTCCCGTGATTTAAGGATAATCAGTAGTGATCAACATCTTGTGGTATTATTAAACCCAACATTTCAGAAACTTGAAATAGTGGATGCTGTACAAATAATGGTTACGTTTAACAATAGTGTTTGAGCGTGCCTTTGTTGATAGTTGTATGGCTTAACTTTACTAGTAGTGTAGAACAACCAATTTTAGTTGAATGTAGGGTGAGGGGAGAAGAAGAGGAAGAAGAGGAGAAAGAGGAAGAGGAAGAAGAGGAAGAGGAAGACAAGAAGAAGGAGAAGAAGAAGAAGGAGAAGAAGAAGAAGAAGACAAAAACCAACCAACCAAACAAAAAAACTAGAAACATTCTCTGAAGTTCTGGTAACAGGCAAGTTCAATGCTGTCTCATAGCATCGTAATGTGTTTTATTTCAAACTTCAGCCATGGGGTCATTATTCACATTATCCCAAGAATATTCTTTGTACTCTCTTCTTGTATCTCTATGAAGGCCACATATTTTTATTTTAAATTGATATTTTATTTATTTACATTTCAGATGTCATCCCCTTTCTCCATTCTTCCCTCCATTAATCCCTTATCCCATCACTCCTCCTCCTTTTTTGCCTTTATACTGTTTAACTTACATGCAAGTATTAAGGTCAATTCTAGGTTGAGGAATTAGCAATACAATTGATGCAAATAGGCAAGGAACAAGCAAGACAATAAACCCAGATAGTCAAAGATCACGCACAACAATGAACAGAGTCCCATGATCACTCCTGTGATCACTATTTCTAACGGCTTATCAGGGTGACCCAAATATCCAGTCTACTTTCCTGTCCTAGTCCAAAGTCATTTTGATGCCTGAAACCTACTTCTTTGCTCTAGCTTAAGATTTAGATTTCTGCCTATAATTACTTCTTTGTTCTAGCCTAAGATTTAGACTCCTGCCTTAAATTTCTTCTTTGTTCTAGCCTAGGATTTAGATTTCTGCCTGAAATTACTTCCTTCTTCCAGCCTAATGTCAGATTCCTGCCTGCAATCCATTTCCTTGTCCTTGACCTATGTCAGATTCTGAAGGCCACATTCTTAGTTTGTGCCTTTTCCTTCATTATGAAGTTAGAAAATTAATTAAAAGTATGTATTAGGACATTTATCACCATAAATGTATATCAATATTGTATAGTAGATATTTCCTCCAAGCTGAAAGCTATTTCATGATGTTGAAATATATTTTCCAATTTTTGAACACCTGATAATCTTCTCAGTGTAGAACACAGATTCATGTAACATTCTTCTCAATTGAGGAGATTATAAGGCTTCATAGACAGTTCTCTCTTGGTAAAGAAAGCAGTTAGAATGTTATTGTATAAATAAGCCAGAAAAAATCACTTAAATATATATCATGATAACTGAAAAAGGGCTTGATAGTAGAAGGACAAAGTGTATTAGGAGGGTGATAAAAATGTTACACTGGGAATATTAATTGAGTTCTTAGAAGATAATGAGACTAAATCCATATTTGATGCATCTATGTGATCTCATACACATTGTATCCAATATTTTTTAATATCTTCTGAGCCTCTATTTCATCTAGCAATATGCCTTACATTTTTCTTATTTAGCCTCTAAAATACTATATAAAAAGATGTATAAACTCAGAATGGCTGTTGGTAGAATGTTTCATTTGTTTACATTAATACAATAGTGACTTCTCATAGTCTCTTTTGATGTTTATTTTTATACATATAATATCAAAGTTTCCTTTCTCTTTCTTCTGTGTAACCCCTTGGGGTCCCACTCAATTCTTTCCATGGTCCCTCTAACTTTATATACTCTTCTTCTCTGATGTCTGTTTATCTATCTATCTATCTATCTATCTATCTATCTATCTATCTATCTATCTA
>NW_021604643.1:1126879-1194806 GCF_004785775.1 Grammomys surdaster | reverse complement strand
CTATCTATCTATCTATCTATCTATCTATCTATCTATCTATCTATCTACCATACATACACAGAAGCAGAAACAGCTACATATTTTTGTGGTTTGTGTGTATATAATTTTGGAATTGAACACCTTGTATTGTAAAACCAGTTGTGAGGCGTGTCTCTGGGAAATGCTCTCACTTTCTCATCAGTTGTCACTTTCCTGTTTCCTTGCCCAGGCAGGAGTGTGGCCTCGTGAGGTTTTCTCCATTCTCTGTTAATATGCCTGTTGATTTTACCATTGTTCAGATCATGTTTATGTGCTGTCGTCTAGGAGATACGGTTGCACTGCAGACTTCCTCATATTCTGGCTCTTATCATCTTTCTGCCCCTCTTCAAAGAAGTTCCTGAATAGCGTAGCCTAAAGCTGTGACACAGATGCATCCAATGGAGTTTAGCTTCCAATGATCACTTGATGCCTGCACTTTATCGAGTTGTAGTTTTTTCTGTGATGATCTTTATTTGCTGTAGAGAGAATCTTTGATGAAGAGTGATAGCTACACAGAGGATTAGGCAGATCATTGTGTAACACCCTGCTTTCCTCCTTCCTGTGGATTCCCCTAGACCCAACTTCTAACCCATCCCCATCCCTAAGTGTTAGCCCCAAGTTCATAGAAACACATTTTTCTGTGTCGCTCAAGTGGTCACACCTAGCAGGATGATAGAATTTCTTATAGACAATTCAGCACAAAGTCACCATACCATTCTAAGAATCATAGACAGCAACAGAAACCAATGAATAAAACACCCATCTAACAAAGATAGACCAGACAATAGCATGTTGAGTGCAATCACCTTAAACCCAGATGCAGAAATGCCAGCAGAAAAGCTCAATCAATAGCAGCCAGGACAGTATCTCTCCTCTAAAACCCAGAAACTCTACCACAGTAGACTCTGAGAATTGCTACATAGCTGAATCACAAGACAAGGAACTTAAAATAGCCTTTACAAATATGATAGAAGTCCTTGATGAGGAAATTAATAAATCCCTTAAATAAATCTGTGAAAGAACAAACAAAACTGTAGAAAGAAATGAACAAAACAGCTCAAGAAATGAACGTGGGAATAGAGTCAATAAACAAAACTCAAACTGAGCGAAATCAGTAGATTAAAAATTGACAAACTCAAAGAAGGACCCCAGAAGCCAGGTTCAACAACAGAATACAAGAGATGGAAGAGAGAATGTCAGGCTTTAAAGATAGAATTGGACACCTTATTCAAAGAAAATAATGGTCTTTAAAATCCTGGCACAAGACATCAGTATAATAAAGAAACTGAGGAAAAAATCAGGGATATAACATCTTTCACACTAGCCTCAAATAATACAAAATAATATAGGGTTAACTCAAACCAAGTACGTAAAAGATTTGTATGAGAAAATTTTAAGAAAATGAAGAAAATATTAGGAGATGTAAAGACCTCCTATGTTCATGTATCAGTAAGATTAATGTGGTAAAAATGCCCATCCTACCAAAAGCAATCTAAAGATTCAATGCAATCTCCATCAAAATTCCAACACCATATTTTGTAGACCACAAAAAAACAATTTTCATCTTCCTATGTGAACACAAAGACCCAATATAGCTAAAATAATCCTGAATAACAAAATAATTGTTGGAGGAATCTTTATCATCCCTCATTTCAAGTTGTATTATAGAGCTATAGTAATAAAAACCAAATGGTATTGGCACAAAACAGATACTTTGATTAACGCAGTCATAACCCACACACTTTGGAGAACTGATGTACACACACATACACACACACACACATACACACATATCAGAAGTATACACTGGAAAAATTACAGCATTTTCAACAGACAGTGCTGACCAAATTGGATGTCTACAACTAGATCCATACTTATTATCTTGCACAAAATTCTACATCAAATGGATCAAAGACCTCAACATGAAAATCAGATGCACTGAACTTGACAGAGGAAAAGTGTTGAATAGCCTGAACTCACTAGCACAGGAAAAGACTTTCTAAACAGAACACATTTAGCTATGGTGCAAAGATCAAGAATTAATAAATAGGTCCTCATGAAACTTAAACGCTTCAGCACAGTAAAGGGCATCATCATTTTGAAAAAGGAACAAACTATAGAATGGGAAAACATTTTTCCATGCGCACATCTGTTAAAAGATGAAAATCCAGAATATATACATAAAGAACTAGAAATCAAGAAAACAACTGACTTATTTTACTTGATTTGACTTATTCTTCTCTCATACAATACATCTGAAGCACAGCCTCCCCTTCCTTTCCTCCTCCCAATCCTCCTCCCACCCCCCCTCTCCCCTAGTTGGGGTTCTGTCTCCCTTGTTATTTGGTAGTCTCATTTAGATCGCCTTCATGTATTAGGTTTACATGCTACCCCTCAAATGGTGCTTGATATTAGCTTTCTCTGAGTATTCCTCATCTCACTCATCTTTGTCTTCCCCTTCTCCCTTCCCCTTTATAAATTTATCGTTCTGTTCCAATTTCATCCATTCATCCAAAACTATCTATTCTATTTCGCTTTCTTAGGGAGCTTTATCAGTTTCCCTCATAGTCCCTTACTCTATACCAAACCTCTGTAGACATGTGGATTAAATGTTTTTTATCATGTATTTAACAGGTTAACCTAGGTAAACCAAACACTACTGATCTACTAAAAGAATGTAGCCATAAAATGGCTCCTCTTGCATTCTGCTGTACTCATAGATGAGTGCCTTGGTTAGCCACCATCAGAGAGGCTTCCTCCTGCAGCAGATCACAACAATTATGGAGCACTACAACTAGATAATATACACAGATAACGAGAGACCTCAGAACACTCATCCTTAAACAGCATGTTTATTATGCCTATCTAGCCAAGTGACCATAGTATACCATGGCCTCACTAGCCTAAGGAAGTTAGCAAGCTTTCTATTATCAGACATAATATTCCTCCTATTTAGGTATATCTCCTCCTACAAATCTTATTTGGATGTAAGTTGGCATTAACTCCATTTAGACACCTGTAGGTTACCACCAATAAATGAGTGCCACTTGATACACCTTTACATATTTCTTACTGTAGTGGTTACTTTTGAGGATCATGGTGCTGACATCTGTGTACAGATATTAACTGCTTCCTTCTCTTCAGAGCTTGCATAATTTTTTCGAGCACAATGGAAGCTAAATTGCAGAAAGTATCTTTTTCAGTTTCGATTCAGCATGAATAAACTAAAGCCTGCATTCTAATCTCTTTTTAGATGAGCCCCAAGTCACATTTATCTTCTGTTGTCTCAAAAGATGGCAAGCCTAAGGTGCCATTTTAAGTTTTTTTTTTTTCTGTGTGGTAGGCATACAATCCCTTGATATTCAGAAAGAAAAATTCCAACAAATTAATTCTGAGAAAACTCCCAAACAGAATAAGGTACATGACTTGATAATCCCCATTTTCCATGAACCTCCATTTTTCAGTTATGCACAATTCCTCAGAATGCTTTCACTTATTTAATTTTCTCTTATAATTATTTTTTGTTAGTAAGATGTCTGATCAACATTGCTTCATTAAAATAAATGATTTGATGAGCAAGGCAGCTTAAAATTCATATTTTGTGCTAATTAACAGATTCTTCTAATTGTTAGAATGTTCCTGATGTCTTTCTAATTCTTTCAACTCATTACTTTTTCTGCTGAAGTTACAGTTCTTAAAGGAATAGTAGAAGACACTATGAAACTTCCTTTCTGCATACACACACTGCCTCAAAATACATTAATTTGTGAAAGCGGGCCAATAATTTAAAATCTGTTAATTGATATGCTTTCCTTCCAAAATCAAGTGAAATATCTTTCCTATTTTCCATTTCTACTTTCCCATCTGGGATACTAAAATGCATTTTTGAAAGATTACTTTTAGTTGAAAATAATGTATCAAAACATACATGAAAAGCTCTAGCTGCTCCCACTTGCATACATTTCAGTTAGATTAGTAGATTGGATCTGAATTTTTAGTAGTACAGAGTTGGGAATCTAAATCATTTTAAGATGTTCATTCTTCTACATAATTACTAACAAACAGAGGTTATAATGCACAGATTTATGCTTGGATCATTATGAAGTGATACTTTTGGCACTGTGTTAGTGAAGTCCCTTACTGTTAATTTTAGAGTGACAACTTTCCCTAAACATAATCATGAACATGTAAGAAATACAGCAACAACTAGAGAAAGAGATAATAAATACAAAATAAATAAGAAAGGATTGCAATTTTGAAAACAGAATTATGAAAAGAAAGTAAATGAGTAAAATGGATAAATATTTACTCATTGTTCTTTGAGGGTGGTCAGATACATGGCTTTTTTGTTTTTTGACTCACAAATATTAAACAATTTACACTTGTTACTTAAACCATTATGTGCATTGCTTCTAGGTCTTTTGGCTAAGATCAACTGTAACCATTATGTGCTAATCTTAAGAGGCTTCTCCCTAAGAGAAGCTTAAAAGAAGATCGCACACGCACACATGCACGCGCACGCACACACATATATACATATACATACACATCATATACATATACACATACACATATACATATACGAATGCAAATTTCAAGTGGTTTTGAAGATAATTTACAATAGTTTTGACTATTCTTTGGTACATTTTATAAAAAATGATAGTAATAATTCATGTCTGTTCTTCACCATTTTGTAAGGGTTACATATATGTTGCCTTATTGAATATGATCATAAATCTAGGGAAACTGACCTATTTGATTTTCTATTCCAAATAGAAAAGAAGAGAAATATTAAGTGATTGACCTAACAATAAATAGAAATTAAATTCTTAATTAGGAATAACAATAATTTGTAGTTTTAATTCTGAGCCACAAATCTCAGAAAACAAAGTTTGTTTATATGTTAGATGACTATCAAGAAATAGTCAAGGGTATAACTTTGAAGCCAATATTTATAAGAAAATTTAGAAAGCATGTATATATAATTAATTTGTATATACTTTAATAAGAAAGACAGCACCTCATAAAACTTAAGTTCCATGATGAACATGTTAATACAAGATCTGCTTTTCTTTTGGTTGACAAATCAGTCAATAGATAATAAACGAGCATGATTTACTACAACTTACAAATAGTAGGAAAAAAGTATAAAAATATTGAGAACTTGATGAAATGAAACTTGTTAACTTATCTACAAGTATTTTGGTTGTCTTGAGTCCTGAAATTGGTCAGAAATTCTTTGTACAAAGGACATCCTCAAGACAGGTATCATCTTGACTGAAGACAAAATGTAACTCAGAGAAATTCTTCCAATAATATGTTCACAGAGCCCACTCCATGTACAACTGACCATGATTGAATTATGCACAGTTTATGTCCACCTCTGCGAGAAAATGGTGATGAGATGCGGAGCTCAATACTTTGTGGTATTCTCCAAGAGAATCTGGATCATAACACATTTTGAGATATCATGGTTATGCCATCTCCTGAATGAGACTTTCCCTAGCAATTATCGGCAGTGTCTTCAAGACTCATCAATAAACAAAGACTTTAATTCTATTTGTTCAGATGTTCTCCAAACCGAGAAACTTTTTTCTCTAGATCCTCAAGTTCTCATTTTGCCTCCTCACGTCTAGTCTTCTTCTCGAGCACATAATGTTCTTGGGATATCTCTTCCAACAGTGTGCACTTAGGGACTAACCTATGTCAAGCCAGCACTGGGGCAAAAATCTGATTTTAGTCACTGTTTATAGACTCTAATAAACTTTATTGTATACTTTGACTTAAGTAAATGAACTTCTGTTTTCTTTTAAAAAAAAAACCTGTGTATTAGTTTGTGTCTATATGTGGGCAAGTGAATAGAAGTTTGACAAAATTAGTCAGCCTATTTAAGTCCCAGGGACCATAAGAAATAAGCAAAAATAGCCCAATTAGTGGTCCCAAGATGGTAAGAAGTAGGGTTGACAACCATGGAGAGGTTGAAAACCAATTCTTGTACCAGCACTCATTTTTTTCTTTGTCTCCCCGTCTTTTCTCAGGGCCTTCCCTGAACTTTTTCATGCTCTCTTTAACCGTCCCTGTCTTGTCTATAAAACAAATAGATAATCTGGTAGCAAAACCTATTCAGATACATTATCATAAGTTAGCTATGGAGGACCAAGAGACTAAAGATGAGGTTGTTACTCTATCCAGGGTGTTTCTAAAACCCATCTCCACCCAACCTAAAAGAAGGGAATTTCGCCCCTAGACCAAGTGGAGAGGGACCACCCAGAACCCCCTCTGACTGGCAATCAGAATTCATGCTTAGGCTGCGAGGCTAAGCACTGCAAGGGAATATAAATAAATGTTAAAAATATCCCTCTGGGTTCCCTGAGGGACAAGCCTGACTGCATAGAGGTTGATGTCAAAAGTATCCCCTCTCCAGGAAAAAGACATCGGGACGGGTATGGCCCTCATGCCTCACTGGACAATGACAGGAGGACCAAAGCCACTACAAAGTCCCCTTCAATTACTGGAGGTCAGGCCTCTATCCCCGCCTTCCCAAGATTAGAATCATCACAGCCCGTCTATACTTGGAGAAGGGAAGAGATGTCAGGGGCATCCCTGCATATTCACTGAAGGCCTAAAATCAGCCATGGGCCTAAAATCAGCAATAGGCCTGTCATACATGTATACTAACACAAAGTCTTGGTTCTCTGTGGATAAACATTCAAACAGATGACTATAAGCTATTGTAAACAGGCAGCTTTTGTGGAAATTACCAGCCTGAGTAGTCATAGACCTTGTAAATAGGTAGCCTTAGTGGATAGTACCAATTTAGATAAGGACAAGTGAATCATAGGCAGAGTCATAGTGACCTGTCCCCTGAACCTTCAACCAGCTGATACCATGCTCTGAAAGATATCTGTACTCCCCCTGAACACCCACATTCCAGTGTCATCCCCTTCCCCACATCCTGCCTTTCTGTGTTTATAACCCCTGTGTGAATAAAAAATTACAATTTGATTAAAAAAATGATAAAAAACCCCAAGAAGTTTGAGTACCCATGCTGTGAAAGTCAGAAGAGGGCGTCATATTCCTTTTGTATCTGAAATGTTGTGAGCTGCCCCATGAAGGTGGTGGAAAGTGATGCAGGTCTTCTGAAAGCATATTATGAGCTTTTGAAGAACCATCTATGTAAACTGCTGATTGTTATTTTCAATAATAAGTAGAGGGCTTTAAATCTTATAATAAACCTACAGTGACCCAACAATGTAGCATCAATGAAGAAATGAGGCATACCCTCATAAAATTTCCTGGTCTTTAGAGAAATTGTATTTCCTAGATGGAAGAGTTGCTGGTATCTCACTTCCTCGTGGACTTAGTATGGGACCTGTCTGGTGTATTGGAAGCTTCTTATCATGGCCTAGAAATTGTGCCTATATGATAGTACTACTCCCTGGTAATTTTCACATAATTGTCTGATGCTGATTTATCTTTTAAATTTATCTTTTAAATCTGTGACACCAAAAACTAATATAATGAGCTTATTATAATACAGTGGATATGGTATTTCAGGAGAAAGACTTCTGCTACTTAGTGAGGACCTTAATCATTAGAACACAAATGGAAATATATACCACACAGGCAAAGGTGATATCATAAATGTAAAACATATTCAAATTAAAAATGATGTATATATACATTGTTTATAAGGATGGCCACACTTCCCACATGGAAGAGCCACAAGATAAAAATAAGTAGATATTGTAGTCATTTATTGTAATGTTATGTTTGTCAATAATTTACCATGTAAAACAGATTATCAAAATACTACTCTAAAATTCTTCATCAGCCACCAATTAATTCTCAAAATCTCTCATGTTTTAAGTTGGATAATTTCTCAATTATTTTATTTTGAACAGTAATATTTACAGGAGACACTGTAACTCTCTTTGTTCTCAATATTATAACTAGGATAAATGTTTCAAGTTTTTATCTTAACCATCAGTGTATATTTGAAGCATTACCATGCTTAGACTAAGGTACCACCCATCTACCCTTCATATACTACTTCCCTATTTTCCATTCATGCTCACAAAGTCTGGAAAAACTCAAGACAGTCAGAGTTTTTGGAGGAGCTTGTCTTGCTTTACTGTCTGAACAAAGAGGATTTGAATATTTGTATGTCTTTCTCTCACCCCCTTCCCTTCCTTTACAAGCTTTTCCAACCATAAAAATTTCTACATGTTTTATATACAATATTATCTTTGTAGTGAAACAGATCCATCTATGATACTGAAATCACCATGAATTCTAGATATCTTTTTCATATAAGTGTTGAGGTAAGATAGTAAATATCTGACCTGTTTCTCAGCACTGTAGAATTGAGTCCATTTTTATTTTGAAAACATGGATATACTTTTTATCTTAGTTAGGGTTTCCATTGCTGTGAAGAAACATTATGACAAAGGCAACTCTTATAAAAGAAAACATTTAATTGGAACTAGATTACAGCTTCAGAATTTCAGTCCATTAAAATCAGGAGAGGAAGCATGGCAGCTTCCTGGTAGGCATGACACTAGAGGAGCTGAGAGTTCTACATCTTTTTTTGAAGACAAACAGAAGTCTGACTTTCATGCAGCTAGGAGCTTCTCTCTCCCCTCCCTTCTCTCTCTTATCTTCTCATTTGAGGATCTCAAAGTCCACCTCATAGTGATGCATTTCTTCCATTAAGGCCACACTACTCTAAATAGTGCCACTCCCTGGGCCAAGTATATTCAAACCACCATACTTTTGCTTTTTATCTATCTATCTATCTATCTATCTATCTATCTATCTATCTATCTATCTATCTATATTTGTTTTATCAATTATTTATTTACTTTATATCCAGATCATAGTTTCCCCTTCCTATTATCCTAGTCCTTCTCTCTCCCTTCGCTTCTCTCTCTCATCTACCCTTTGTTTCCTTCTCCTTAGAAAAAAAGGAAGTCTCCCATGGTTATCAACCAGCCTTGGCATATCAAATATCAGTAAGACTAGACATATCATATTCTATCAAGGCTAGACAAGGCAGCCTAGTTAGGGAAGAGGGATCAGAAGGCAGAATGTATAGTCAGAGACAGTTTAGGAGACCCTGCTCCCACTTTAGGAGTCCCATATAAAGGCACAACGGCATAACTGCTACATACATGCAGAGGGTCTAGATCTATCTCATGCATTCTCTCTGGTCGGCAGCTAAGTTTCTATGAGCCTTTATGGGCCCAAGTTAGTTAATATTATGGGATTTTTTGTTGTGTCCTTCAATGCTTCCTCCACCTCTTTCAGTTTTCCTTAAGCTACTCTTGATGTCTGGCTGTGGGTTTCTGTATCAGTTTTATCAGTTGCCAGGTGAAGCTTCTCAAGGAAAGTCATGGTAGGCTACTTTCCGTAAGTATAGAAGAATGTTAGTAGTATCAATGGTGGGCTCCCTCCCATGAGATGGGTCCCAAGATGGGCTAGTCACTGGTTAGCCCTTCCCTCAGATTCTGCTCCAGCTTTTACTGCACACATCTAGTAGGCAGGACAACTTGTGGGTCTAAGTTTCATGGCTGGGTTGTTGTCCCAGTCTCTTCATTGGAAGTCTTGTCTGGTTATAGGAGATTACCTGGTTCAGGCTGTATATTACCCATTAGTAAGTCTCTTAGCTAGGGTTTCTCTCATAGATTCTTGTGACTTTCCATTGTCCTAGATTTCTAGTTTGTTCCAGAGACCCACCCCCAATCCAGTTTTCTTCCTTAGCACCCAAAGAAGCTCTACTATACCACAAGGACACTTGTTCAACTAGGTTCACAGTAGCTTTGTTTTTAATTTCCAGAAACTCAAAACAAATTAGTTGTTCCTCAACCAAAGAATGGATAAAAGTAGTGTGATACATTTACAGGATGAAATTTCATTCAGCCATTAAAAGCAGTGACATCATGATATTTGTAGGCAAATGGGTGGAACTAAAAAAGATCATCCTAAGAGAGGAAACCCACACCCAAAAAGAGAAACATGGTGTGCACTCACTTATAAGTGCATATTAGTTATAAATTGTATGATAGCCATGTTACAATCCACAGACCAAAGAAGCTAAATAAAAGAAGTTCCCAAAGTAAGATGCTTGACTCACTGATAATGGGAAATACACTAGAAATAGTATACATTAGAATAGTTGAAGGGAATGGAGGGAGAGGATTGAGTAGGGATGGGATAGGGGTGGGGATGGGAACAGGAGGAATGAGGTAGGGGAAGGATGAAGGGAGAGAGTACTGGGAAAGACAGCTTTTGAAAAATTAAATAGAGCTGCTATATTGGGAGTTTGGGAAATGAAGGATGATTATTAGCTATGCTAGGATGTGGTACTTAGACTTTGTAGAAAGAGCTTGATATTGTTATAAACAATGTTTACAAGCAATACTTTGCTCAGTTGTAAGCCAACAATTCCATACATTTTCACCTTATTTTCAGAGCAATGTTTTAACCCGTGTTAAGTTTACTAATGGCATACTGGTGCAGATCTTGGCTAATAATTAGAAAAATAATATTTAAAAGGGACAAAAATCAATTTAGATTTTAGAAATATTGACAGCAAGAGAGATGCCCCTTTTGGCCTTGGTGTGTGGTACAAAATGGAAATGAAAGATCTAATTCAGTTACTCTTTCATGAGATCCTGGATCAGTATTGATGCATATCCATAGCAATACTGTGACAGATCTCTAGAAGGATCTTAGTTTCATACCACAAAGTAATCTATATTAAATCATATTTTGGAGTGAGGATACTCTAGACAGCTTGTTTTGTAAGATCCTAGACATGATTATTTACCACTGTCCTGGGACTGCCTGTCATAGAACCACAGGTCTTGTTGCTAAATCTTTTAGAAACTCTGACCTTAGGCCTGACTCATCCAGTTCTCTATGACATTTTCATTCAAATGCTGCAGAATGAGTGTCCAGGGCAAAGGAACCATGCTGAATGGAAACTCAGGAGAAGGCAGAGCTTGTCTATTTCGTGCATTGTGGCTCAAGCAGGTTTGTTCTGTAGAATCAGAAAAGAGGCTTGATACTTAAATTTTGATGTAGTCACCCTATATTTAAACACTATGTTTTTAAAGTATCTGCTTATATCAATGATGTCACCAACCTCAGAGATGAAAACAGAAAGTCAGCATTTCATTTCTTACTGTGCTTAAAGCTTTTGGGTCTTCTGGATCTGTTTCTGAGCCACTGGACAGGAATCAAAAGTTACCTCTTTCTATTTATGTCAGAGTATAATGCTAAGTACTTACCAGGGGAAAGGAGAGTGAAGAGGTAATTTATCCTGGCAGAATTTCAAATGTTAGAGTCCTATAGAGTTCAAGGATAAAGTGAAATTATCTACAAAGAAACAAACCCTTAAGTTATGCCTTCAAATTTCTCTCTAATATGAAATGACAGAATATAAGGTACTTACATAGCTGTGAAGGACAAACAGGAAGACAAAAAAATGGAAACATTCTTCTAATGTTGATGCTGATGTAAAACACAAATATGAGACATGGATTAGCATAATAGTAACATCACTTTCATTAAAACTATTTTACTAAAACTCATGTTTGTAAAATAACCACAAAAAAGTAAAAAGTAAATGTCTGAATTAATTAATATGTATATGTGTATAATAAACATACAGACATGTATGCAAAAATTAAGTAGAGAGAGAGTAAGGAGAAGATAAAAAAAGACAGGATCAGATAAAATGAAAATCTAGGAAATATTAAGTGTGATGAGAAGGGTTGTAATTTAGTGACAAAGGAGAATTTATAACACTGTTATTAGCAGGAAAAGCTCTATCTGACACACAAAACAATACTAGATGAACCTTCAGTAAGGGACCAAAGTAGCAGTGCAGGGTTGTTTTAAGTAGTAGTAGACTTCTAGAAGCAGCAGAAAATGCAATGATGATGCCTGACTTTGATGCGTTGGACATTATATTATAAACAGTCTTAAGGTTACATAAAGCCTCATTTAGTTTAATTTAATCTACTAGGCATTAAATTAAACAAATTTGAACTAGTAGTGTTTTGAATAAAGAGTGGTATTATATGCATTGACACACACGTAGAAAATACACCCAAAGCTATCAGTACTATTCCTATATTTTGGGAAACACACATTCAGCTTTGGGTGTTCCCATAAGGCAAAATAATAAAATATGCAAAATCATGTTTACAGTTACCCAGAAATCACACAATTTTCCATCTAATGCTTATTTTCAGCTTCTTTCTAATGCCCCAAATTTACCTTCTGTACTTATTAATAACACAGCTGTTATTACTCCATACTTTTTCCAAGTATTTTTAAGTTGACAGATGATAATTGTATATTCTTACTGGGCACAGTATTATGTTTCTGTGTATTTATACAATGTGTCATAATATGAACAGAAAACAGCACTGTTGAATTAATTACTGCACACATGAATGCCTGTAGGTTAGAACTGGTTTCATTAAAAAGCAACCTTCCCAGTGTGGCTTGTGAATTTCAAGTACATCTCAAGAGTGTTCAGAGACTCTAGAAGACTCATCTTGCATGGCCACTGTAGTCTATTTCTTGTTGTTTTCCTTACTTTTCCACTATGTAGTCATTGCACAATCTCCCACATAGAAAAGCAGTCATTGCACAATCTCTCACATAGAAAAGCTGAATTCTCTCTCTCTCTCTCTCTCTCTCTCTCTCTCTCTCTTTCTTTCTTCTACTTTAAAAAAAGAGTCAAAAGACATAAAGGATATCAGGCGAACAGGGCCCTCAAAATCAACTAATGAAGTCTTATTGTTGGTGTCCAGGAATTGCCACACAAACTGTACAAACACTGATCTCAATTAAAAATAGTTTACTCAGTGCACACCCTACTATTGGTCAGACCATGGAAATAGTTTAGAATTATCTGAACTATGACAACAAATATCTTTTTCTGTCAACTTATAAAAGAAAACAAACAAACAAACAAACAAACAAACAAAACTACAATGAGTTCATACTTAGGTGCAGGTATTGCTGCCTGGTGGTCAGCTCTGACTCAAGATATTTTAGATATAACAGTTCGTACTAACCATGGATTTGATGGGTCCTATGTAAAGCTTTGTGGAATTTCTTAAGATTAGCAAACTTCATAAAGAATATTCAGAACACATAGAACAGAACAGGGTATGTGGTCAGCCTCTCCTTGCTCTCTTTCAAGTCATTTCTGCGTGTTGTCAATGACTGGTAGGCAAGTTACAGCAACAATATCAAATAGCTGGAAGGCATGGAACAAAATTGCTACAGCTATGCTGGGACCAGGGGTCAGACTGTAACACTTCTGTGGGCTCACAGAGACTGATGCAGCAAGCACAGAGCATGTATGGGCGCACACTTGGTCCTTTACATTTATATTATAGCTGTTAGCTTGGTGTTTTTGTGGGACTTCTAAAGGTGAGAGCCAGTGTATCTTTAACAAGTTTGCCTGTTCTTGACACTTTACCCTCCCATTGAATTTCCTTGTCCTTATCTGTACTTACCTTTTGTGTTTCTCCTTAGATTCTTTCTTGAATCTTGATTTTCATCATCAATAACTTCACATTTCTTAAACAGGGGAATTTAAAATATTAAAACTTGAAAAGTAGATAGCTTATTCAGAAATATTAAAAAGTTTAATAGGAATAAAATTCTAGGTTAGGATGATGTATCTTTACATAGAAAAAATTTCCCAGAAATGATCCTCTAAATATGGATTATGTATTTGAATAATCAAATTTTAATTAATATTTTATTAGAAAATATTCGATTGTTTACCTGTAGGGAGAGGTAAGGACTAGGATACATTTTCATGCTAATCCCTAACATGTCCTCCACATATGTAGGGGATAGTGATATTTGAAATGGCCAAGAGAAGGCTCACTTGTCCTTTAATGTCCAATTGGCTGCAGACAATGAGAAGCACCTCCATGTTTATAGAGAATTCGAGAGAGTCTAGATTGACAGTTTAGTGATCTGACTTCTCATTGACACTTTTGTTATGGTTTATCCCCTTTACTGCACAGGTCCTTCTGTTTCATAGAGTTTGAGTTCCAGTAGCTATTACAGTCTCTGGTCCTTTTCATGGTAGGAAGGGAGCAGACTTTTTTTGTTGCAAGCCATGAGCTTTAACAGTGTTATCTTATAGAAGAATTTTAATCCAGCAACATGGCTGCTCTGGCAAGGGATCACATCCAAAGATCTTCTGGGTCTATATGCAGAATGCAGCCAGAATGCAGGCACACAATTTAGTCAACAGCCTAGAGAAACCAGATTGAATTAGTCAGCTTAGAAGATTAGATTGTATGGAGACTAGAGACTTCCAGGCCTAGGCCTGGGACTAGGTAGGACAGAGAAAGAAACACTCTGGGCTCAGCACAAGCTGTGGATTTGCATAGCTTGAATATGGCTTTCACCACATCACTTCATCTGAGGTAATAAAAGCAAAAGTTACTTAATCTAAATATTCTCAAAATGTCTTTATTAAGTCTTTCTCATTAAGCCCAGACTCATCGTGTTATCTCTCTTTCTCTTTTTTTTTAACCAAGATCCTAATCATAAGGCAAATACTAAATTTTCAGTGAGATTATCTTTTTTTCTCACCTGAGATGATAAATAAACAGGTTGATAATATTCTTAACAACATCAGCAACTTCATTTGGTAATATTTAAGGAATCAGTGTGTCAAGCAGTTTAAGATTTATATATATTTGTTAATTTAACATATGATTTCCATATAAATGTAGATGGTGTTTTTAATACCATTAGCCAAGGCACAGAGGAATTAAGGTGTGTCAAGACAGTGAAGAAACTTTTTCACACTCCTCATCTCAACAACTCTGGATATATTCCAGAATTTTGCAAGCCATGAATACATGTTTTCTACATTTTCTGATTTGATCTTTACATTGACATTTGTTTGTCATTTTAATAATTTACCTGATTAACTGAAAAGTAAACTTTGTACCTTTTCTGGAGTTTAGATGAACATCCCTATAGATTATTGAGGTTACAAATTATTTGATCTATCATATTTTCTGGTATTTCAGAATACACAGTATATAAAATATAATCTTTATATGTATATTTCTTGCCTGTTGTCTTCTTCTCTCCATTTCTTAACCTCGGAGTCTATCAGTAATAGTACTGTTAATATCCTACTTTAACTTCCAAATACCCAGAAACTACCAACTGTCAGCATGGAGTAAATGGTATCAATCAAGCACAATACTACGTGTCTGAATCATGAATTCATGCTGGCTCTCTATAAATATTACTTTGCTACTCAAAATGTTAAACTGTTACATAAGGCAAAAATCAATTTAATCACCTCAACTAACCTTATTAAAGTTATTAAAGATGATTAGCCTATTTCTGGAAAAGGCCCATTTTCCCATCAACTTATGTATGTGTCTTACTTATTTCATTAATGTCACGCAGGGTAGTTGGCTGTGATGAGGACTTCAGAGTTTACTGTCATATGTCATATAAAAATTAAGACCTGTTTTTAGCCTCCATTTTATCTATACTCTGAAAGTAAAGCACTTTTCAGAAGTTAAGTCTTATGTATAAGTTAAACAGAAACAGCAAAAGAAACGTTCTCACAGAACTGCAAACAGATAAATAGATAAATAAAAAAGAAAAACCATGGAGCAAGAATTATAGCACATGGATATGGGTGCTTAGAATGGAAGAGCAATGTCTGTGACATGTAAATTTTATAATCAGCATGTTCTTTTAAGGGATTTTCTCTCAATTATCATTCTAACCCCCAAGAATTGCTGTGTTGCTCCATGGCAGATGGAAGCAAGGCATTACAGCAGTTATAAAAGTGTAGGTGGATTCTTGGGATGTTGGGAGTCCCACAATACATTGATTCAATTTTTCAGAGGAGATTTCTGCATGGAGTCTTTCCTAGGAGTCCTCTGATTTTTAGCTTGAGTACTCTTATTCATCAGAGAAGGGCTCAAGAGAATGACATCATGAAATATTTGTGTTAGGAAGCATTCGGGTCATCTTTTAAGTTTGTCAGTAAGTATCTGAGGACATGAAAATGTCCTGACTGGGTATCCTTTCAAGGTCATACTAATCCTCATTGCACAACTGAATTATTTGACTTGAAATTTAGCCTTTATTTTCTGCCACAACTCTTCTGCTTAGAAGCTATAGGTTCACTTTCTGAGAATTTCTGTGATCACACATTATTTATAGTCTGCTCAAACTACAAAATTTGCAAGGAAATGTGTCTTATTAGTAATATATTCCCAATCCTTGCCAATTTTATACTTTTACTTTCTCTTCTATATCCACTCTCCTTGCCCACACTCCTGCCTGCTAGACCCTATTCCATATGGGGTACTTGGCTTTTTAGCCCCAACTCATCAACTTAACTATTTCTTTCATAGCTTGTAGACTAGGAATTTTACTAACTCATTCTCATAGGTTCTTATCAGATATTTCCAGAACAAAGTAAAAATGAATGGTATCCAAGACATCAATGGTATTAAATCTCCACTT
The DNA here is from genome assembly GCF_004785775.1 of Grammomys surdaster. Classification (NCBI taxonomy): domain Eukaryota; kingdom Metazoa; phylum Chordata; class Mammalia; order Rodentia; family Muridae; genus Grammomys; species Grammomys surdaster. The sequence continues at coordinate 1,178,231 of NW_021604643.1, read as the reverse complement.
AACTATAAACAGCCTTATTGGAATGGTCATTAGTAATAAATTCATCTGGTAATATTTCTAGTGATGTTGTTACTTGAGCCAAGAGTTAAATTCATAAGTGTATTCTTTAGTGTTAAAGTTATATGTTCTGTGTGTGTGACATTGATTGAGATTACCTACAGAGTATTAAAATCTAATCATTATGCAAATTGTCTTGAAATAATAACTGGCATAGGCACATGTTAATAAAGACTCCACCAGACCCCATTAAGCAGTTTATAGCTATCCACCAGCTTAAATGTATCTAGGAATGTAGGGACAACTAGACCTTAACAATTGTCTGTGTTCACTCGTGATAGCATGCCTCATGCTGATGACAGATAAATTTCTGGTATATTACTTTTCTGAAGAGTTCTTCATCCTGTGTTCCTTGCATTAACTGTGCATGGTTAATACTGAAATCAATTTATGTATTCTCATTGTGCTACAAGTGTGGGGACTTTGACTGCTGTTGTTCCTAATGATAAATAGTAGAATGGAAAGCTGATACAACATACCAATGGAAAGATGGCTGTGGGTGAAATGATGCTGCTACAAGGCTACAAGGACCCTGAGGTATAGTGAATATAGTCCTTCCTATTTAGCAGACAGAAAAGGTTTAAGGAAAGGGAAGAAAAGCCAATTTGCTAACACAAAAGAATATTCTAACACTAAAACAAGCCCTGAACTTCTGCTTCTGGAATTTGCAATCACACTTTTCTAAAATGTGGGAGGTCTATTTGAAGATCTTTGAAGGCAATGGTGAGCAAGTGAGGGATTGGCACAAAGACACACACATAGACATGCTCATAAACACGTACACATGTATGTGCACACACAAACACATAAAACAAACATACACAAGTACATACCAACACAAATGCACACATATGCACATACACACACATGTATGCATATACATATATACAATTATACCTAGATGTAAGCACACATACACAAACAAAAATGCATACAAACATCTTCATACATACCCCCTCCCCCCACACATACATTCATTCTGTGTCTTTGAAACAGTCCTGTAGATAGAACTGATACAAAGCAATTTTCTGAAGAATAAACTGTTTAATAATAGGAGCAGAATACTTCTTGCCCAGGGGTAATTATAGGGATTGTTATTTTGTTTTTAAGTAACTCATGTGGGAATATGAGCAAGGTCATGCTTAAGTTCTACATAATAGGAAGTTAGGCATAATTTTAACCACTGAACCAAAACAAGCTTGACTACTGTGGAGCGTTAGAAGCACATGTGCCTTTCATTTTCTTTAAATTTTTTAATTTATTATTTTTGATTTTCTCTTTTTATTGGTTATTTTATTTATTTACATTTCAAAGTTATTCCCCTTCCTGGTTTGCCATTCACAATGCCCCTATCCTATCCTCCCTTCCCCCTGCTTTTATGAGGGTGCTCTCTCACCCACCCACTCCTGCCTCACTGCCATAGTATTCCCCTATGCTGGGATATCGAGCCTCCATTGGACCAAGGGCTTCCCCTCCTATTGATGCCAAATAAGGAAACTCTCTGCTACATATGCAGCTGGAGACATAGGTTCCTCCATGTGTACTCTATGGTTGGTGGTTTAGTCCCTGGGAGCTCTGGGGTTGGGGGTTCTGATTGGTTTATATTGTTCTTCCTATTGGGTTGCAAACTCCTACAGCTCCTTCAGTCCTTATCCTAACTTCTCCTCCATTGGGGTCCCACGCTCAGTTTGATGGTTGGCTTTGAGCATCCACATCTGTATTGGTCAGGCTCTGGCAGAGCCTCTCAGGGGTCAGCTATACCAGGCTCCTCTCAGCAAACACTTCTTGGCATCAACAATAGTGTCTGGATTTTTTTGTCTGCAGATGGGATGGATCTCTAGTTGGGGCAGTCTCTCGATGGCCTTTCCTTCAGTCTCTGCTCTACTCTTTGTCCTTGCATTTCCTTTAGACAGGAACAATTCTGGGTTACTATTTTTGAGATGGGTGGGTGGCCCCATCCTGCAACCATGGACTGTGCTTAAACTCTGAATATTGTCTCTACAGATTCTCTCGCCCCTTTGTTGGGTGTTTCAGCTAATGACATCCCAGTTGGGGCCTGAGAGTCTCTTGCTTTCCTGGCATCTGGGACTTTCTAGTGGCTACCTCCAGTTGCCCATCCTCCACTGCTACACACCTGTTCAATTTCCTGACCCTCTGTACTTCTCTCATCTCCCCTCCCCTCAACTGATACTGGCTCCCTTTTTCCCTCCCTGTCCTCTCTTCCTTCCAGGTCCCTCTCTCACTCTACTTCCCTTGATTATTTTATTCCCCCTTCTAAGTAGGACTGAAGCAAATGCCTTTTATAACACAGCAGTCTCAGTACGAAAAAGGCCATTGGTATGAAACATACCTGTGTGTTGTAGCTGAAATAATGGCTACTTCTAACTAATGATTTCAAATAAGAGACATCATATTCTAGGGGAAGAAAATAGAAATGTTTGTATCACAATATAAAAGTATTGTAGCTATATTATTGAGGAACATGTGTATGCTAAGCAAGCATTCTGCTACTGAACCACATCTCTAGTTTTGAAGTCTTTGTGTGTGCACATGTGTATGAAAGTGTACATGTACATGCAAGCACAAGTGCATGGAAGACTGAAGACAATCTTGGGTTTTGTACCTCAGGTATTAATCATACATATGCATGTGTTTATTCATGTATGTATGTATGTATGTATGTATGTATTTCAAGTGTGTGTGTATGTGAGTACATGCTTACATGTAAGGATATATGTGGATCACGTGCATGCCAGTACACACAAATGTCTCAAAATGGAGACAAATCTTCTAGAACTGAGTTCCAGATGGCTGTAACTTATCACATGTTCTCTGGGAACTGAATCTAATATCTTTTCCAGAGTATCATGTGCTCTTAACTGCTGACATGTTTCTCCAGATTGTTCATCCACCTTTTGGAAATAGCATCTCTTCGTGGCATAGAATTCACTAAGTAAGCAAGGCAGGATAGCTGGCAAGCCTCAGTTCCCAGGTATCTCCACCCTCTATTACATGGGCAACAAACACACATCACCACAGCATTTTATTTTAATGTGAATTCTCGGGATCAATCTCAGGTCCTGGCTTGAAAGACAAACACAGTAGTAGCTGTCTCCTCAGGCCCTTAAAATTCCATTTTTCATAGACAAATTTAGTACTGCTAATTCTATTATTAATTTGCTTCTTTGTTCCCATTGTTTAATTTTTGTACTAATTTTGTTTTTAAGATGTTTCCTTAGAAAATGAAATATTACAAATCCAGAAATGTAGTCTTCTGGTTGCAACAGCTGCTAGGTTTTACAAACAGGATATTTTAAAGGTTAAAATTCACTAAGAACTTTTAAGTGAAGAACATTTATCTTAGAAGTGTAATGTGCAAAGAAATGGGATTTTTGCACTGAAAGGCTCTCCTCACCACACATGCAGATATTCTTCTGCAGCTCTCTCAGCCTGTCCCACCATCAGGACCAGAGAGCTCAAGTCATTCTCTGCAGCTTCTCTCTCAAGTCCACACCCAGACACCTCAAGTATTAGTAATCCTCCATCTTCAGCCTCCTCATGTTTCTTTCTCTCATGTCCATTCTCCCACAGATTGGTCTATTTTAGAGCTTCCCAGTAAAGTTCCTGATAGAGACTGCACTCTCCTTCATGAGTCTTTTGTCAGACACCTTTTTGGTAAGAAGATACAATCACTTTGGTTCTCTATTGAAATGAAATTACTGGTTTGTTATTTATCTTCTATTCCACAAGATAAAGGGATCTGCCTTTACTTTCGCCATTCAAGTTTATCTGCATTCATCCAGCCACACTTATGATCTCATCGGCTGCTACTCTCAGTAGATGCCAGCTATTTTGCAAGTATCCTATGCTTATCATGATGTTGAATCCTTGTCCTCTGTTTCTTGAAAGGCACTTTCATTTGAACCCCTATAAAATCTGAGTGTCTCTTGAGCGCTTCCCTTTGCTCTTATCAGAGAAAAGTTTTGCAATATGGAGGACAGGTGAGAAAAGAAAAATAAAATCTCCATAGTAGATATCAGGATAAAATTTGGAATCTTGTTCATTGTGGGGAAAAACCTTGGCATTTTATTTTGGAAAATATTTATACTATACCCAATAGAGGGATTGATTTTGAAAAATAAAAATATATATTATATATACATATATGCATATATGTATAAAACACACATACTTGTATATACTTCTGAAAAGGTTATATCTCATTCAAAAACCATACTTTCTAAACTTTAAGTTAATGTAACACTAATGCTTAGTTCTTAAGGGCTACCCAAAACAGTTTGCTAAATATATTTGAAAAGATATAGCAAGAAAATATGAAGTTATTATATGCAAATTCCAGTGGAAATATTAGTGTTCCATTGAAATCACTGATATCTTTATTTTCTTTCCTTTAAGTACAGTAGCTGATAGGAACCAGAGTTGGGCATATTTTTCAAATGATCATCTACATAGTCATTGAACAGCTATGCCTCTTTTGAGTTGTGCATCTTTGTGCTGGAGAGTTCAGCACTTGTACTATTTAGGGCCTAGTGGAAAATAGATATTTTACCCTTCAGTTCATAGAGAAAAATGAAGAATAGTGTCATATAAATCTTCCTATAACATGCCATGTAAATCTTCCTATAACATTTTGAATCATCTCTCCCCTTAATTATTTTTATTTTTTATTGATTACTTTATTTACTTACATTTGAAATGTTGCCCCCTTTCCAGTCTTCCCTCCACAAAATTCCCATCCCATCCTCTCTCTCTTTGCCTCTATGAGGGTACTCCTTGCTCCTTTAGCATCCCCATTCTCTGGACAGCAAGCCTCCACAGGGCCAAGCACCTCCCTTCCCACTGATGCCAGATAAGGAAATCCTCTGCTACAAATGTAGCAGGAGTCATAGACCCACCCTTGTATACTCTCTGGTTGGTGGTTTAGTTCCTGGGAACTCTGAGGGGTCTAGTTTGTTGATATTGTTCTTCCTATGGGGTTACAGTCTTTCAGTCCTTCCCTAACTCTTCCATTGGTGTCCCAGGGCACAGTCCAATGGTTGGATGTAAGTGTTTTTGTTTCTGTTTCTGTCTTAGGTACTGGCAGAGCCTGTCAGAGGACAGTCATACTAGGCTCCTGTCTCCAAGAACTTCTTGGCATCAGCAATAGTGTTGGGGCTTGGTGTCTGCTGATGAGATGGATCCCAAGGTGGGGCAGTCTGTGGATGACCTTTCCTCCAGTCTCTGCTACATTTTTTGTCCCTGCTTTTCCTTTAGACAGGAACATTTCTGGGTTAAAAATTTTGAGATGGTTGAGTAGCCCATTTCCCCCCTATGTCGGGTATTTTGGCTAATGTCATCCTCCTTGGGTCCTAGGAGTCTCTTGCATCCCTGGTGTCTGGGACTTTCTAGTGATCCCCCCCTCAGTTCCCTGCCCCCCACTGTTATATATTTCTATTCTTTCTCCTGGCCTCCTGTATTTCTATCCTTTCTCTTCCCATACCTGTACTGTACCCAATCAATTACAGATCTAAACAGAGAATTCTCAACTCAGAAATTTTGAATGGCTGAGAGGCATCTAAAGAAATGTTCAACCTCTTTAGTTGTCTGGGAAGTGTGCATCAAAATGACTTTGAGGTTCTACCTCACACCAGTCAGAATGGCTAAGATCAAAAATTCAGGCCATAGGAGATACTGGCAAGGATGTGGAGAAAGAGGAACATTCCTCCACTGCTGTTGGGATTGCAAGCTGGTACAATTACTCTGGAAATCAGTCTGGATGTTCCTCAGAAAGTTGGAAATAGTTCTACCTGAAGATCCAGCTATAGCACTCTTGGGAATACACCCAGAGGATGCTCCAACATATAACTAGGACACATGCTCCACTATATTCTTAGCAGCCTCATTTATAATAGCCAGAACTTGGAAACAACCCAGATATCCCTCTTCCCTTAATTATAAGCCATAACTTCTCTTCCTATTTAATGATTTCTCAGCACTGGACAAATTCTCAGTCATTGTTATTGATTGTTTATTTATTTTAACCTTTCATTATTTTCTGTTCATGACAAATTTAACCACTTTGGCCTTCTGTAATATAATATTTGTTTTTCAATTAATACTATATACAATATGATACAGTTAGATTGCTTTTAGGCAGAAATTCCTTTCAGCTGATCTGTACTTATTTCTAATAGATTGAGAAAATATTTTTTCTTGAAAATGTTTTTTAGAAACACCTTGTAGATAAAAATGAATTTAAAGTAAGTTTAAGTATTAAGAAAGAATATAATATTTATTTTTTCTATTGTAAACTCTGTAGAGACTAAAATGTGAAGAAATATAAATTACAGTAAACACTGAGAAATCCAAAATTCTCACTCTGTTCTGAGAAGGACATGTGCTAGTTAACTTGATGAAACAGAAAGAAGTGAAACAGCTTTTGTATGTTTTCAACATTTTTCTTCTAATAAAAGAAGACATTTTAATTAGAGAATAGTTATGAAAAACAAGTAAAAATAGTGTCAGTGTTTGCACACATATCTTTAAGTAGTGATAAGGACTTTGCTCATTGAAGCTGGGTTTATGTATTATATACACCCATAAAGATTTCATTCCATATGCTCTTTGAAGCTTTTCAGTACTTTTATTTTCAAAGACAGGATATTTTATAAGTGCCCATCCCTTTGCCAAATTGGACTAAAGTGTGATTGGCTTGGAAGAAATCACAAAGACGCTAAATCAGTACTGAAGCACATTTCAAAGCTTATCTGTCACTTGCTTCTAGAATGCAGCCTCCTCACTATTTTCAGCCCAGGATAATGGAATTTTGCCCCCTCATCTCCATGGGATAAATTTCAATAATAATGACAATTTCTCAATCTTGTAAAATAAACAGTATAGAAGCTTGTATACAAGTTGGAAATTGCCCAAATGAGAGTATCTACAAATCCTGTCCCTCTTTCTTCTTAACATGGCATTCTTTGACAATAATTTTCTTCCCTTTTAAATTTTTTCTATTTATTTACTCATTCATTCATTATTCTGTTCTTTCTTTCATTTATTTATTCACTTTACATCCTGATCTCAGTACTCCTACTCCCTGTCCTCATCTCACAAAAACTCTCTTCCGTCCCCAGTGAATTTCTTTTAAAAATATGATCATTTGAAATCCATAAAAGCAGATACCTTAAAAAATGATTTCATTACAGAATGGTTTGTTGTCTTGATACAATATATTGTCTATTTTTATTTTGTTTTATATTTGTAGAAATTTAATTTAAAATAGCTTTCAATACTGTGTAGGTAGGTCATCATGGATTCTATAAACCTTGAGTATAATTTTCTCTATATCCATATCTACTTTTGATCCATTTTCTTCTCTAAGTTTTCTTTTTTCCCTAATTGCATACTGAGTAGAATTTAATCATACTCACAGCTAGTCTATCACGAGTATTCTGTAAACTTTGTCTGCTCCAAAGATCATCTTGTTGCACCTTTCTTATCTAACATCAATACTACAAAATGAAAATAATACTTATCTTGAGAACCTTCTGCCTACCATGCAGTGTGGAAGAGCCTTTATATAGATCATTCAGTTTTGTGGTAGAAAAATGTATCCTTACATCTTGTTCTATAGTTAATGGAAAAATAACACAATGTAGATCATTTTTCTCATGGTGATAGAAATAATACATGGTTGTTTCAAAGTGCATGCCTTTTCCCCTTTGACCATGTAGAACTGTTAATGCACACAAGCCTTTCCCTTCAGAAAACTTTGCCTGGAGATAGCATGCTTTTGTGTTTTGTCCAATGTGATTTCCAGTAAAAGAGAAGGAAAATATTTTTCTGTACTCTATAAAAAGTACAATCTTGATTATAATGTAATTAACTAGACAACTGTCTTATTGCCATGTGTTTATGATAGGACCTACTTTGATATTTGTCCTATGATATATCATCAAGTCTTCAGACAGATCCAAATAGGAAGCCATCTTAACACTATAAGAGTCATAAGATTGTTCAATGAACTGAATTACCTGACACAGCTCATTTTGCTAATAGATGTCAAGATTTGAATTCAAACTTAGATGTTAATGGTCACTGTGGCCCGTGTTCTTTCCTTCCCCAAGATTTCCTTTTTCAGATCAACTGGGTTTTATGGCCTTTTCTACTTATTTCAAATATCCAATGTGTCTGAATGTGAAAGTTTATAAAACACTAATAAGTCTCTTTTTGTCTCTGTATTATTCTCTTTATGATGCATCTCAACTCCACAGAGCCATTGGTTGTTAATGATTTTAAGGAGGGATCGTGTGTGTGCGTGTGTGTGTGTGTGTGTGTGTTTGTTTGTAAGTTAATAAGAGCAGATAACTACTACACATTTTTAAAATAATTATAATATATACTGGAACAAGGTAACCAATTCTCTAAAACGTGAACTACTAGGAAACATTCCACTTTAAACCATGGTAGACTGCATTATGAAGATTTATGTTGTCATTTTCTGAAGCTCTCTTGGATGCCTGAAGTAAAACATTGTATTTTAAATATAATACATATTATATTAAATGCATGTAAATATTAAAATAATACAATTTATTATAAATATAACACATAAATATAATTTAAGTGTTTGCCATCTGTTTTCCAAGTTGACACAATAACCTAGCAAGAAACCAACTTGTATCACTGTGTTCTCCCCAACACGCATTTAACATTGTCAAATGAATGAGCCATTAGTGAAAAATAAAATAAAATGAAACTACCAAAAATAATGCAGAACATGTTAGAATGCTAAGATGAGACCCTCCTATGACTTTAACAGAATGTGATGAATACTTCCCAAGATCTTTCATTTTAAACTAGTGAAAGAAAAAAGAAAAAGGAACAACAAAAAGGAAACAAAAAGCTTTCACTTGAAAAGCAAAGTGTAATTTAAAGAAAATATAATAGGGAAGAAATGTGCACAAACTCCATAAAATACAAAATGTAAATGTATTTTCTCATATACATCATTTTTTACTATAGGAGCAGAACTAAAATTAGAATTCAGATCTATGGTATAGGAATTCTATTACTAAAACAACTGAAGATTTTTAATATTATAAATATGTATGACTGAGAAACCCAAGAAATACATTCTGCTCCAAGTTCTACTAATGCTGAATATTTTAATGAAACCTAATGCATTTTGTACAAGTGGTATAAATTATCCACTTTAAAATTAGATAAAATTAGATAAAATCTATTTGAGAAATAATTGTGAGTATGTATTCATTGGGTTGGAGTTGGAGGGTTGCTGCATAAGGGGCATCAGGTCACATCCTTCATCAGCACTCAATTCCATATAACAATGCCTCTGAGTGTGTTATAGCAATTGAATCTCAATATTTGGACAGTTCTAATTCTTTCCTGCTTCTCAGCCATAAAGCCAGATCACTCTCAGCAAGTGCTTGGTTAGAGTTGCCCAGTAATGATACATGTCTCATTGACACTTGTTTCAGTACTGGGTCACTAATGCAGACAATCCCTGTTCTATCATGATTTAAATCCTGAAACTTAGTATTATTATTATTGTTACACTCATATATGGGCTATGGATATTTAGAAGGAAAAACGAAGAGCCATTTTGATATTTTAAAAGTTTATTCTTGCACAAATTTTCTTTGATTTTTTTTTTGCCATTTAAGAAAAGCCTCCATTGCTCTATAGAATGCATAAAGGTGACAGGCCAGTATTATTTATACCATGATTTGTTGTTTGATTTCTTTAATCCTGACAGAGACCCTAAACAGAAATTTTCATCATATGCACACTTTCTTCAAGAGAAGAGTGGTTCAGAGGGTTAAAGTGTTTTCTTAAAATAATTTCTGCAATATATGAAAGAAATGTAAACACTAAGGTTTAAGTCATAGCTGAAACCATTCTAATAGGTTGTTATTAGTATATGGTAGACTGTGCTACCAAGTTTTAGCAAGTACTTCTTTCCATCCCTTTTGGTAACTCCTCTCAGTGACTATGTTAAGATAACACTGGGCCCAGAAGTCCCTCATGTTATGATGTTTGAGATAGTAACATAACGAGTACAGTTGTAAGAATAACATTTAACAAAGTTTACTTTTTAGATTACTATGAATATCATAAAGTATCAATTGTCATTTAAAGATCAAAAAACTTTAGTAAATAGTCTAAACTATCTTAATCGAAATGCTTTTGAAAGCTGCAATAATCTAAATAAAGTTTTTAATTCATTTTAATTTCTATAAAAATTCTAAGCCATTTTACATTATAAATTTTTGGTCTCTATAGCTTTAAAACTTCATGCTAAAGTAGTTCAGACACTTGATATCTGATCAGGCTCCAAACCAAGGCATGATTCCTTTGAGAAAACAGAAGTGGCGATAGAATGGATCTCAAATGGGATGCTAATGGCTCATGGGCTTTCCTCTATAGTTGGTGACAAAGATCTCAAGTGAACAAAATGAGTTACACCACCAAGCTGCCATCTATGGGAAGAGCTGCATCTGGCCAGAGAGGAAGGAGGGCTGAGCACTGTTCACCAAGCTTTGCTACATAGGAGAAATTATGAGTACTGTTTATCAAAGTGCACTCTCTAAAATCCTAGTATGTGATCTGGGTAGGTTGTGATTGAGATACATTAGATCCAAATTTCTTTATTTTTTTAAAAAACATTTTATTCTATTTTTTTTTACAATCCAGATTTTTCCCTATCCCCAGCTACCTTCTGACTGTTCCACATCCCATATATACTCCCCTCATCTCAACGAGTATGTCTCCACCCTCCCACTCCAACCTCACCAGAACTCCCAACACTCTGGGGCCTCCAGGCTCTTGAGGGTTAGGTGCATCTTCTCTGAGACCAGACCTGGCACTCTACTGTTGTATATGTGTTGTGGTCCTCATATCAACTGGTGTATGTTACCTGGTTGATGGCCCAATGTCTGAGAGATATCATAGGTCCAGGTTAGTTGAGACTGCTGGTCATCTTACAGGGTTACTCTCCTCCTCAGCTTCTTCCAGCTTTTCCCTAATTCAACAACAGGGGTCAGCAGCTTTTGTCCATCAGTTGGGAGTTAAATATCTACATCTGACATGTTCAGCTGCTTGTTGGTCTTTCATAAGGAAATCATAATAGGTCCCTTTATGTGAGCACTCCATAGCCTCAGTAATAGTGTCCAGCCTTGGGGCCTCCCCTTGAGCTGGATCTCAATTTGGGCCTGTCGCTGGACCTTCTTTTCCTCAGGCTCTTCTCCGTTTTTGTTCCTGTAGTTCTTCCAGACAGGAACAATTATAGGTCAGAGTTTTTTGACTGTGGAATCCCTCACTTGATGCCCTGTCTTTCTACTGGAGGTGGGCTCTACAAGTTCCCCCTCTCCACTGTAGGGAATTTCATCTGAGGTCCCTCCCTTTGAGTCCTGAGAGTCTCCAAACTCCCAGTCCTTTGGTACATTCTAGAGGGTCCCCCCACCTCCTCCCTCCTGATGCTGCCTGTTTCCATTCTTTCTCCTGACTCTCAGGGTTTCAGTCCTGTTCACCCCCTCCCAATACCTGATCATGTTCCCTTCTTCTCCTCTCTGTCACCTTTCGCATCCAGGTCCCTCTTTCCCTTCCACCTCCTGTGATTGCTTTTTTCTCTCTCCCAAGTGGAATTGAGGCATCTTCAGTTGGGCTTTTCAGGTTGTTAACCTTTTTGAGTTCTGTGGATTGTATCTTGGGTATTCTGTACTTCTTTGGCTAATGAACACTTATTAGTGAGTACATACCATGCATGTTCTTTCAGGTCTGAGTTAACTCACTCAGGATGATATTTTCTAGTTCCATCCATTTGCCTGCAAAACTCAGGATGTCCTCATTCTTAATAGCTGAGTAGTATTCCATCACATAAATGAACTACATTTTTTGTATGCATTCTTCTGTCTTAGGACATCTGAGTTGTTTCCAGGTTCTGGCTATCACAAACATGGTTACTATGAACATAGTTGAACACGTGTCCTTGTGGCATGGTGGAGCACCCTTTGGGTATATGCCCAAGAGTGGCATAGCTGAATCTTCAGGTAAATATATTTCCAATTTCCTGAGGAGTTTTCAGATTGATTTCCAGATTGGTTGTACCAGTTTGCAATCCCACCATCAATGGAGTAGTGTTCCTCTTTCTCCACATCCTTGCCCACATGTGCTGTCACCTGAGGTTTTGATCTTAGCCATTCTGATTGGTATGTGGTAGAATCTCAGTGTCATTTCAATTTGCATTTCCCTGATCACTAAGGGCTTTAAACATTTCTTTAAGTGCCTCTCAGCACTTTGAGATTCCTCTCAGAAAATGGAGAGATCTCCCATGGTCATGGATTGGCATAATTAACATACTAAAAATGGCCATCCTACCAAAAGCAGTCTACAGGTTCAACACAATCCCCATCAAAATCCCAACACAATTCTTCAAAGACATGGAAAGAGTAATTCTCAAATTTATCTGGAAAAAGCAAAAACCCAGAATAGTGAAAACAATTCTTAACAATAAAAGAACTTCAGGGGGAATTACCATCTCTGACCTCAAGCTATATTTATACTTATAAAAACTACATGGTATTGGTAGAGAGACAGACACGTTGATCAAGGGAATAGAATGAAAGACCCAGACATAAAACCACACACTTATGGACACTTGATCTTTGACAAAGAAACCAAAAATATACAATGAAAAAAAGAAAGCATCTTCAATAAATAGTGCTGGTCTAACTGGCAGTCTGTATGTAGAAAAAGGAAAATAGATTCATGTTTGTCACCTTGCACAAAACTCAAGTCCACGTGGATCAAGGACCTCAAGATAAAACCAGATACACTGAATCTAATGGAAGACAAAGTGGGAAAAAGCCTTGAACTCATTGGCACAGGGGGAAATCTCCTAAACAGAACTCAAATGGCTCACACTCTAAGACCAAGAATTGATCAATGGGACCTCATGAAACTAGAAAGTTTCTGTAAGGCAAGGGTTATAGTCAATAGGACAAATCTGCAACCAACAGATTGAGAAAAAACCTTCACTAACCCCACATCTGATAAAGGACTAATATCCAAAATATATATAGAAGTCAAGAAGCTAACCTCCAAAAAACTAAACAACCTAATCAAAAAATGGGGACTAGAACTAAACAGAGAATTCACAATATATCCAAATTTCTAAGATTTGTATTAAAGTACATGGATTTATAACAAATTTCAGAGTGGAAATGTGTGTGTGTGTGTGTGTGTGTGTGTGTGTGTGTGTGTATGCGCATGCATGCAAAATTTGGACAAGAAATTATCTGAATCAGTTTGTACTATAGATAGAGGAAATTAGGACACAATGTTTCAGAATGTAGCATTATGTCCCAAAGATGTTCATGCAGAATCTAATACTTCTTAGATCCCCTCACACAAAAATTGCATTCAGCCAGTCTCATTCTTTCAACGATGTGGGTTTTTCTTCTTTAATCCTTTCCAGATTGACATGAGAAATTAATCAAGAATTAAATATCACAGCTCAAAGAATTAGAATTTCTTCTTATTCATAGATTATCATTCATGTTTTTATAATTTTGAAATTTCATAAAAGCACTAAGTTCATAAATATTTTCAGTGATATCCTTTAAATTTTTAATGTCACTGTGGAGATTAGAATTTTCCAGTTCTTTGAGAATTATTGCCTATAAGAAAGCTGTTTGAGTTAGAAAAAAACTCAAAGCATTAAAGCCAAACACACACAGTGCAAAAAATAAAATAAAATAATAAACAAACAAATGAACAAACAAATCATCTCTAGTTGCTTTCTTTGCTTTTAACCAGGAACTCCAGCCAGACTTGTCTTTTTGAATTGTTGAAGGAAGTTAGAAAAACTAGGAACCCATGTGACTTTATATAAATGCATGAATATCAACTCCAGAAAACTGAGATTTGTGTTGAGACTTGGGAAATTGAGGTAGTATGGAGAGTGGATTAGCACTGGGTTTGCAATAATATTGCAAGAATATTGCAAAAGTATAGAAAAGTAAATTAAAATAATATGTCAAAACTTACCATTGCTTATTTGAATCTTAATCTTTCTGCTTTCAAGCCCACATGTTTATTTCTATCAATATACTCCACCAAACAAATGAATATGAGCTACTTTCAAGATGTTTATTTCCAAAAGGAATGGGAATGAATGCGTAGAGTTGAAGGGAAGAGGGTGGTGATAGATTTGATCAAAACCTCATTACACACATATATGGGTGTCTCAAGCAATAAGAACATAGTACAAGGCAGAAAAACATTTCAGTTTTCATATACAAGTTGCCGGAGACAATAGATTGGCTGTCGATGGTGTTGAGACAGGAGAGTCATTTTTCTCTTATGAGTAGGATCACCGTTTTGTTGCCCATAATTTAGTGAATGGTCATTTGCCATGCTCTATGGAAAGTATTAAGTGGACTCAGTAGTATATAAAAAGAAAGACCAAGAGCATGCATTTGGGAGGGTGCCATGTACAGAAGGGAGCTGGGAAATATTTGATGATGTAAATGGTTGGCAGATATGATCAAAATACACTGTGAACATGTATGATAGTCTTTAAAAAGTAAACAACATTGATTATTTTTAAAACAGAGTTTAAAACACAACAATACAGTCACTGAAGAATGGTCGTTGCATTCTTTGCATGAGGATAAGGGTGAAGAACATACTATCAACAAGTACAGAATTATAAACAATGTTAATGTTCTCTTTACCTTTGACTAGCCACTTTCAATATCCTTATTAAACTGTAGCTAAAACTTTTTTATTTTGGAATTTATATACTAATGATAAAACAGTTTTTTTCTGTTTATAATTGCCTCAGCTCTCAGGGGGCTCTGGACATATTGTTCACTTTTGGGATGCATTATTTAAGGATAACAAGAAAAGGGATGCCAGACTGAAATGCCTCTGATCCCATTAAGAAGAGGAAGCAGCCTCAGGTACTAAGTTTCAAGGACCATGCTAGTATTTCTTTCATCTTATCATTCTTGGAATATGGCCAGGGCCAGAAGCAGCCATGTGAAAGGCTCTGAAAAGACGTGTCTCTTTAGTGTTGTTTTGATTGAAAGCAGAAAGCTTGTGGGCATTTAGAATTTTTGTCTAAATGAAACTCTTGTTCCTTTTATGAACCCCAGAGATTAAAAGACATTGATAATAAGAACTTGAGTTTCTCCATCTAGAGTTATGAAATGACAAATTACTTGTATACCATGCTTTCTTTCACAGCACAAAATGTGCTTGACTGGTGGTGCTTCATGCTACCCTGGGCTGCAAAACCCTCAAAAGATCTACATTCTCTTTTTCTGATAGTCATTCTTTGGGAAAATATAATGAGAGTTGAGTCTGAAATACTCATATCCATTTTTTTCCAGATTTAGCACATTTTAAAATTTAATATACTATAGAAGAACAAAAATATGGCAAAATGATTCATAAAAAAGTTTATAACATTCAAAGACTGAAATATTTTATATTGGCTGCACTGAAAATTAGTATTGATTGCCTGATTATATACTGTGTGATCTCCAAACACTGGCTATCATTGGTTGACTACACATGATAGTTACCAAAAGATGTGAAACTTTGTGATGGGCTTGAAATTTAACTCTTCTTATCTCTTTTCTCAGACTTGCTCTATTTAATTTTATATTACCATGTTGTCTGTTCCTGTATAGCAAATTTCTCCTAATGTCAGATATTATAATGGTGGTTGCTTTGTAACTCACTGAGTTTTTCTAAGAATCAAGAATTCAGGATTAGTTAAGAAAGGTGGATTGGGCTCAAGGTCTCTTACAAAATTCTAGTCAAATTCCTGGTTGGAATATGAATCTAATAATAAAGCTTTGCTGAGTTCTGAATGTAAGCTCAGAGTTCGTGTTTTTGTATAGGTGTTAGCAGGAACTCTCAGTTAGATGTCATGTCAGTTACTCTTTAGAGATGATTGTGACATTGATCATGTATGGGAGAAACTGGCTCACTGTTATTATTATTTTTCTTTTTATTGAGAGCCACATTATGTAATCCAGTTGGAATGCAACTCACTGCATAACCAAGATGGTCACAACTTGACATATGTCTGCCTGCCTCTGCTCATGTATTTCTAGTGTAGGGATTAAAGTTGGGTCACTTACATTAGCTTTTACGATCAAACCTCAGAGTCATATACCTTTACCTAGAGTTCTTACATGACAGTTATCAAACACAGTCTACACTCACTGGAAGAGGCAAGTATCATTGGGTGACACCTTACAGGCTAACTACCATATGTGTAATCCATATTATTTCTGTATGAGAGTCATAGTCACGTCTTCCTAACATCTCATCTTCCATTAAAGCATCAACTCAGGATCAATGATTTTGTTGGTTCGAAGAATTCAAGGGTCTCAATACATCTCCTATGAACAAAATAAAACTAAACAAAACCAAATTGTCTGCTTTGTGTATGCCCACCTTGATGAGGAAGCCAAAAGAATGTCTATCACAAGACTTGAATGGAGGAGAAGGCTGAAACAGTTGATATTCAATAACCCTGGAATGATAGCTCCATCTTTCTTCTCACTTCCTTTGGTGGTTTGAATTGAATGGACCCTTTATGTTCATATATTCAAGTACTTGGTTTCTAGTTGGTAGAAGGCATAGGAAGTGTAGCAGGGATGGATGAGGTATGTCATTGGGAGACATTTTGACCTTTCACAAGAATCTTACCTTATCTGCCTCTTGCCTGCAGATCTAGAAGTTAGCTCTCAGGTGCTACTCTTCCTCTTTGCTCCATGCTCTGTGGTAGCATGTAAGTCATAGGCTCTAACTCTAAAATCTTAAGTCAAATAAAATGTTTTTCTTTTTATAATTTGTTTTGGTCATGGCATTTCATTACAAAAACATTTTTAAAAAAGTCCATTTCAGTGGAGCTATCCTTCTTTCTTGGCTATTCATTCATCTCCCTCCAACTAAAATTACCCTTTCCATCCTGCTGGCCAGGAGAGATAACTTAAAGGAACTCATGGATATTTTGTCAGTTTTCTGGCACTTGGTAGAATTTTAGATGTGCAATCACTTCCCTCTTTACATTATATATCTCTCTTCTATTCCAAATACAGAGAATTCTTAGCACTGTGATTGTTTTAAATCTTGTGGATCTTTTAAAAATCTTGTTTCAAAGAATATTTTCAACATAAATCTTGTCTGTGAGTCTTAGTGATAAACCATTCTACTGAGAAAAAATATTTTAATATGTTTTGAAACTTTGTCAATTGAGAGATATTAGTAACATCATTAAAATGCTTATAGGGTTTACATTTAAGTATAAAGCATAACCTTTTGATATCTAATAAAGTATTTTATGTCATATCTTGTATTATCTTCATCTTTTGATTTCTGAAGAATTCCCTTATTTTTACATTTATTTGAAAAATGTTTTTCAATTTTAGTATTGTTTATAATCATGAATGTTGGAGAACTTTCAATATTAATTGGTGGTGTTTTATTTGTCCTTAGTAAAATTTCCTTTATTTCTTGCCTCTTACACTTAACTCATATTAAATTTTATTTTATTAGTTTTTTTATTAGTTATAAGAATTTTATGCAATGTATTTTAACAAATTCACTTCCCTCCCACTGGTCTTTCTACATCTTTCCTTATCAACTCGATTTTGTATCATATTTTAAAACCTTTCAGGATCAATATGTGCCGCCCAAATATTCTTGGACATGCTTTTACGAATGTCTTTTAATAGGATATTGGTAAGGTCTAGTGTTTGGTTTACTGAGAACTACGCACTGAAAAAAAAATGTATCCCAATTCTATCAGTTACCAAATATAAACTACTCCTTAGGAATGAATCTTGTGCTCCTCTCTCTATACTGGGATTGCTCTAACTTGAGTTTTCACAGGTCTTTTGCAGGAAGTCTCAACCATCATGAATTCATATGTACAATACCCCACTGTTTCCAGAAGACACTTTCTTCTTATAGCCATATGACATCTCTGACTCTTATATTCTACCGCCCCCAACTTTTTCTGTTATCACTGAGCATTAAAAAAAGAGTACAATACACAAAAAGGGTACAATACACACATACACACACACACACACACACACACACACACACACACAGAGAGAGAGAGAGAGAGAGAGAGAGAGAGAGAGAGAGAGAGAGAGAGAGAGAGATTATTTTGTGGATTTTTTTTGATTTATAAAGTTTTTTGGTTTTATGACTGATATTTTTTTAATTGGGTATTTTATTTATTTACATTTTAGATGTCATCCCCTTTAACCATTCCCCCTCCACACACACACAGAAATCCCTTATCCAATCCCCCTCCTCCTTTTTGCTTTTATATCATTTTAATTACATGGAAATATTAAGGTCAGTTCTCAGTTGAGGAACTAGCAATACAATAGATTCAAATAGTTAAGGAACAAGCAAGACATTAAACACAAATAGTCAAAGAACAAGTAATGCAATAAACAAGGTTTAGTGATTATTCCCATGATCACTATTTCTAAGGACTTAACAGAATGACAAAAATATCTGAGTCTACTTTCCTGTCCTAGTCCAAAGATATTTTCATGCCTGAACCCTACTTCCTTGTTCTAGCCTAAGATTTAGATTCCTGACTGAAATTACTTCTTTGTTCTAGCCTAAGATTTAGATTTCTGCCTAAAATTACTTTTTTGTTCTAGCCTAATGTCAAATTCCTGCCAGAAGCCCACTTACTTTTCCTTGGTCAATGTGATATTCCTGCCAAGCATCCCATTTTCTTGTCCTTGGCCAATGTCAGATACTTGCCAAGCAGCCCCAAAGGCTCTATGCCTCTCCTCCTTTTTTATTTCATTAACAAGACTGAGGCTGTCTTAGGTAGTTCTGACAAGAATGCTTCCCTTGCCTGTCATGGAATATGCATTATCAAAAGCAATGCACTTATGTCTTAGGTTGGTAAGACACTGTGCAGAATCTCACCCATCCTTGGTTTGCCAGCCTGTTAAATTAATAACTCTGCTTGGGTGTGTGTGTGTGTCCATTTTCAGTTTCAAGCCATGTACTTTGGCTGCCAACATGTTGATGTTTTAAAAGATAAGCTTTAACATGATGGTCAGAAATAAAAATATTCCCAAGAAAAAAACGGCATGATAAAGCTATATTTGCCATTCTTGAAGCTTGACCAAAATAGAAGTACTGTCCTTGGGCCATGGGTAATTTTATCAGCAGTATCTGCCTCATCAATGCACAGCAGAGAAGCATTCTTTAAATTCATAAGCTCACTATGCAAAGTTAAAACATTCAGAGAGTTGTTAGAAATATGTCAAATACCCTGTAAATATCATTAAACTTTTTCCTAATTATAATGGCTATCATTGTAAATTTTAGAAGTAACACAAATCCAATGGTATTTGGCATGACACTCTAGATGGCTCCTTACTCTTAAACTCTGAACCTCCTTCTAATACTTTGAATAGGATAAATGACATAAACGCATTGTTTCAAATTCCTATCTAAATCCTCTTGTATACTCAACACATCATTAACATTTTTTTGCAAAAGTAGATATCTTAACTTCTGTGTCAAAGTAATTGCGAAAGTAGTGGTGATAGCAATTAATGTAATTAAAGCTGTTATACTAGCAATAATAAAGGCCACTACCCTCTTGCTTCTGCTTAAAGCCTGACTCACTTCTTCCAGTACTTGCAAGCATTTTTTTCAGAATATCAACATTCTGTAATACTCAGTGCAATAAAACAAAAGCTGGTTGATAGAAGTCCATAACAGAAATGCCAGATTTCAACACACTAACAGAATTAGAAAGTGTACAATCAATTCAACTTGTATTACATACTGTAGAAGAAACAAAAGTAATTTTAACTTGACAATTGAAAAAGTTTTAAAACATGTAAAACACTTGTTTGAAATCCAGATCCTGTCCCAATATTATCCCTTGCTAACATTACATCATAGATGCAGCTAACTTCCTAATATGTATCTAAAATGTCCAGAACCAGCATTCCAATTGGTGACTGTTATTGTCAACATTGGATTGATTTGTAGGCCAGTCTATGGTTGAGTTCAAATAACTGGTCACATTTAAGAAAAATATAATCGTTATTAAACTTCTCTTTTTGATTCTCTGTTTCACAGTGTCTGAAAACTTGAGGCAAGGTAGCTTGTCCCATCTGGGATATAGGCGATCAAATGTGGGTTGGGAACATATGTCCAACACAGCTTCACAGTCACCATTGTCAGGGAACTCAGCAAGCTCACAGGTCAGCATCAATCTTTGTCCCAGTATCCGCATGTCTCACCTATCACTCTGACAGTCAACATGCTCCTTCAGCAACCTCCAGAAAACAAAAACAAAAACATGCTCTCTCTCCCATATTAAATACCAGATCCTGATCAGGATCATGCCATATGCCAGTAAGAGGATCCTTCCATTTCACCTAGGCATAATCATGCCTAGTTGTACAGTGCCATAGACATTCAGCAGAAAGTTTCTTGGCATCCAATTTGTTTTTAAATTTAAAATAAAAAAACATGATTTAAATAAATTTGTGATATATGGGGATATACCTCGACCTTTTTTATTTTATGAAGATATTGTTTGTAATTTCTATGGGCCCCTTACACAGTCCCTTATCCTTGAGCATTATAAGGAATCCCAGTAATATGGGTGATATTAAATTGTTGAGAAAAGTTTCGAATGTTTGACTGCAATAGCCAGTTCTATTACCTTTTTTTTTAAAAAAATTATTATTGGATAATTTATTTGTCTACATTTCAGCTGTTATCCCCTTTCCCTGTTGCCCTCTAGAAACCCCTTATCAGATCCCGACTCCTCCTACTTCTATGAGGATGTGCCCCCAACCAACTCTCATCTCCCAGCCCTCAAATTCCCCCACACTGGACATCCAGCCTTCATGGGACCAAGGCCCTCCTCTCATACTGATGCCTGATAAGGCCATCCTCCACTACATATATAGCTGGAGCCATGGGTCCCTCCATGTGTGTTCCCAGGCTGGCTGTTTAGACACTGGGAACTTTGATTGGCGGGAATTGTTGCTTTCCCCATGGGACCACAAGCCCCTTCAACTCCTTCAGTCTTCTCTCTAACACCTCCATTGGGGACCCCATGATCAGTTCAATATTTAGCTTCGAATATGTGCCTCTGTATATGTCAGGCTCTGGCAGATCCTCTCAGAAGACAGCTATATCAGGCTCCTGTCAGCATGCACTTCCTGGTATCCACAATAGTGTTTACATTTGGTTACTGCACATGGGATGGATCCCCAGGTGGGGCAGTCTTCAGACAGTCCCTCCTTCAGTCTCTGCTCCATATTCTGTCTCCTTGTTTGCTCCTGTGAGTATTTTGTTACTCTTTCTATGAAGGAACGAAGCACCCACACTTTGGTCTTTCTTTTTCTTGAGCTTAATGTGGTCTGTGAGTTACATCTTGGGTATTGTGAGCTTTTGGGCTAATATCCACTTATCACTGAGTGCATACCATGTGCGTTCTTTTGTGATTGGATTACATAACTTAAAATGATATGTTCTAGTTCTATTAATTTGTCTAAGAATTTCATGAATTCACTGTTTTTAATAGTTGAGTAGTACTTCATTGTGTAAATGTACCATATTTTCTGTATCCATACCTCTGATGAAGGACATCTGGGTTCTTTCCAGCTTCTGGTTATTATAAATAAGGCTGCTTTGAACATAGTGGAGCATATGTGTCCTTGTTATATGTTGGAGCATCTTTTGGCTGTATGCCCAGGAGTGGTATAGCTGGATTTTCAGGTAATACTATGTCTAATTTTCTGAGGAACTGCCAGACTGCTTTCCAGAGTGGTTGTACCAGCTTACAATTCCACCAACAATGGAGGAGTGTTCCTCATTCTCTACATCCTTGCCAGCATCTGCTGTCACCTGAGACTTTGTTCTTAGCCATTCTGACTGGTGTGACATGGAATTTCAGGATTGTTTTAATTTGCATTTCCCTGATGATTAAAGGTGTTGAACATTTCTTTAAATGCTTCTAGGCCATTCAATATTACTCAGTTACAAATTCTTTGTTTCACTCTGTACCCCATTTTAATAGGGTTACTAGATTGTCTGGAGTCTTATTTCTTGAGTTCTTTGTGTATTTTTCATATTACCACTCTATTATAAAGATCTTGTCTCAATCTCTTGGCTGCTCTTTTGTCCTATTGACAGTGTTCTTTGCCTTACAGAAACTTTGCAATTTTATGAGGTCCCATTTGTCAATTTTTGATCTTCAAGAATAAGCCATTGATGTTCTATTCATGAACTTTCCCCTATGCTCATGTGTTCGAGGCTCTTCCCTGCTTTCTCTTCTATTAGTTTCAATGTATCTGGTGGAGGTCCTTGATCCACTTGAACTTGAGCTCTGTACAAGGAGATAAGAATGGATTGATTTACAGTCTTCTATATGTTGTCCTCCAGTTTAAACAGCGCCATTTGTTGAAAATGCTGTCCTTTTCTCCACTGGACAGTTCAGCTCCTTTGTCAAAGGTCAAGTGACCATAGGTGTGTGCGTTCGTTTCTGGGTTTTCAATTCTACTCCATTGATTTTCCTGTCTGTCTCTGTGTGGGGCTGCATAAGGGTATCTTGGTTCATGGCTGGGCATGGGCCTGGAACCCCGAAACTCCAAGGGAGAAACAGCAGGTGTTCGGCCACGTCCCCAGAACCCAAAGTCCTGACATACACTCTTGTCTCCATAGACCTACATTGTTCAGTCACATAGGCCATTACAGCCCCTCCCAAAGTGCACAGATAGAGTGACTACAGGCCTCAGGCTCTAGAGATTTACATACTAATGAAGGCCAGAATGCAGAGCAAATTAAGCATTCTTCATAGAACCTCCACCTTTTCCCCTCCCCATTAAACTCAGGTCTGCCCTGAGTTTCAGGGGGTACATCCAGATTCATCCACTATCTGCCCTGACAATAAACCCTTTTGGAGCCAAGGACTTTCTCTTGTCATTGGGGTCTGCTGCATCAAAGCCCCCAGCCTCTGGAACCTTAGACTTTCTCCTGTATGTGGGACCTGCAGCGTGGAAAGCCTCCGGGACTCCTCCACCACTGTGGCCTATTTTCCCACATCTCTGTACCAATACCATGCAGTTTTTATCACTATTGCTCTGTAGTACAGCTTGAGGTCAGGGATGGTGATTCCTCCACAAGTTCTTTTATTGTTGAGAATAATTTTCGCTATCCTAGTTTTTTTGTTATTTCAAATGAATTTGCAAATTGCTCTTTCTAGCTCTATGAAGAATTGAGTTTAATTTTCATGGGGATTGCATTGAATTTGTAGATTGTGTTTGGCAAGATGAACATTTTTACTATATTAATCCTGCCAATCCATGAGCATGGGAGTTCTTTTCATCTTATGAGGTCTTCTTCCATTTCTTCAGGGACTTGAAGTTCTTGACATACAGATCTGTCACTTGCTTGGTTAGATTTACACCAACGTATTTTATATTATTTGTGACTATTGCAAAGGGTGTTGTTTCCCTAATTTCTTTCTCAGCCTGTTTATTCTTTGAGTAGAGGAAGGTTACAAATTTGTTTGAGTTAATTTCATATTAAGTCACTTTGCTGGAGTTGTTTATCAGGTTTAGGGGTTCTCTGGTGGAAGTTTTGAGGTCACTTAAGTATGCTATCATATCATCTGCAAATAGTGATATTTTAACTTTTTCCTTTCCAATTTGTATCCCTTTGATCTCCCTTTGTTGTCTAATGGCTCTAGCTAGGACTTCAAATACTACATTGAATAGGTAGGGAGAGAGTGGGAAGCCTTGTCTAGTTTTATTGGGATTGTTTAAGCTTCTCTCCATTTAGTTTGAGGTTGGCTACTGGTTTGCTGTATTTTGCTTTTACTATGCTTAGGTATGGACATTGAATTCCTGTTCTTTTCAAGTCATTACCATCAAGGGGTTCTGAATTTTGTCAAAGGCTTTGTCAGCATCTAGTGACATGATCATGTAGGTTTTTTCTTTCAGTTTGTTTATATAGTAGATTACGTTGATGAATTTACTAATATTGAAAAATCCCTGAATTTCTTGGATAAAGCCTACATGATCAGAATGGATGATTGTTTTGATATGTTATTGGATTCGGTTTATGAGAATGTTATTGAATATTTTTGCTTTGATACCCATAAGCGAGATTGGTCTGAAATACTCTTTCTTTGTTGGGTCTGTGTGTGGTTTAGGTGTAAGCATAATTGTAGCTTCGTAGAACGAATTGGGTAGTGTTCCTTTTGTTTCTATTTTGTGGAATAGTTTATAGAGAATTGGTATTATGTCTTCTTGGAAAGTCTGACAAAATCCTGCACTAAAACCATCTGATCCTGGTCTTTTTTTGGTAGGGAGAGTTTTAATGACTGCTTCTATTTCTTTAGGGGTTATGGGACTGTTTAAATGGTTTATATGAACCTGATTTAACTTTGGTACCTTGTATCTTTCTATTAAACTGTCCATTTCATTCACATTTTTCAGTTTTGTAGAGTATAAGCTTTTGTAGTAGGATCTGATGATTTTTTAAATTTACTCTGTTTCTGTTTTTATGTCTCTTTTTTCAGTACTGATTTTATTAATTTGGATACTGTCTCTGTGCCTTCTGGTTAGTCTGGCTAAGATTTTATGAATCTTGTTGATTTTCTCAAAGAACTAGCTCCTGGTTTTGTTGATTCTATGTATAGTTCTTTTTGTTTCTACTTGGTTGATATTAGCCATGAGTTTGATTATTTCCTGCCATCTGCTCCTCTGGGTGTATTTGCTTCTTTTTGTTCTGAGCTTTTAGTTGTGCTGTCAAGTTGTTAGAGTATGCTCTCTTCAGTTTCTTTTTTGTAGGCACTTAGAGCTATGAGTTTTCCTCTTAGCACTGTTTTCATTGTGTTACATAAGTTTTGGTATGATGTGTCTTCATTTTCATTAAATTCTAAAAAGTCTTAAATTTCTCTCTTTATTTTTTCCCTAACCAAGTGATCATTGAATAGGGTGTTGTTCAGATTCCATGTGTATGTGGGCTTTCCATTGACTTTGTAGTTATTAAAGACTAGCATTAGTCCATGGTGATCAGAAAGGATGCATGGGATTATTCAATTTTCTTATAGTTGTTGAGGTCTCTTTTGTGACCAATTATATGGTCAGTTTTGGAGAAGGTACCCTGAGGTGCTGAGAAGAAGGTGTATTCTTTTGTTTTTAGATGAAATATTCTATAGATATCTGCTCAATCCATTTGTTTCATAACTTCTCTTAGTTTTACTGTGTCTCTGTTTAATTTCTATTTCCATGATCTGTCCATTGCTGAGAGTGGGTGTTAAAGTCTCCCACTATTATTGATTGAGGTACAATGTGTGCTTTGAGCTTTAGTAATGCTTCTTCTATGAATGTAGGTGCCCTTGCATTTGCAACATAGATGTTCAGAATTAATATTTCATCTTGGTTGATTTTTCCTTTGACAGGTGTAAAGTGTTCTTTCTTGCCCTTTTTGATAGGTTTTGGTTGAAATTCGATTTTATTCAATATTATAATGGCTACGCCAACTTGTTTCTTGGCACCATTTGCTTAGAAAATTGTTTTCCTGCCTTTTACTCTGAGATAGTGTCTGTCTTTGTCACTGAGGTGGGTTTCCTGTAGGCAGCAAAATGCTGGTCCTGTTTATGTATCCAGTCCATTAGTCTATGTCTTTTTATTGGGTAATTGAGTCCATTGATGTTAAGAAATATTAAGGAAAAATGATTGTTGCTTCCTTTTATTTTTGTTATTAGTTGTGGAGTTACATTTGTGTGCTTATCTTCTATTGGATTTGTTGGAAGAAGATTACTTTCCTGATTTTTTTCTAGGGTATAATTTCCCTCCTTGTGTTTTAGGTTTCCCTCTATTATCTTTTATAGGTCTGGATTTGTGGAAAGATATTGTGTAAATTTGGTTTTGTCATGGAATATCTTGGTTTCTCCATCTATGTTAGTTGAGAGTTTTGCTGGGTATAGTAGCCTGGGCTAGCATCTGTGTTCTCTTAGGTCTGTATGACATCTGTCCAGAATCTTCTCGCTTTTATAGTCTCTGGTGAGAATCTGGTGTAATTCTGTTAAGTTTGCCTTTATAAGTTACTTGACCTTTTCCCGTTACTGCTTTAAATATTCTTTTTTTGTTTTGTACATTTGGTATTTTGATTATTATGTGAGGGGAGGTATTTCTTTTCTGGTCTAGTCTATTTGGAGTTCTGAGGCTTCTTGTATGTTCATAGGCATCTCTTTCTTTAGGGTAGAGAAGTTTTCTTCTATAATTTTGTTGAAGATATTTACTGTCCCATTAACCTTGGAATCTTCACTCTCATCTCTACCTATTATCCTTAGGTTTGGTCTTCTCATTGTGTCCTGGATTTCCTGGATGTTTTTGGTTAGGAGCTTTTTGCCTTTTGCATTTTCTTCAACAGTTGTGTCAATGTTTTCTATGATATCTTCTGCACCTGAGATTCTCTCATCTATCTCTTGTATTCTGTTGGAGATGCTTGCATCTATGACTCCTGATCTCTTTCCTAGGTTTTCTATCTTCAGGGTAGTCTCCCTTTGTGATTTTTTTCATTGTTTCTACTTCCATTTTTATGTCCTGAATAGTTTTGTTCAACTCCTTCACCTGTTTGATTATGTTTTCTTGTAATTCCTTAAGTGATTTTTGTGTTTCCTCTTTAAGGGCTTCTACCTGTTAATCTGTGTTCTCCTATATTTTTTTGAGGTATTTATTTATGTCCTTCTTAAATTCTTCTATCGTCAATGTGAAAAATTATTTTAAATCTGAATCTTGCTTTTCTAGTGTCATGGGGTGTTCAGGACTTTCTATGGTGGGAGAACTAGTTTCTGATGATGCCAAGTAAACTTGGTTTCTGTTGCTTATGTTCTTGTGCTTGCTTTTTGCCATCTGGTTATCTCTAGTGGTACCTGCACTCATTGTCTTTAATTGGAGTCTATGTCTCCTGTTATTTTGTTTGTGTCAAATCTCCTCAGAGTTCAGCTGTCTCTGTGATCCTGTGATCCTGAGACCCTGGGTGTTAGAGCTCCTGGGAGTCAGGTTGCTTCTAGGATCCTGAAATCGTGGTATAACCAAGATCTTGAGATCCTGTGATTGTATGATTCTATGTTCCTGGTTTGTTAGAGCTCCTGGGAGTCTAGCCTCCTCTAGAGGTTCTGTGATTGGGTGCATAGCTGGTGCCCTGGGTCTGCCCAGGGCACTGGTACAGACTGGAAGGACAATTTTGTGTTTTTAAAAATCTAGTCTAAATTAACCTAGACCCTAAGATCTCTCAAACACTGGAACATCAATTAGGCAGCATACACCAGCTTATATTAGGCCCCAATAAATACACAGCAGAGGACTCCTGGGTCTGGGTTCAGTCAGAGAAAATGCACCTAACCCTTAAGAGACTGGAGGCCTAGGGAGTTTAGAGCTCTGTTTGGGTGGGGAGTGGGGAATGGTGACATCTTTGTGGAGACAGAGGGTGGTGAGGAGGTAGGTATGGGATGTGGAATAGTTGGAGGGTAGTCAAGGAGGGAGGAATAAAATCTGAAATGTACAAAAATAAATAAAGACAAAAATTCTTGTTTAATAGAATACTTTTAACATAAAATTTGTCTACAAGTTCCTTTGCAATAAACCCTTCTCTGACATGGACTTCTGCTGACAGAAAACATTTTTAAATGTTTTGAAACTACGTCTATTGAGAGATAGTAGTGCCAACAGCATTGAAATCTCCTATTCTCTCAGTAGTTGTGTTTCTGTGAGTATGAATGTGTATGGGAAGGAGGTGAGTTGTCAATGTAATCTCAAGGTCCTACAAATAGAAGCTTCTCTGAATGCTTAGGATTAAAATTATTAACAGTGTTTAGAACATTCAGAGGTAGAGAATACTGAAACAACTATGAATGAGACAACTTGTTCTTAAGTTTTGTTTTTATTTTCTGTTCATGAGAGTTTTGGCAGATTGTATATATATTCAACACATTGATGCCTGCTGCCCTTGTAGGCCGGGATACCATAGAACCTGGTATGCCCAGGGCACTGGTACAGACTGGAAGGACAATTTTGTGTTTTTGTCTCCACAAAGATGTCACCATTCCCCACTCCCCACCCAAACAGAGCTCTAAACTCCCTAGGCCTCCAGTCTCTTTCAGATACCATAGAACTTAACTTGAAAATATTTGTGAGTCACTATGTGAATTTAAAAATCAAAACCTCAGTCTTCTGCAAATGTGTCAAATGCTCTCAGCCACTGTAGTATCTCTCCAGCTTCTAGATCATCTTTAAAAATTTTTAGAGAATATAACATACTGAAATAATTTCCCCCCTCTCTCTTTTCACTCTAACCCCTCCTATGTACCCCTACTTGTTTTTTCAAATTCATGCTACCTTTTTCCATTAATTGTTATTACATTACATATACACTCATATATATATAAATATATGTATATGTTGATATATGTATGCACACATATGTACACACACATATACATGTGTAGATACACATCCATATAGATAAACAGATATCCCTAAATATTAATTGTTTGTCCTATATAAAATTCTACCAGGCTATGATATTCTGAGTTGATAGGGGATGTCTTTCACAGCCTGAAATATCTGTTTTCAGAACCTTCTGGCTTTATAAGTTTCTCTTAAATTGGGAGGTGTTATTCAAATAGTCCTGCCTTTCTAAATAGTTCAACCTTTCTCTCTTTTCAGATTTTAATATCATTTTATGCTTTGAATTTTTAAATGTTAAGAATAATATATGTGGGATTTCTTTTACAGTCAAGACTATTTAAGTTCTAAAGACCTCTGTGCATGATGGGAACTCATTCCACAAGGTTTGGGAAATTTTCTTCTAGAGTTGTATTGAAAATATTTTCTATGACTTCACTATGGTGATCTTCTTTGACCATAATCCAAAGATTAAGATTTCTATGAAAACTTAGAGTTCGTGTGTGTGTGTGTGTGTGTGTGTGGTGTCTAATTAAATTTTAATTTTTTCCATTTTTTTAAATATTGTTTCTTTTATTGGATTTTTTTCTTTAATTACATCTCAAATGTTATTCCCTGTCCAGGTTTCTCCTCTGGAAACACCGTATCCCATTCCCCCTCCCCAACTTCTATGTGGATGTTCCTCCAACCACCCACCCACTCCCACTTCCCAGCCCTGGCATTCCCCTACACTTGGGAATCAAGCCTTCAGAGGACCAAGGGCCTCTCCTCCCATTCATGCTTGATAAGGTCATTCTTTGCTACAGATGCAGCTGCAGCCATGGATCACTCCATGTGTACTCTTTGGTTGGTGTTTTCGTCCTCGGGAGCTTTGCAGGGGGAGGTTGGTTGATATTGGTGTTCTTCCTCTGCAGCTGCAAACTCCTTCAGCTTCTACAGTCCTTGTTGAAGGACATCTTGGTTCTTTTCAGCTTCTAGCTATTATAAATAATGCTGCTATGAATATAGAGGAGCATGTGTCCTTATTATGTGTTGGACAATCTTTTGAGTATATGCCCAGGAGTGGTTCTTTTTATTATATGCCTAGGAGTGGTATAACTGGGTCCTCAGGTAGAACTATTTCCTATTTTCTGAGGAGCTGCCAGGTTGATTTCCAGAGTAGTACCAGTTTATAATCTTTCCAGCAATGGAGGAGTGTTTCTCTTTCTCCACACCCTCACTATCATCTCCTGTCACCTGAGTTTTTGATCTTAGCCATTCTGACTAGTGTAAGTTGGAATATCAGGGTTGTTTTGATTTGCATTTCCCTGGTGGCTAAAGATGTGGAACATTTCTTTAAGTGCTTCTCAGCCATTTAAGATTCCTCAGCTGAGAATTCTCTGTTTAGCTCTGTACCCCATTTTTATAGGGTTATTTGGTTCTCTGGGGTCTAACTTAATTGGTTCTTTGTATATTTTGCATGTTAGCACTCTATCAAATATAGGGTCTGTAAAGATTTTTTTCTCAGTCTGTGGATCGATGTTTCATCCATTTGACAGTGTCCTTCTCCTTACAGAAGCTTTTCAGTTTTATGAGGTCCCATTCATCAATTCTTGATCTTAGAGCATAAGTTATTGGCATTCTGTTCAGAAAAAATTTCCCATGTCAATGTGTCCGAGGTTCTTTCCCACTTTTTCTTCTACTAGATTCATTGTATCAGGTTTTATGTGGAGGTCCTTGATCCACTTGGACTTGAGCTTTGTACAAGGAGATATGATAGTATACATAAGTGAACCTCCCCCACCCCCCAAAAAAAACCCACAAAGGAACTCCTATAGCTAATAAACAACTTCAGCAAGTAGCTGGATATGAAATCAACTCAAACAAATCAGTAGCTTTCCTCTCCTCAGAGAATAAACAGGCATAAAAAGAAATAAGAAAAATGACATTCTTTACAATAGTCACAAATAATATGAACCCACATATGGTCACTTGATCTTTGACAAAGGAGCCAAAACCATCCAGTGGAAAAAAGACATCATTTTCAACAAATAGTGCTGGTTCATCTGACGGTCAAAGGTCTTTAACAATATGTTTATATTTGTTTTTACAGTTTTTATGGTTCTTATGACTAACCTTTACTGAGTGATATGATTTTTCTACCTTGTCTTCTATCCTTTATTGTTTCTGTGTGGCTCATTCTGTTGGTGAGAGTACCCAGTTGAGGTTTGTATTTGAGTTATTGTGGCTTTAACTTCAAACATCATTTCAGTTTTGGTTTTCCTAAGCTGTTCTCTAATTTTATATATTTAGTTGACATCTTCATCTCATCCACCTCTTTCTTTTGTTTCCTTGAGGTGTGTTTATGTGTTGTTTGAATTGTTTGAACATAATTATGATCATTCTTTAAAATTAATTTTTAGATAGTTCTTCCAATTCATTTTATTGGTGTCATGATTATCAGGTAACTGATTTGTAGAGGAGACATGTCTGGATTGCTTCATGTTGTTTCTATTTCTATATCTGGACAAATGCACTTGGACATGTGCACTTGGACATGTGCACTTGGACATGTGCACCTGGACATGTGCACTTAGACATGTGTACTTGGACATGTACACTGGAGATTTGTATTTGGAGCCAGTGCATTGAACATGGGTATGGGGAGGTCACCTGAAAGAGAGAATGGTGGAACAAGTGAATGCAAAGAAAGACAGCTTGTCTATAGGCTAATCAAACTGAAATTTTTACTTTTTCACATAGGGGTTATATACACATAAAGGCAAGATGTGGGGAAGGGGATGACACAAGAGTGTAGGTGTTCAGGGGGAGTACAGATATCTTCCAGAACAGGGTATCGTCTGGGTGAAGGTTCAGGGGACAGATCACTATGACTCTGCCTATGATTCACTTGTCCTTATCTAAGTTGATACTATCCACCAAGGCTACCCAAGGTCTATGACTATCCACAAGACCTATGACTACTTGTTCTTATCCATGCTGGTAAATTTCCACCAAAGCTGCCTGTTTACAATATCTTATAGCCATCTGTTTCAGTGTTTTTCCACAGAGACAAATACTTTGTGTTTGCAGGCTAACTTAGGCCTATTGCTGATTTTAGGCCTTCAGTGTATAAGCAAGGCTGCCCCTGACAAGTTTATCATTCATTATTTTGTATATTGTCATTTTTAAAATTGAAGTCAGCTTTCTTTTTCTTGCAGTAGTGGCATTGTGGTAATCAGTGGAAGACTAAGTCCCAGTACAGTTGAAGTATACTTTTCATTTGTGAAACTCGAATTTAGGGCAACAGCCTCTATCCTGAGTCTTTCTCCGATGGCCTAGGTTGTGCTTTTTCAGCTAAGGCTTTCTACATGTGTCTGCAGCTTTTCCTGAATGTCTTGTCCAGAGTCCAATCTGGTCCCTAGATTGATTCGTCAGCTATTTGTGAATCTCTTGGTGAAATTGAAATTTTCTGTGCACCTATGAGTCTAACCAGTTAAATCTAGTCTCTATCTCAGCTTGCTATGTAGCTTCCTTTGAAGTTGTTGCAGGATGCGTAACACTCCATGGACCAGCAGATCTTACACGGATTCATGAATGCTCTGACCACTTGGATTCTAAGCAACTCTTAGTACTTCTAGGAAGTGTGGAACTTCTACTGGTCCCAACTGGCCTTTGAAAGATCACTCTTCTTTAAGTTTTATCATTTTCAGATCTCAATTATTAAATCAATTTTTGTCTTTAAACTTTAGCAAGAAAATACTGTTGTTTTACAAATACCACTTTCTTCATTGATTACTTTGTATTTTCCCCTTTGAGAAAAATATTATATACTAAATATTACAAGAAGTTTTGTCTAAAGTACAACTTGTATATGATTTTGATATTATTCAAAGTAGAACTTTTTGTTCAAACATATGCTTAATAGTCAATTAACTGAAATTTCCAAGAGTTTGACAACATTGTGTATTACATACATTTTCTTTTTTTCTGTTTTATCGAAAATAAGTTCTTCTCTCATATAATACACCCCAACCACATCTGCCATTCCCACTACTACTCCCAGCCCATGCCCCACACTCTTCCCATACACCCATCCCTCTCATCCTTAACCTCCTATCATCTACTCTCCCAACCCCTTCCCCTTTTGCCTCCTATCTACCCTGATCCATTTCTCCACTATTTTCTTTCAGGAAGGAGCAGGCCTCCAAAAGATGGCAGCCAAGCAAGACAAAACAAGGTATAATAAGACAAAGTAAAGCCCCTCATATTTAGGCTGGACAAAGCAACTCAATAGAGCAGGAAAAGAGTTCCAAGAACAGACAAAAGAGTCAAAGACACACCCTTTTCCACTTTAGAGAGTTCTACAAAAACTTCAAGCTGATGGCTGTAACAAATAGGCAGAGAACCTTGTATAGACCTGTGGAGGCCCCAAGCTTGCCACTTCATTTTTCTGTGAGACTTTGTGAGCCCTGCTTAATTGATTCAGTGGGCCATGTGCTCCTGGTGACCACCATTGCCTCTGACTCCTACAATCTTTCCAGAGCTCTGAGAGGAGGTACCTGATGGAAACGCACAATTTATATTCTCTCTGTGTGTAATGTTTGGCTATGGGTCTCTGTATCTGCTCCAACCTGCTGCTGGGGAAAACCTCTCTGATGACAACTGGAAAAGGAACATATCTATGAGTATTAGTATGAGTATTAGTACTAGTAACATTCTACAGAGTGTTATTAGGAATCATTTCATTGATTTCGAGGGGGGACAGTCTTACATTTGAAGTGTATAGCCATTTTTAAATCTAAAACTTTCACCTTCTCCTTAGTTTTCTGGAATTGATTTTCAATGTTATTCTTCCATGAAAACCATGGTTTCCTTTCAAAAGGCTCCTTATCCATAACATTTTAGCCTCTCAGGTATATTTGAAATCTCCAGTATGTATTGAAAATATATCAATTGTATTTGGTTATTACAACTTCAACATCACATATATCTTCATCAAAGCTTAGTAAACTTGAAACTGAATAAGGAGACAGCAAAATGCGAATGGTCCTAGTACCAGATATACATATTGTGGATTCCCACACATTTCTAAAACTTTCTGTATATGGTATTAATGCTAGCATCTCTAGTGTATCTACTTACCAAGCAAGATGCTTTGTGTCTGCTGGTACAGCTAGCTAGTAGTAGAGCTGGGACCCAAACTTACATTCTGTTTCTATATTCAATACTCTTTCAAAAAATAGAGAATTCTTAAATGTTTTGAGTAAAACATTCATGCCATATGCACTTTGCTTAAATTCCCATTGCTAGTGATTGTTTTGATGAGATAAGAACTTTAAAATGTTTTCATGAAGCCCATGGCATGAGAAAATGGAGCTCTCAGAAGCTTAACAAAAATTCAACAGTTTGTTAGGGAAAGATTTTCAGAGTAGTACTTTATGCATTTCTAAAATATAGCTCTCTGGCATTACGTACAACAACAGGTCAACAACACATATCATATCATCACATGATTGTTGACATGGTGCGAGAAAATAAACTTGCTAAAGAAACTAGATAAAAATGCCAGTTAGATTTAAAAACAGCACTGTTAAGACAAAATGTTACATGCCTTGAGATGGAGCCCAAGTAGATCTTTTTTTTTTTCATTTAACAAAGTTGACAGAGTATGTTCAAAGTCAGCATACTATATCATAAGAATAATTAAATTGTTGATAGACAATTGTAAAAGACTATCATTTTCCTTATGCCCAAACTAAAAATAAAATGAAATTAAAAACATTGGAAAATTAAATCTAATACAGTACAAAAATATAAAAGTACTATTACCTGGAGATGAAGAGATATTTATCCTAGGTCTATGAGAATGATGTCATTCTCTGAAGTAGTTAACAGTGTTTACAAACTTCAGGATACAGAGGAGGAAAAATTATTTTATATAGCAATTAATATAAAACCATTAAAATTCAATATTCTAGTTTGAAGAAAGCTCACAGTAAAGTAGAAATAAATAACTGCTTTCAATAACAAGGAAAACTATACTATAAGTTATTAAATTTAACACTGGGTACTAAACTATAGTCAGGAGTAGGAACTTATATTGTACTATTCTATAATAGAGTATCTATAGATACCAGCAATTTACAATATATTTCAAAAGGTCATATTCCAGAAGATGAAGTTAAAAATATGGTGAGAGACAATGGGGTCAAAGGAAGGAGTTATAGATGATTTAAGAAAGACATGAAATGTTATAAATATAACATATTCAGGAATGGACTTTTCAAAATAATTAAATTAGAAATGTATAAACATTCTCATTGCCAACTATATACTGTCTCCCCATAGGCTCTAAATATTGTTCCATCATAGTCACGTGACCGATACCTTCCACATCGTTAACTTTTTGAATTTGCTATCATGTCCTCCACATTTTGCTTTTTTTTTTTTCAAAAGAGGGTCTCTCTGTGTATCCTTGGCCGTCCTAGAACTCAGCATATCAGGCTGGCTTTGAACTCAAAGAGATCTGCTTGCCTTTACCTCCTAAGTGTTGAGATTAAAGAAATGCAACCCCACTGTCTGGACTGCCCTAGATATTTTAAATTCCAAATATAATATAATAATGCAGATTAAAACTTTGTGAAACTGGTTTTTTTTAAAACATAAATTCTAGAGCTCTTGTCAAGATGTGACAATCCTCAACAGCCTCTGGTATGTATGGACCACATATGCATTCACCACTAATGCATATGAAAAATTTTTTTTTTGCCAGTTTGAAGCTAAATATGCTGCAAGCATTTGTGCATGAGTTTGTGTGTAAATATGTGTTTTCTTACCTAAGATGAATATACAAGGATAGCATTGTTATACTTCTTGACAATGTATATTCAGTTTTATATGGAATGTATAACAGTTTTGGTATCTGTCTGTACTCTTTCATATTCTACTCTCAACTTTTGAGTCACTTGGTTTCTTGGCATAATCACAAATTTTTTAATGGTCTTATTTTAAAAAAAATATGCTTTAACTTGTCATAGAATTATATCACATTTCCTCTTCCAGTCTCTCCTAGACAACTCTTCCACAAACCATCCTTGTGTGCTCCTGACTTTAGTTGATAGCTTGTTTTACTTTACTACTATTATTGCTATTTGTGTGTGTGTGTGTGTGTGTGTGTGTGTGTGTAAGCATGTAAGTGTATGCATGTAAAAGCATCTTTTATTTACCCAGTAGAATTGTCATCTCTGGAGCTTGATACTGCCTCTATCTGCTAATCTAGGCCTAGTCCTAGAAGCTTCTAGCCTCCATACATTTTTATCTAGACCTAGAATGTTTCCAGCCTCTTTAACTTGCTGCTGAATAAGCTTTCCCCTTTCCTATGTATTCCTGATCTCTGGATGGCTGATTAAACTCAGACATTCTATCTCAAACTCCTCCCAAACTGACTGACACAAACTGACTTCTCTCTCAGCCTCTGACATTTTGTTCTACTTGGCGTTAAACTAATGCTGGCTACCTGTTCTAGTGTTCAAGCTACTTCTCATTCTTTGGCTCTTTTGTCTTTATCTGGATCTAGCTTATTCTGTCTTCAACCTGTCTCTGTAAACCTCTCCTGGTAAAACTGCATCTGGGCAAATCTAGTAGCAGGGAGCTCTACCCTGCAACTTCTGTACTCTATTTCTTGTGCCCTGGCTCCACCTGAGTCCCTGGAGGCCTGCTGCTGCCAAAAAAAAAAAAAAAATAAAGTGAGATCATCAAGCCCCAGAACCCTGCATTCTAGATTCCTTGTAAGTCCAGAAGCTCCTACGTCTGCCCTGCCTCCCTTTGCACTCAATCTTCTGATTCACACCTTTAACACAAGTCTCAGTGATCAGCAGGTGAGACTCCTACACTAATTCTCTGCCTGCTGCCTCCTTTGGGCAAACCCAACAGCAGAGAGCTTAAACCTGGCCTGTCAGTACTCCATTTTTTTTTTTGGCCACAGTTACATTCAGGGACTACCAGGTCTGCCAACACTAGGGAAAACCAGATGGCTGAAGACTAGCATAAAAATACCATCAACAAAATCCTGGGCAACATGGCACCACCAGAACCTAGCTATCCTAGTATAGCAAACCCTGAAGATCCTAACACACTGGAATCAACAGAGAATGACCAAAAATTTAATCTTATGAAAATGATAGAAGACTTTAAAGAGGAAATGAATAAATCTCTTATAGAAATACAGAAAAATACAATCAAACAGGTAGAGCTCTTAATCAAGAAATGAATAAATATAAAAAAATACAAGAAAATATAATCAAAATGTGAGAGGAATGAGTAAAACTCTTCAAGACCTGAAAATGGAAATAGAAGCAATGAAGAAAACACAGTATGAGGCAATCCTAGAGATGGAAAGCCTAGGAAAGAGAACTGTAGACAGAACCATCAAGGGCACCAACCCATCCACAAAACTTTCAGCCCAAAATTGATCCTGTCTGAAAGAAATGTAGGAAACAAAGATGGAGCAGAGACTGAAGGAATGCT
Source organism: Grammomys surdaster (assembly GCF_004785775.1). NCBI lineage: Eukaryota > Metazoa > Chordata > Mammalia > Rodentia > Muridae > Grammomys > Grammomys surdaster. Next base: position 1,141,125 of record NW_021604643.1, on the reverse strand, counting down.
CAACCAATAACCATTCCCACTTGAGACTGCCCAACTTGCCCATCTCATGGGCAAACACCAATCGTTGACAGAGTTGATAATGTTCTGTTGTGCTTCCAGGCAAAAGTTTAGCATGACTGTCCTCTGAGAGCCTCTACCCAGCAGCTGACTGAAATAGATGCAGATGCCCAAAGCCAAACATTGGTCATGGACTGTCACAGAAAAGTTTGGAGAGGCATTGAAGAACCTGAAAGGGATAGGAACACTACATGAGGACTAGAGGAGTCAACTAACTTGTACCATGACTTTCAGAGACTGAGTCACCAACCAGTGAGGATGTACAGGCTAGATTAAGGCCCTCACCATATTATAGCAGATGTGCAGCACAATCTCTAGGGCAGTCTTCTTTGGCAACAGTGGGAGAGAATGCACCTAATCTTGTAGAGACGTGATATGCCAAGATCATGGGATACCCAAGTGGGACCCTACCATCTCAGAGGAGAAGAGGGGAAGGGGTGGAGGTAGTGACTCTGTGAGGGGGAAGCAGAAGGGAGATGCATTTGGTTTATATGTAGATGTATTAATTAACTGAAGAAAAGAAAAAAAAAGCAGAATACAAGAGAGAATCTCAGGCATAGAAGATACCATGGAAGAAATTGATAAATCTGTCAAAGAAAATGCTAAACCTAAAAAGTTTCTTACACAAAACATCTAAGAAATTTGAGACAATATGAAAAAGCCAAACCTAAGAATAATAGGAATAGAAGTAGAAGACTCTCAACTCAAAGGCCCAGAAAGCATTTTCAAAAAAAAAAAAAAAAGAAGAAGAAGAAGAAAATTTCACTAATCCAATGAAATAAGTGCCTATAAATGTACAAGAAGCTTAAGTAACACCAAATAAGAGTGGACCAAAAAAGAAAATCCTCTTACCATATAATAATCAAAGGACTAAATGTACAAAACAATAAAAGACTATTAAAAGCCACAAGGGAGAAAGGCCAAATAACATATAAGGGCAGACCTAGTAAAGTTACATCAGGCTTCTTCACAGAGACTTGAAAGTCAGAAGGGCCTAAGGAGATGTCTTATAGGCTCTAAGAGATCACAGATGCCAGCTCAGACTATCATACCCAACAAACCTTTCAATCACCGTCGACAGAGAAAACAAGATATTCCATGAAAAAAAAAATCTAAGCAATATATTTCCACTAATCCAGATAACCCTACAGAGGATACTAGAAGGAAAACTCCAACATAAAACTAAAATCAAGAAAACAGAAGAAATAGATATTTCCATACCAGCAAAATCAAAAGAAGAGAATCACACACACACACACACACACACACACACACACACACACACACACCAGTACCATCACCGTAAAACAGAGGAACAAACAATCATTGGTTATTAATATCACTCAACATCAATGATCTCAACTCTCCAATGAAAAGAAAGAGGCTAGCAGAGAGTATGTGTAAACAAGATCTATCATTCTGCTTTATATAAGAAACACAACTCAGAAACAAAGATAGACATTACCTCATATAAAAGGCTGGAAAAGGGTTTAAAGCAAATTCACCCAAGAAAGAAGCTGGAGTAGCCATTCTAATATCCAAAAGTAATCAAAAAAGTTGTGATAGGGATACTACATACTCATCAATGGAAAGTACTACGCTTTAGAATTCTACTCTACTCTAGATATGAGCCCAATGTAGTTAAATAGTTTACAAGTATTTCATCTAATATATATACAAATGCTTAGCTTTTAACTCTTTAAACAATGTGAATTTAAAATTTTTAGATGGTCAATGTCATATAATTTTCCTTTCACATAGCACATTTTAACAGTGAATTGAAAAATTATGCACATAGTCACAGATCATAAAATTTTCATCATTTTTCTTCAGATTATTTGAATTTTAGAGACATTATGAAAAAAATGTACAAAAGCTTCATCAGGATTACATGGCAATTAAAACCTCAAGATTAGCTAGAAATAGTTATAGTATATAGAATAAACATGGAAATTTTATTTTATTAAATATTTGAGATAAAGATGAAAATCAGAAGACAAACGTGAGATTGTTAACAAATAACAAAAAGCAATACAATTGACCAGCACATAGAGATTAGGCCAGAATCACTGTCTGGTTCAGTTTTGAAGATTGCTGGAAGTAAAGACATGCAGAATTTACTTCTGTTCTCATTTTACTGAATCAAAAAATAAGAAATTAAATAAAATTGTGTAAAATCACAGTAGAATTTAGTAGATATGTTCTTATAGTCTTACATTTTCCCTGAGAGGCTAGCTTGCAGGTAGTGGTCTAAGCAATATGTATAGAAAGAATCTACCTAGAGCTGACCTTAGTACTTGCATGTAATTAAAATGTTATAAAAGCAGATTGGGAAAAAATAAAAAGGAAAAAGAAAAGAAGAAATCTGTTTAGAGTTCCAGGTTTATAATTTTTATACCAGATGTTTGAGAGTCACCATTTTGGAGCTGTATAGATTTATTTATCCTCATATGAGAATGCCACATTTATTTTTCTAGTTTCTTAATTACAGGGCCTGTTTTAGAACTTCCATGTTATACCACATCTGTGTGCACATGTGTGGGTGTGTTTGTCTGTGTGTATAATTTTGTCATATTATAAACTACAAGTTTTCTGTTTATAATTTATAAATGATAACTTCTTTAAAGTTCTGAAGCCATGAGAATAATAAAGTAATAGAATCCTCACCAGCAGCAAATTTCAGTCATGTGTTCCTTCTGCAATCTACCTTGCCACATCTATGATACCCAAAATTACCTCTTTGATATCCTTTTTTTATTATGATATTGTTAGACATTATATACGTTGATGTCTTACTCTTTTGGACTGTTACTTTTTTCTATTGTTTGGACTGTCCATATGTATTTATATATAAAAGACATTCATATTAAGGCTATTTCTATTTTTTTGAAAAGTATAAACAGATTTTATTTAACACTTGCATAGTTATTTGTTAACATGTATCATTATTTTTTATATTAAATGTTAGGAAAGAAATTATTTTCCTCAGATGTAAAGTGTATCTATGAAACACTGCCTACTCAGTTTCTAGAATTACTTCAACCTCATTCACATTTTCTTTCCAATACCAGATGCCCCTATAATGACCTGGAATATATGTTTATAAGGCATTTAGTCCAAGGTCTTTATGTCAGAGATGACTCTGTATCACTCAATACCTTTAAAAGCAAGAAGCTATATTAAATGTCTACATAATATTACTCTAAGTATTAACAATCTGTGACTGAGTGAGTTATGTATTGATTAACATGCTGTGATTTTATAGTTGGGATAGTAGAAATGACTAATCAAACCTCTTCTTAAGTTATGATGACATTTCTTAGAACAATTTAGAAGCAAATGCTGAGCTTGGTGTGTTTTCTGGGTCGCCTAATGTTCAAATATACTGCAAACTAAGGCCAGGTTATAGAAGACTCTGGGAGTAGAATGGAAAGGTTTCCAATTCAATACTTGGTCAAGTGTAAGAAGAGTTTTCCAGTACATATCTACTTGGAAAATAGAGAAAGCCTCCTAAATTAATCTGTATTTCCATATCACTACATAGTTGTGATTTTCTTCCCTTAAATATTCTCTTGCTCTTTGCATACTTTATATAGTCCAGCTACTTCTTTTTAACCAAGCATAATCTATCTCTAACTGGTAGTCATTCATTCACTTATTCAGAATCTTATCTAACCTCTTACCCTACCTAAAGAGTGTGCAAGGGAACAAAAGAAATGAGAACTTCACTCACAAGGAAATTCAATCCAAGAAGGGAAGAGAAATGAAACCTATTTTATACAGTTATTAGCTAGATGTCAGAGAGAGAGATATTCAGAATGACGTGGTAGGAGATGGCTGCTACATCAAAGCAATTGGGTTATCTGGAGGTGTTGTTCTAAAAGACATTGAGTAAGGAGAAATCTGAATGACTGATCTAAGCAGTTTTTGGAGATCTAAAATTGAAAGAATCCAAGATTAGTGGAGGCAGTAGAGTATAGGCCCAATACAGAAGGAGAGATATCAGAGCTACTGACATAGATCATACAAACATGAAAGAAGAATGAAGGGTGAGATCAAATAACACTTTGTACCAAGTTAAAAAGACAGAGTTACCCTAGGCATATGCTGAAAATAATAGGCTATTTTAATTATGGAATGACATGATTACACTTATGTCAGCCAAAGATCTCTGCATGCTACTGTAAGACAAGGAACAACAGCAAGGGGACTAATGTGAAGGAGTCTGAAAAGAGCTGCTGGTGATGAATTTGAGACCCTAATAGAAACTAAATGAAGTAGACAATATGAGATTCAGCGTAGGAGCCTGAAACTGGAGGACTACTATTTTTCTTATTCAAGTAGTTCATATGGTCACCTTATTTTCATGCATGACTGGGGAAAGCTGGACTGATCTGTGAATAGGGTCAGAATGTTGAAATAACAGAATGGAAATCATTCAGTGTTACTTAAAATAGAAAATGGTGGTTTACATAATAAAAAATATAAAATCATCAGAATTACTACTTTGGCTTCCAGATAATCATCAGATGAACCCATTTTTTTTTATTTTGTATCATCTCTTTATTAAAATCCTCCAGTGAAAAAATGTGATTTATTCATTTATTTCATTTTAATTTAATTTTTTCTAACTTACTCATTTTACATCCTGATCAAGGCCTCTCACAATCCTTCCCACACCTCCTCTTGTCCTTTGGACAGGTGGGGATCTCCTGGGTCCCTCACTCCGGCATTTCAAGCCTCTGTGAGGCTATGTATCTCTTTTCATTTTTGATTTTGTTAATTTGGGCATAATCTCTGTGCTCTTTAGTTAGTTTGGCTAGAGATTTATCTATCTTGTTGATTTTCTCGAAGAACCAACTTTTGGTTTTGTTTATTTTTTGTATAATTCTCTTCCTTTCTATTTTGTTGATTTTGGCCCTGAGTTTGACCATTTTCTGCAGTCTACTCCTCTTGGGTGTGTTTGCTTCATTTTGTTCTAGGGCTTTCAGGTGTGCTGTTAAGTTGCTGGTTTAGGATCTCCCTAATTTCTTTAAGAGGGCTCTTAGTGTCATGAATTTTCCTCTTATCACTGCTTTCATTGTGCCCCAAAGTTTGGGTATGTTGTGGCTTCATTATCATTGAATTCCAAAAAGTCTTTAACTTCTTTTTTTTTACTTCTTCTCTGACCAAGTTATCACTGATTAGAGAGTTGTTCAGTTTCCATGGGTATGCAGGATTTTATTGTTGTTGTTGTTGTTGTTTTTGTAGTGATCTGATAGGATGCATGGGATTATTTCAATCTTCTTGTATCTGGTGAGGCTTGTTTTGTGATCAATTATCTGGTCAGTTTTGGAAAAGATAACATGAGGTGCTGAGAAGAAGTTTTATTCTTTTGTCTTAGAGTGAAATGTTCTGTATATATCTGTTAAATACATTCGGTTCATAATCACTATTAGTTTCACTGTGTCTCTGTTTTGTTTCTGTTTCCTTTTTTTTCTTTTTTCTTTTGTTTTTATTTTTTGTGATTCTTTTTTATTGAATATTTTATTTATTTACAATACAGATGTCATTACTTTTCCCCATTTCTCCTCCCTAGAACCCCCTATTCCATCACCCCTTCTCCTTTATGCTTTTGATTACATGCATGTATTAAGGTCAGTTCTAACTTGAGGGTCTAGCAATACAATAGATGCAATTATTCAAGGTAAAAGCAAGACAATAAACACAAATAGTCAAAGACAAAGCAAGGCATTAAACTCAATTACGTGAGCACTCCCAAGATCACTGTTTCTAAGGGCTTGTCAGGATGACCTAAGTATCTGAGCCTACTTCCCTGTCCTAACACAAAGTCATTTTCATGTCTGAAGCCTACTTCCTTGTTCTAGCCTAAAATTTAAATTCCTGTCTGAAATTATTTCTTTGTTCTAGCCTAATATTTAGGTTCCTGCCTGAAATTACTTCTTTGTTCTAGCCTAATATCAGATTCCTGCCTGAAGCCTACTTCCTTGTCCTTGGCCAATGTCATATTTCTGCCAAGCAGCCCATTTCCTTGTTCTTGGCCCATGTCAGATTCTTGCCACGTCACACTCTCATAGAAATAGGAGGAGGGAGGGTGGGTTAAGGGGTTTCTGGGGTTGGAGAATGGGGAAAGGGGATAACATCTGAAATGTAGATAAAGTACCCAATAATAAAAAAAGAAAAAGAAAAACAAACAAACAGACAAACAAACAAATAATGGAACTGGCTATCATAGTAGAACATTTGAGACTCCTTAGCAGCAATTACCCATGTTACGGCGATTCCTTATAATTATCAAGGACAAGACACTGTGGAACAGGCCCATGGAACTTTAAAACAGTATCTTCATAAAGTAAAGAAGAGGGAGATATACTCCTGCACACCACAAATTTACTTAAATAATATTCTTTTTATTTAATTTTTTTTCAATTTGGATGCCAAGGAACTTTCTGCTGAGTGTCTATGGCACCGTACAACTAGGCATGATTATGCATAGGTGAAAGAGAAGGATCCGCTTACTAGCATATGGCATGATCCCAATTGGGTATTAAATATAGGGAAGAGGGCATGTTTGTGCTTTTTCTGCAAGAAGTTGAAGGAGCATGGTGGCCGCCAGAGCAATGGGTGAGACATGCTGATGCCAGGACAAAGAATGATGCTGACCTGTGAGCTTGCTGAGTGCCCTGACAATCTTGACTGGGAAGCTGTATTGGACATAAGTTCCAGACTCACCATTGCTTATCTATACCCCTGATGGGACAAGCTGCCTTTCCTCAAGTTCTTAGAACTTGTGGAACAGAAAATCAAAAAGAGAAGTTATAATGCCTCTTGTATTGTTAGTTTCTGTTTCAATGACCTGTCCATTCCTGAGAGTGTAGAGTTGACATCTCTCACTTCTATTGTGTGGGGTTCAATGTGTGATTTGAGTTTTAATAAAGTATTTTTTTAATGAATGTGGGTGCCCTTACATTTGGGGCATAGATGTTCAGAATTGAGACTTTCTTTTGGTGGACTTTTCCTTTGATGAATATGAAGTGTCCTTCCCCATCTTGCTTGATAATTTTTAGTTGAAAGCATATTTTATTGGATATTAGGATGGCAACTCCTTGGGACCATTTGCTTAGCAAATTTTCAGCATTTTAATCTGAGATTTTTTTTGTATGTAGCAAAATGCTAAATCCTGCTTGTGTATCCAGTCTGTTAGCTTATGTCTTTTTATTGGGGAATTGAGTCCATTCATATTGAGAGATACTAAAGATAGATGATTGTTAGTTTCTGTTATGTTTGTTGTTATAGGTGGCATTATGTGTCTGTGATTCTCTCCTTTTGGCTTTGTTGTGAGATGATTAATATCTTCTTTTCTCTTTGGTATAGGTACCCTCCTTGTTTTGGAGTTTGACTTCTAGAATCCTCTGTAAGGCTAGATTGGTAGATAGAAATTCTTTAAATTTGTTTTCCTGGAATATTTTGTTTTTTCCATCTACGCTAATTGAGTTTTGCTTCATATAGTAGCCTGGGCTAGCATTTGTATTATCTTAGGGTCTGCATGACCTTTGTCCAGGCATTTCTTGCTTTTAGGGTCTCTGTTGAGAAGTCTAGTATAATTCAGATCGGTATATCTTATATGTTACTTGGCCTTTTTCACTTAGAGCTTTTAATAGTCTTTAAGAGTCTTTATTTGTTTTGTGAATTTAGTGTTTTGATTATTATGTGAAGAGAATTTACTTTTCTGGTGCAATCTACTTGGTGTTCTATAAGCTTCCTGTTCATTTATGGCCATCTCTTTCTTTAGGTTGGGGAAGTTTTCTTCTATGATTTTTGTTAAAAAGGTTTTTGGATCTTTTGAGGTGGGAGTATTTGCTCTCTTCTATTCTTATTATTCTTAGATCTTATCTTTTCATTGTGTCCTGGATATTTTGGATGCTTTGGGTTAGAAGATTTTTATTCTTTGAATTTTTTTTGATCATTGTGTCAATATCTTTTAAGGTATCTTCTACATCTCTGATTCTCTTTTAAATCTCTTATATTCTGTTGGTGATGCTTGCATCTGTAGTTTCTGGCCTCTTTCCTAGGTTTTCCATTTTGAGATTTGGCTTCTTTATTGTTTCTACTTTTAGGTCTTGGATTGCTTTGTTCAATTCCTTCACCTGTTTGATTGTGTTTTTCTGTATTTTTTCTTTTTCTTTTTTTTATTGGATATTTTATTTATTGACATTTCAAATATTATCCCCTTTCCCAGTTCCTCCCCCCTGCAACCTTCCTATTCCATCCTCTCTACCCCTGCTTCTATGAGGATATTCCCCCACTCACCCACCGTTCACTCTTGCCTCCCCACCCTCAAATTCCCCTACACTGTCATAGCTCTAAGTGCCTCCAAAAAGAACTTGGAGAGAGAATACACTAGCAGCTTGACAGTACGTCTGAAAGCTCTAGAACAAAAAGAAGCAAATACACCCAAGAGGAGTATATGGCAGGAAATAATCAACCTCAGGGCTAACATCAACCTAGTAGAAAAAAAAAAAGAACTACACAAAGAATCAACAAAACCAGGATCTGGTTCTTTGGGAAAATCAACAATATAGATAAAACAGTAGCCAGACTAACCAGGGAGCACAGAGACAATATCCGAATTAACAAAATTAGAAATGAAAAGGGAGACATAACAACAGAAACCTAGAAAATTAAAAAAAAATCATCAGATCGTACTACAAAAGCCTATACTCGACCAAACTTGAAAATATGGATGAAATAGACAATATTCTAGACAGATACCAGGTGCCAAAATTAAATCAGGATCAGATAAATGATCTAAATGTCCCATAATCTCTAAAGAAATAGAAGCAGTCATTAAAAGTCTCCCAACCAAAAACACCCAGATGAGTTTAGTGAAGAATTCTATCAGACCTTCAAAGAAGGCCTAATACCAGTACTCTTCAAACTATTCCACTAAATAGAAACAGAAGGGACCAATTAAGTCTATGAAGCTACAATTAAGCTCATACCTAATCACACAAAGACCCAACAAAGAAAGAGAACTTCAGACCAATTTCCCTTATGAACATCGATGCAAATATACTCAATAAAATTCTCATAAACCAAACCCAAGAACACATCCAAATGATCATTCACCACAATCAAGTATGTTTCATCTCAGGTATGCAGGGATATTTCAATATATGGAAATCCATCAACATAATCCACTACATAAACAAACTCAAAGGAAAAAAAATAATCATTTCATTAGATGCTGAAAGAGCATTTGACAAAATTCAACATCCTGTATTATTTTAAGGGATGTATTTTTTTCCTTTTTAAGGGAGTCTACCTGTTTACCTGTTTTTTTCCCCTGGGTTTCCTTCAGTGAATTATTTATATCCTCCTTAAAGAACTCTATTATTTTCATGAGATAGGAATTTAGGTCAGCATCCTGATTTCTAGGTGTGTTGGTTTATCCACGGCTTGCTGTGGAGAGAGAAATGGATTCTGATGATGCCCACATATATTGGCTTCTGTTGCTTATAGTCTTGAGTTTGGTCTTGCCATCTAGTTGTATCTGGTGTTAATTGGTATTGATATTCCTGCCTGGCTTTCTCTCTCTCTCTCTCTCTCTCTCTCTCTCTCTCTCTCTCTCTCTCCTAAAATACATTAATCTAGATTTGGAAAAATATGATTTAATTTTGAGGTATGTTTTAAGCTTTAATTTTTGCCTTATTAACAACTAATGAAGGCTGTAAGTGCTGAGTTATCAAGGATGCCTAGAAACTGAGAATAACTGCATATATATACAGAGTATCTAGCTAGAAGGAAAGCAGAAAAAGAGTGCTAAAGTTGCTTGGTGGATACTCTCTTGTTCGTGAGTAGAGATGGTTGTTATCTTGAAGTATTTAATTCTGAGGCATAATAAGTGTCCCTGGTAGGAAGGTGTAGAGTATTGAGTCTGACACAAGTTGGTTTCATTTGTCCCTGGTCTTGAGGTACAAAGTCATGCAGTTTGTTAAAGCTTTGGAAAGTCACCCCAGGATCCAGACTGATATCAGGGGTTTACCACTGTTCTTCAGGGCTCTGAAAGGAGCTGAGAATCAATTCCAAACAAGCTCTTAGTGTCTCAGCCACTCCTGCATGGATTTTAAATGCAGGTGTAATCTACATTCACCCAGCATGAGTTTGGCAGTGTAGGTTGGTTTATCCTGAGTCATTGGCAGCCTGGTGGAGAGAGACATCTTCAAGGAAACAATTCCAACTGCTGTGTCATCATTCTCCAATTAACTTCAGCAGCCAAGAATAATTGCATTCTCCTTCATCTCCTCTACCTTTTGCAGCTTAATGAAAGGACCAGATGTTGCTAAATTGTGAGCTTCTTTATAGTACAAGGCAGTTGTCTCCAGGGCTTTAGGTTCAGATGCACAGCTCTCAACAGTTGCTCGCTGAGGGAATATGTTTCTGTTTGGGGTTAGTAAATATGAAGACATTAATTTTATTTAGCAGTTCCTCAGCAATAGATCTGCATTCACTAATGGCACCTTTCATCCCTTGGGATAGTCACACATTAACACAGAAATTCACAGATTGTCACAACTGCAAACATAAGAGATCTTAACTTCTGAGTAACCAGCACTTTCTTACAAGATCAAATAGGTATGCAGATTTCAAGATTATGCACCATACACTCTGGAAGCAAGTACAATTTTTTCAAAAAGCACTATGGATTAAACTTTAGAAAACAGACAGAGGGAGGCTAATGCACTCCTCTTGGTTTATTAGATGATTCCAAAGTTCAAATAATTAGAAAACTGTGAAATTACTTGGCATTTTGATGCAAGATTATTGGCCCCACATAAATTCTGTGGTTATCATCTCTGGTAAATCAACTATGTGAGAGACTGTACATTAAAACTGTAGCAGGTAGAGAGAATGGTTACGATGTTTAGATCTAGATAATGTTTTGGATGACTTCTGGATTTTGTTTTCTCATATATATATATGTATATGTATATGTATATGTATATGTATATGTATATGTATATACATGTGACAAATGGCCACAGAAGCCACAGCATTAAGAATTGTGTAGCAGGAACAACTTTTTGACACTAAATTTCTTTATGCTGTTTGTGTGACATGGATCGTAATAGTGAGCTTTATTGATTGTCGATGTTCTTATCTATAAAATGGAAAATGTCATTATTTATAATGCTTTCATAATATTCAGGATACTTTCTCAGAGCTTTCCAGATACACCTATTCACCATGTTTATGAAGGTAACAGGTAATCTTATCTGCTTTGTTTCAAAGTGAGAAAGAATTGCTCTTTGTCCAACAATGAAGGACTGAGGTCAGAAACCCAGTACTCATATGAAAAACTTGGGGTGAAGTGAAATTCTGCTCCTAGTGCTAGGTGGGAGGCAATAGGGGGAGCCTTGGCCTTGCTGGCAGGTAGCCTAGACCTGTTGCTCTATACCAGCTCCACTGAGAGATATTATTACAAAAGGTAAGGTGCAAAGTGATTGAGGTGAAATACTTAGTGCCGATATCTGGCCTCCATGTACATATGCATATAGATGTATGAACACATGCATAGTACACACAAACATATATGCTTCATTTAAGAATATGGCAATAGAAGATTGTACTATCTGGCTCAATGTCAAGCTAATGAATAACAAATCTGATTTCAGGCATGGTTTGGCTCTTATCTCATTCCTACACATTTCTCCTAACATAAACACATTCACATATTTCCTTACAATATCTGTTCCAAAGTCCTTTCATGGAAGTTAATAAAATGAATAAACTTAGTGTTTAACTTGACTCAAAAATACAATAGTGCACTGTGAACCTAGGAGTAGATGATATAAAACCCGTGATCAGCTGTTTGTTTGTTTGTTTGTTTACACTGAACAGGGATAATTTTGGATGCTCAAGAAATTGTGATTCTTTCTGTTCCACACTTAACAGTATTTCAATGGTTTCCTATTTACCTTGTGAATTCCAGTAAATAGGTGTTCATTAGTAAGTTCTTATCATGTTGATTAAGTGACATGTGCCCAGATTAGGTGTTTCATAACACCAGATTCTTGTGTGTGTGTGTGTGTGTGTGTGTGTGATTTTTATTGTCCTTTGAACAGGGCATTCAATTTTCCTCTGAGGCTCCTCACAACTAGAGCATATTTGGCAATCTGGCATTTTGGTTTCTCCAGTATAGGCAGCAGGGCTGTTACTGGCACCTAGTGGGTAGTGCCAAAGAGACTGCCAAAAATCTTATTATGCACAGGACTGGCACAACTGACTCAAAATGTCAAATAAAAATAACTTTATTTTTCAACAGAACCAAATTTTATCATTTTGAAAATTCTTTCATATGCTTTATCCTCTCAGTCCAAACCAAATCATCACAAGGTAGATTTCTTTTTACTTTATCAATCAGAAGTAGCCTCCACTTTTCCCTTATTTTTCTTAGGAATCTTGAGTATGAAGACAATCCTAGCAGGGCACCTTACACTTGCTGTAGGTACAAAATAATACATTCCTTGTTTGGCTAATCATTGACGAGTTGAAGAAACATCTTTTCTAGACGTTCTTTTTGCCTGCTTATAAAAATGTCAACTTACTCAAAATTTCTGTGTGAAGTCTTCATATCTTTTCTGTTGCCGACAAATAAGTTCTACATTGCATCATTTTCCTCCTTTTTCTGCATTGTTAATCTGAGCACATGTCAAATGCAAAAGCCTAGCACTTCTAGCTAGCCAAAGGATGTAGCACTTTGGAGTCACTCTTGTCTTAGATGAAAGATATCCAAGCAAAGCAGCCAGGAGGAAGCAGCGTTTTGAGTGACAGATGATGTTAAAGGCAGGAAAGAGACAAATTGGGACTAGGAATAATGCATTAAAGAAAAAAAGAAAAGGAAAACACAACAGGAAACAGTTCATCTAGGGCTTTTAGCTAGATTGACACCCCAAAACTAATCTATTAAGGTGGTATGTTAGAGCTGGCTAATAACAGCCAATCTAGCTTAGCTTTATATTTATATTAAGAAGAGATTAAAAACAGAAAGAAAAAGAACACTCAGACTGCACATGATGAGCAAACCACAAGATGCTCCACACATTTGTTTCATAGACAGTAGAAATAACCCACCTGCAAGTGTGGAAATGTTTGCCAAATTTGCTTAAAATCTTAGCGAAGTCTGTTACTTTGTACAATTAAAATACTCTACAATCATTTCCAAAGGATTGTAAATCTGAAGCAATTAGTTAATTTTGTCAATCCAGGAGAAAAGTACTGTTATTTGGCAATATGTCAAAATATATTCTAAGGGAAAGAGAACACATATTCTCAAACTGATGATTTGGCTGAAATGTTCCCTGTTTAATTGGCACTTCTGTTCTGAGGCAGGCCATTTTTAATTTTTTTTATTTTTTATTTTTAGCAGGCCTTACCTTCTTCCATGGTTACAGCCTCATTTCATGCTTATCATCTATCTCATAAAATTTAGCTACTTAAAAATAGGCCTATTTTTAGCAGTGTTTTACACATTTTCTACCTGATACATAAGTGTGTACTAAAAGCAAAATTGATGAATATTTGATGTTAGAATTTGATGTTTGCTGGAATGGGAGAGAAAAATACATTTATGAAAAACATGGAAAAATTTAAGTATTTAATTTTTATTTAATCTCATTTTTTTTTGTTGTTGTTTTGAACTTAGCATTTGTTTTGCACTCAGTACTCAGAGAATGAAAATGAAAATCTTGAAAATGTCCTCAAAATATATTTGCATATTTATCTATATGTATACACATGCACAGATCTCTGTTTCTCTGTGTCTCTCTCTCTTCCTCACACCACACACACACACACACACACACACACACACACACACACTAGTACGTTTCCTTGATATAAAGTGAATGAAACTCTCTCCTCTCCACTTGGCTTGCCTTATAATTTAGTACAGTCGTGTCACAAAAGCTTGGTTTTATTCAGTCGGTGATGTTTCATGAAACATACTTGATATAGTGAAGCAATGGTGGAAGATGAGCCTTTTATATTGTCCTTATTTGTACCTTTAAGGTGACAATACACCAGTTCACTAGCAGCATCTCAAATCAAAATCAATTATTCTTAGAACAGTGTTGCTGCCTTTCTCTCTCTCTCTCTCTCTCTCTCTCTCTCTCTCTCTCTCTCTCTCT